>NC_082683.1:43334087-43644632 GCF_949987515.2 Delphinus delphis
TATATTTCTTAGCTCTTCCACTAATGATCTAAAAGCAATGTCACCTTAGTAGCTAAGCTCTTGAAGAATTAGCTAATTACAGGGCTTAACATCACTAATCATTAGAGAAATGTAACAATGACATACTACCTCACACCCATTAGCATAGCTACAATCAAAACCACAGAAAATAACAATATAAAACAACATAATAATAACAAGATCTAAATAGTTGGTGACAATGTGGGGAAATGGAACTCTTGTGTCTTACTGATAAGAATGTAAAATGATGCAGCTGCTATGGAAGAGTACGGTGGTTCCTCAAAAAATTAAACAGAAAGGAAATTTTACCCCAAATAGCCAAAGCAATCTTGAGAAAGAAAAACAAACCTGGAGGCATCACAATCCCTGATTTGAAACTATATTACAAAGCTACCGTAATCTAAACAGTATGGTTTTGGCACACACAGATCGATGGAACAAAATAGAAAGCCCAGAAACAAACTCACATATATATGACCAATTAATTTACAACAAAGGAGCTAAGAACATACAATAAGGAAAGGACAGACTCTTCATTAAATGATGCTGGAAAAATTGGACAGAAGAATTGAAACATGCAGAAGAATGAAACTGGACTATCTTACATCATACACAAAAATTAATTCAAAATGGATTAAAGACTTGAATGTAAGGCTTGAAACCATACAACTCTTAGATGAAAACATAGGTGGTAATAAGCTCCTTGACATGGATCTTGATGATGATTTTTTGGATCTGACACCAAAAACAAAGGCAACAAAAGTAAAAACAAACAAGTGGAACTACACCAAACTAAAAAGCTTCTGGACATCAAGGAAACCACCAACAAAATGAAAAGGCAACCTACTGAATGGGAGAAAATATTTGCAAATCAAATATCTGATAAGGGGTTAATATCCAAAGTATATCAAGAACTCATACAATAGCAGGAAAACAAACAATGAGATCAAAAAATGGACAGAGGACCCGAATAGACATTATTCCAAGTGAAACTATACAGATGGCCAATAGGTATATGAAAAGGTGCTCAATGTCACTAATCATCAGAGAAATGAAAATCAAGATGAAGTATCACCTCACACCTGTCAGAATGGCTATCATCAGAAAGAAAACAAATAACAAGTGTTGGCGAGGATATGGAGAAAAGGGAACCCTTATGCACTGTTGGTGGGAATGTAAATTGGTGCGGCCACTATGGATAACAGTATGGAGGATCCTCAAAAAGCTAAAAATAAAACTACCATATGAGGGACTTCCCTGGTGGCGCAGTGGTTAAGAATCCGCCTGCCAATGCAGGGGACACAGGTTTGAGCCCTGGTCCAGGAAGATCCCACATGCTGCGGAACAACTAACCCCGTGCACCACAACTAATGAAGCCAGCATGCTCTAGGGCCCGTGTGCTGCAACTACTGAAGCCCACACACCTAGAGCCTGTGATCTGCAACAAGAGAAGCCACTGCAATGAGAAGCCCACGCACCGCAACGAAGAGTAACCCCCACTCACCGCAACTAGAGAAAATCCGTGCGCAGCAACGAAGACCCAATGCAGCCAAAAATAAATAAATAAATTTATTTAAAACAAACAAAAAACTACCATATGATCCAGCAATTCCACTTTTGCATACTTATCTGAAGTAAACAAAAACACTAACTTGAAAAGACAAATGCACCCCCATGTTCACTGTAGCATTATTTCCAATAGCCAAGATATGGAAACAACCTAAATGTGCATCAATGGATGAATGGATAAAGAAAATATGGTATGTGGGACTTCCCTGGTGGTCCAGTGGCTAAGATTCTGCACTCTCAATGCAGGGGGCCCAGCTTCAGTCCCTGGTCAGGGAACTAGATCTCTCATGTCACAACTAAGAGTTAGCATGCCATAACTAAAGATCCCTCATGCTGCAAATAAGATCCATGTGTTGCAGCTAAGACCCACGGAGCCAATTAAATAAATAAATATTAAAAAAAAAAAAAGAAATAAATGAAGCCAATCTTACATAAACTTTAAAAAAATAAAAGAAAATGTGGTATGTATATACAATGGAATATTACTCAGCCATAAAAAGGAAGGAAATCCTATTATTTGTGACACAGATAGACCTTGAGGGCATTATGCTAAGTGAAATAAATCACACAGAGAAAGACAAATACCATAGGATTTCACTTATATATGGAATCTAAATACAAAAACAAAAATGAAAACCAAGCTCATAAATACAGAGAACAGATTGGTGGTCGTCAGAGGCAGTGGTTGAGGAATTGGGCAAAATGGGTTAAGGTAGCCAAAAGGTACAAACTTCCAGTTATAAAATAAATAAGTCATGGGGATGTAATGTACAGCATGGTGACTACAATTAATACTGTGTTGCGTGTTTGAAAGTTGCTAAGAGAGTAAATCTTAAAAGTTCGCATCACAAGACAAAAAACTGTAACTATGTATCATGACAGATGTTTCTTTTTTTTTAAATTGAAGTATAGTTGATTTACATTGTTGTGTTAGTTTCTGGTATATAGCAAAGTGATTCAGTTCTATATATATATATTCTTTTCCATTATGGTTTATCACAGGATGTTGAATATAGTTCCCTGTGCTGCCCAATAGAACCTCGCTGTTTATCTATTTTATATATAGTACTTTGTATCTGCTAATCTCAAACTCCTAATTTACCCTTCCCCACCCCCTTTCCCCATTGGTTTTTTGTTTTCTATGCCTGTGGATCTGTTTCTGTTTTGTAAATAATTTCATTTGTGTCATATTTTAGATTCCACATATAAGTGATGTTATATGGTAGTTGTCTTTCTCTGACTTACTTCACTTAGTATGATGATTTCTAGGTCCATCCATGTTGTTGCAAATGGCATTATTTCATTCTTTTTTATGGCTCAGTAGTATTCCTTTGTATACATATATATACAAATATATCACATCTTTATCCATTCATCTGTCAATGGACATTTAGGTTGTTTCCATGTCTTGGCTATTGTAAATAGTGCTACTATGAACACTGGAGTGCATGTATCTTTTCAAATTAGAGTTTTCTCCAGATATATACCCAGGAGTGGGATTGCTGGATCATATGGCAACTGTATTTTTAGTTTTTTAAAGAACCTCCATACTGTTTTCCATAGTAGCTGCACATATGGTGATGGATGTTAGTTAAACTTACTGTGGTAATCATCTCACAATATATACAAATATCAAATCATTACGTTGTATACATGAAACTAATATGTTATAATGCTAGATGTCAATTATATCTCAATTTTTTAAAAAAGGAAATTTTGACACATGCTACAACATGATGAATCTTGAGTACATAATACTAACTTTATTAAACCAGTCAGAAAAGAATAAATACTGTATGATTCCACTTATATGAGGTATCTGGAGAAGTCAAATTCAGAGACAAAAAGTAGAATGGTGGTTACCAGAGGATGGGGCATGAGGGAATGGGAAGTTATTGCTTAATGGTTGGAGAGATTGTTTCGGAAGATGATGGGGATGGTTATACAACAATGTGAATGTACTTAATGCCACTAAACTGTACATTTAAAAATGATTAAAATGGGGCTTCCCTGGTGGCGCAGTGGTTGAGAGTCCGCCTGCCGATGCAGGGGACACAGGTTCGTGCCCCGGTCCGGGAAGATCCCACATGCCGCAGAGCGGCTGTGCCCGTGAGCCATGGCCGCTGAGCCTGCGCATCCGGAGCCTGTGCTCCGCGATGGGAGAGGCCACAACAGTGAGAGGCCCGCGTACCGCACAAAAAAAAAAAAAAAAAAAAGATTAAAATGGTAAATCTTATGTGATATATATTTCAAGAGACATCCAATTAGTACTTGGCTCACTGCTGCACTAACTCAATACTATAGCATGAATTAATATTTTATCATTTTCCTTTAGCCTCAGTATTGCCCACTGTGACCCATTTTACACTTACTGCTGAGCTCCAGCCTCTTCCTTGCCCTTGGGGTGACAGGATGGGAAGGAGTTTGGCGAGATTTGGAGGTGGAGTGCCTTGATTCAATCCTTTTGACCACATGTTCTGCTGTGGTCCAAGAAGGGCTTTCTGTACTTTTAGTTTTGGCTTCCATGGACTTCTGGCATCTAGGGTTGCCTTCTTGTAGCTTATCCAACTGTGCAAATAGTTCTGGAGGTAGTGGTTTGAATTTTTTCTCATTCCAAGATAGTTTAACAAAGAATGTCTTCTCATTTTTCAGATCCATAGGTATCACTTCATCTGGGGCTAAAGCTACTACCTGAATTTAGGAAGTATGGATGATATAAAGAAATAAGGACCCAAAGAGTCAACGAAGGCTCGATGAGAGCTATGATTAAAGAGCATTTAAATCTGCATTCTTACCTGGAACAATTACTTTTCTAAACAAAAGAGGCATGGACATGGCATAGCATATTTCCACAGAGTCCTCCTTGCTGATATCCACATCTCATGTTTTCTTTTCTAGTCCATTCTATTCACCCATGCCAAGTTTCCCCATAAAAACTTCTCTAAGCATGCCCCCCTGCTCAATAGTCTACAATGGCTACCCACTCTGCAAGATCAGATTACTTAAACTGATTTTCACTACCTTCTAAAATCTGACCCCACTTTACCTCCTGAGTGCTCAGTGCTCTTCAAAAGGGCTTCCCACCACTAGTCGAGCTTGGCTTGTCACAGTCCTGCTCATTCCCACCATTGTGCTCCTGCCTAAACATGCCCCCTACCTTTCCAAATCCACCCATCTTGCTGCTTCAACTTCTACATCTGCCTTTCACCTCTTCACTCATTTAACTCGGAGATAAATTATTCTGTGGCACATGATATGCTGGGCCCATAGAGTGGAAAAATCTGACTATAGTCATGCCAAGCCATGGTCTCCCTGCCCTACCAACCACCTAGTCACCATGTGACCACACTTCACATCCGGATCTAATCCCATTTTGGGGGCCTGAAGTAGCTTGAGAAATAACCCATATCCTAGTCTCCAAACCAGTGTCTCAATTCAGCCTACAACTCTTTAAACCTGATTTATCATAAAATCTCATAACACACATTTGCCTGGAGCAATTACACTCTTTGTACTGATTCACTCAAGGTGAAGTCCTCATTTAAGCAAGGATATTCAGCCTCAAAGTGCTTTATGCCTGCCACAATCACAGCTAAATATAATTTCCCACTGAGATACACCTGCTAACTCCTGCTCATCCCTCAGGTCACAACCTAATGTCACTTCCTCCAGGAGGCTCCTAACACATGGTAAGTGCTCTCAATAAATATTTGTTGTTGAAAGGAAGTAGGCAGGCAAGAAGAGAAGGTGACAAACAGGAAAAATGTGTTTCCGTGAGGTAAATGAGAGCCAGTAATAAGCTTAGGAATCAGCCAGAAATAAGCTTCAAGATAGAACTGAGGATCAAGGCATCACCTACCTGCACGTGGCCAATGATGGTCTCGGCATTAATGTTGCTGTTACAGGCAGGGTAATCATACCAGAATATCTCTTGTGCATCAGGCTTCCGGCCCAGCAAATGCTGTTTACAGACAGGGACTTCACAGAATCGGATAAACCATTGTACTCGAGCACGTTTCTTGGAATAAGGTTCAGAATCTAGGGAGGGATAGATGGAAAAGGTAAGGTTAAAGATAATAAACATTATCTTAATCCTCACAGTAATCCTACAAGGTAGGTACTATGGCTGTCTCCCTTTTACCGGTGAAGTGATCACATTTCAGGGCCCTTAAATAATTTGTCAAAGGTCACAAGACCAGCGGCAATCCGACTACACCCAGTACCCACGTTCTTCTCACTTTGCTCCACGTCCAAATGGTGCTATCGGTCATCACATAAATTGTAAAAGGCGTTTGAGAGGAGCAATTCTAATCACAGTTACTGAACAAATTTTGCAAATCAAAACAAAACTCCTAGCAAGACTCAGAGCATCAACCACTGAGATGGCTTCTGGCAAACATATGCTTGCAACCTTCAGCTTTATCATCATAATATACCATTAACATCACTCCATACCAGTGTTAGCTCCAAGTGAAAGGACATATACTCATTAGTGCCACCATCGTCACTGCCTCTTCTCTTCCTTAGCTCTCTTCAGAGAAAGACTGAAGCCATCCAATGTAGCACAATGCATGGTTCTAAAATCTATACACAAAGGCCCAAACCTCAAATACAAAAGCCCATCCTGCTGATGTGCTCTCCCTAGTGGATGTTAGTTTGATGAAGTTTTCCTCCATACTTGTTGAATATCCTCTCTATCTCTATAATGTAAACTACCTTCATCCACTCTATCAGTTCCTTCTTTTAGGCATACAAACTGCCACAGGACTAGGACTAACTTCCACATACTCCTCTCCTAGCTTTGGAAAGAAGCAGTTTTGTAATAGTTTAAATTACTATCCTTTTTCATCTTCCTTTCGGAGTTCCGCTCCATTCCCACTTTCCTGTGCTCTTCTCTGGTCTGCAGAGGGCTAACAGCTGAGAAAATCAGCTGCGGCTGTGAGTGTGGCCTTGCAGGCACCAGTTCACACTACCTTCCCTTTTGCTCCTCTAGCCTTAAGGGTAGTACTGGCTTTCTGCACTTACTGATCTCTGGGAAACACCACTGTTTGCTTCTCCAGCCTTTTCAACACTTATACACAAGTCCCTCTGGGTAAATAAAAACCTAAAGTGTTTCTGTTTTCCTGACTGAACGTCAATCAAGTGATACACCTACCCAATCCAATTTACTGCCTCCCTAGTAAAAGTAACTTTGCATTTGCAAAATTACTAACTTCCTCATGTCAAAATTTAAGGACACGTCTCTACTAGAGTGCAAATCACCTATTATTTCCTTTCCTCCTTCTTCGTAAATCCATCCTTTCTCTCCACTCCAACAATCCTGCCTTCATGGCCATTCTTACCCCCTCCTAAAAATAAAGCAAAAGCTAAATTCTTGAGCCCTCCATTCCCATTTTTACCCAATATTGCTCTAGTGAGTAAGGACGTTCACTAGGTGGAAGAGGGTACAGCTGGTGCTTAAGTGAGCCCATAGGCACACCCTATATACTGCTATGAACAGAAGAATCAGTAACCACCCCTGTTCCCACCACGGAGCACTTCCCAATCATTAGTGACAAGGAATACTTTTCATTCCAGCCCCAAACTCACCGTCTTCAAACAACTCAACCAATTTAGCAACATACGGATTTTCATCATCATCCCCTTCAATCAACACAAACTGTCCAACCTGGAGGTCAATCTCAGGCAAACGACCTTCTATTTTCACACTCATTTCTCTAGGAAATAACAGAGATACATGTTAGGAAATCTCTTAGGGTGGGCCAAGCTCTTCAGACCCCTGGGCACAGAGGAATATGCTCTGTAACTAGAAAACCCCCTGATAAGTTTCTCTCTTCTGACCAATCCTACTAGACACCAATTTACCAGTAAAATCACAAGCAAGAGTAGATAACATGAATTGAATGAATTGTTTTAGCATGGGTGATTAATCCAGAGGCCTTAGGATGAACCCTAACTTCTCTCAGTTATTGACAAAGAACAACAAAGGCTTCCTAAGACATGAAAGCCGCCCAGTAAAAACATCAGATTGTTCAGAGATGTCTTGGGCTAAGAGGATGTAGTAACAACATCCATCCTACCCTGTTATCATGCAGAGTTATACAGAACCTATCTTAAATAGACATGACATTATCATACATATCAAATTTTATTAACCTGACATAATATCTTCCTGTATCACTAGCTGCTATATTTATGCTAACATCTTCTTCCATCAAACAAACCCACACCCCCTTACAATCAATTCATATTCACTGTCCCTCAATCCTCAACCTATAGTACCTAAAACACCCTGGATACAAGTTATTAACAGCTCAGCTTGAAGAAGCTATTAGTTCCAGTCCACCAAAGGACTCTATCACTCACTTGTAGGTTTGGTAGTGCAGTTTTCGATCCAATGGCTTGCCAATCCATGAATAAGTTTGTCTGGTCCTCAGCCTTGTAGGACGGTAGGCCATGGCTCCTGTGTAAAAGTCACTAACTCTGAGTTAACATGACATGCTCTGATGGATTCTAGGGAACAGTCCCTGCTTTCAATGGGTTCAGCCTTCTTTTCTGCCCCTGCTACACTACCACACATTTTAGACTTAGGAAAAAAAAACTTTTTTGAGGAAAAAGTCAAGCTCTATGAAGATCAAACACAGGCAATTCAGTATCATCTGGTACTATGCCTTATCTCTTCCTATCCAGGGAAACAGAAAGGTCAATATGTAAAAAACCATAGATTTTTAGAAGTACTTACTAGGTACAAGACACAATGATAGATGTGAAACATCTAATAATGTGAAACTAAAAGACAGTGATACAGTAGTTGTAAGTATCTTTATAACATTTATAATCTAGGTAGGGATAAAATATAAACACACGAAAGGACAACTAACAGTGCAAAGAGCCAAGAGAAAGCCAGAGAGACTACTTCAAGGTAGAGGACCAGGCTTGTGACTGTTCAGGGAGGAACGATTTCTTAAAGGGGTTTTCTAAAATGAATGTTAAATAATGGGTAGCTATTGCTAAGATGGATGAAATGAGGGTTTCCAAGGGATGGAGGCAAAAACATGCAAGGGGCATTTGGGGGAATGGCAATGGATTTTATCAAATGTATCATTCCACTTACCTTAAAAACAAAACAAAACAAAACCCCAGGGTCACTAACCTGTACTGCTCTGGCAGTTGGAAGCGGTCTTTTTCTTTGCAGCTGATAGGTCCTAGATATTAATATTGTGAATAGCTGAAAAGAAACAACTATATTAAAGTACATGGGAAAAAAGACATTTTTACTGACAATTCTGAAATGAGAATGAAAAATCCAAACATATTTGACAATCCTCTTTACAATATGGAAGCTACAATCTATGGGTCCTAATAATAATGCCAACTCATTATCTTAAGTTTAAGTTATTAAGAAAACAATCCTTTCCTCTAAATTCAATGCCTTTCTTATAGAGCTAAAGTTTGACAAAACTGGGGTTTAAAAAAATTTTTTTTTTAATCCAGTCTGACAGAATTTCTCTGAATTACTGATAGAGGGACCAATAATTTCAGTCCATGTTGAAAACAACAGAATTAGAATAGCATTATTGACATCCTGATTAAATAATCTGGTTTCCTAAAGTCAGTAGCATTATGTCCTACATTCTACTTGGGAACATTCTGACCCATAAGATTTTCTGCTTTTAAAAAAGGTATTTTTTAATATAATTTGAGGAAACTAATTAGCAAAAAGAAGATACTGAGTCATTAGTAAATGCACAGCTTACAAATGATGCCTGAATGATTACTATTAAGAACATTTAGAGTATGATTCACAACACAATATTATTAAAATCAATCTAATTTTAATTAAATACATTGTAGAAATGAACAAACAGCAGACTGATGAGTTAAAACAAGTAGGAGACTTGTGCTCAAGTAAAAATGCATTCGGACTCATTATATGTAATAATCTTTTGGCAAAAAGTTAGTAAAAGTGTTTGAATCTCAATAAATGTTCAAGGAAATATATTAACTCTAACTTACCTTCAATATACGTTCCTTTTAATGGAAGATGTAACATGGAACCATCAGTAAACTTGTAACTTTTCACCTTTCCGCGATGAAATCAGGCAAAATAGGCTACTGAGATACAGACAAAAGATGCAAGTAAATAAGCTCCATCATTAAAAAAAATTGGAATATCGCCGAGAGTGCTTTGTAGTAAAGTGGACTCTCCCAACACATTTTCTACAATTCTCGAATAATCTAACTGCAGGATAAATGCTCTGATTTGTCACAGTGTCTATGATATTTGATAACACTGGCACAAGGATCGCACTTTTTCAAACTAAAAGCTGGCATACAGAAGGGCCATCTCCATACTCCTAAGGTACTCATGTATACCTAAGGTCATCAAATCCATGCTTTCAACACCTTTAAATAGAAACCGTATTTTAGTTACTAAAGCATGCACCCTCTTTCAAAAACTAAGCCAAGATAAAATTTAACACTCCTTTTCTAGATCATGAGCTGTGTTCACTGAGACCAGTATAAGCATATATGCGTGCAAAGCTGGATGATTTACCAAAGGGTGAGCAGGCAGGGGTATCGGAAGGCTCTCTGGGCCTGGACCACATAACCTGCCTCAACTCAGCCTGTCACTATGCTCCAGGCCTGCTTTTCCAAACCCCAAACAGACCAAGGTTGTTAGTGCCCTCAGACTTACACAGTTGCTGTTCTCTCTTCCTGAATATCTTTGCAGGGATGGCTCAGGTCTCAGCTCCAGTGAAACTTCCTCAGATAGGCCTTCACTGATACCCAATGGAAAGTTACTCGCCACCCCCTTATACTACTGCCTAAGGTCATGTTCTATTGCACCGACCTATTATCAAAGCCATAAACATTATATCACTTTCTTATTTGTTGTACTTCCTACATCAGAATGTTAAATTCTAAAAGAGCAGGGATCTTGGGACCTTGTCTGTCTTGTTCATAACTGCATCCCCAGGGCCTAGGTTAGGACTTCACACATAATAGCTGAACAAATTAATGAATGAACTGGGTTTTTTTGTTTTTTAAATTTTTTGGCCGTGCCAAGCGGCATGTGGGATTTAGTTCCCCAACCAGGGATTGAAGCCACACCCCCTGCATTGGAAGCATGGAGTCTTAACCACTGGACCGCCAGGGACGTCCTGAATGAACTGTTTGTAAAAAATCATTAGGACAATACCAAGTGTGGTAAGGATGTAGAGCAGCCAAAACTCTCATACACTGCTGGAGGGCATGTAAATTGGTAAAACCACTTTGGAAATTTGGCAGTATATATACTCAAGCTGAACATATGTATATCCTATGACCCAGTAATTCCAACAGAATATACCCAACAGAAAAACAAACATATCATCAAAAGACATGAACCAGAATGTTCATAGCAGCACTATACAGCAATGAAATGAAACCACCAACCACAACTGCACACATGTGGGGAAAATCTCACAAAATAACAATGAGTTAAAGAAATGAGACGCCAAAAGAATACATACTATACTGATTCCATTTACACAAAGGTCAAAAACAGGTAAAAGTAACCTATGGTGTTAGAAGTCAGAATAGAAGGAAACCCTGGTGACTGAAAGGAAGCACAGTGGGGGAGTGGAGTGCTTCTGGGATGCTGGACATGTTGTTTCTTGAACTGGATGCTGGTTACACAGGTATGTTCTCTTCAAGAAAACTCACTGAGCTGTATATGACTTGTGCATTTTCTATATGCAGGTTGTTTTTCCATGCAAAGTTCAAAAAATTAATCAGGAGTCCTTCTGAAGAGGCAGCATAAGGAAATCATAGTATATATCAGGCCTCTTTGCACTGTTACGCCACTTTCCTACCCTCGACCCAGCACTGCATCTCATCCACTGTAAGCAAAAAGGTTCCCCAACAGCGGTGATGAATGGAGTGGAAAGGCAGGCCAGACTTGGCCTAGCAAAGGCTTTGGCTTCTAGGAGATACCCACTACAGGCTCCTAATGTTGCAGATACCAGAAATCTGGAACATGCACACTACCCAGTCCAGGAGCCACACCCAAGGAAAACAGATAAGGGAGTTGCAGTAAAAATAATGATAGCAGATATTTACTGATCCAATAAGACAGAGGTAGAACCAAAACTCTTGATACGTTTATCTCATTTAATCCTCACAATAATCCTAGAACAATGCTAGTCCATACTAAGTGCAAGGTAGGCACTCAGTAATAAATATTTGCTGAATAAAAGGTAGATGCTATTAGCACTTCAAGATGGTAAGTTGTCCCAGTGTTATACAAGATAGCACATGCTTAATTCAAACCCCGAGCAGCTGGATTCCAATGACTCTGCTCTTAAGCACTTACCTTAGAACACCTTGTGTGAAAGTAGATAATGTTAATACATGTCTAAGACAGCTTGCTTCTGGTATGCTTATTACAATAAACCAGGCTTCCCAGCCACTGACTGAAAGGTCAAATGGGCCTTAATTTCCTTACCCACAAAATGGGGATATTGGATTGGTGGAAAAGTTCATTCGGGAACTTCCATAAGATGTTACGGAAAACCCAAACGAACTTTTTGGCCAAACGAATAGAAACTTTCTTTTATTCAACCAATATTTATTTATTAATCATCCATTCTGTACCAGGCACTATTCTAGAATTACTGAGGATTAAGTGAGAAAATGCAAAATGGTCAATTCACTTCCCCAGTCCCTTGCATTTATGTGTAAGGGACAGTGATTCTTTTTTTTTTTTTAATAATTTGATGAATGTTATGAAACACATACAATTCACACAAAATTTTGCATTTAATTTCAGGGAATTCATAAACCTTCTAAAGTCCATATATCGCCCTTTGTTACATTAAAATCTGTTGCAGAGGGACTTGATAAACATGATCTCACACCAGAAACCTCCAATGGCATTCACAACCACCCAATACAGCAGGGAAGAGGGTACCACTTTTACAGATAACTAAAATCGAAAACTGCCATATCCGATCATTGCAATTTGCAGATAGTCCAAGATAAGAATCTCGCATCTCATGCCTCTAAGTCCAGTGCTTTTTCCAACTGTCAAAATAGAAGGCCCTTCTCTTCATTGGTGGTGCAGTGGTTGAGAGTCCGCCTGCCGATGCAGGGGACACGGGTTCGTGCCCCAGTCTGGGAAGATCCCACATGCCGCAGAGCGGCTGGGCCCATGAGCCATGGCCGCTAGGCCTGCGCGTCCGGAGCCTGTGCTCCGCAACGGGAGAGGCCACAACAGTGAGAGGTCCAAGTACCGCAAGAAAAAAAAAAAAGAAGGCCCTTCTATCCCGGGGTTAGACTAGAGAAAGTAAAAGAGGTGCCATTACACTCTCCTCCTGGAAAGAAGGTGGATGAGAGCCCAGCAGTTAAGAGCAGCTCTTCTGGGGAAAAGAAGACCTGGGTAGGAGCTCAGGCCGCTTAGTCACAAAAAGGGACTTAGACAAGTCTCTTTCTCTCTGGGAGCAACTGCTACATCCGTAAAATCGGGTAATAACTTCTGCTGCTCCGCCTTCCCTGTGGTGCTTGCTACATAACACTACGCTGAAATGAGGAAAAGATGCGACTGCTTCACAAGGGCCATGCAGATGGAAGGTTCACATGGTTCAGATCATTACTGAGAGTCTCAGGGCGCTGAGGACAGGAGTGTTCACGCTTTTCTGTTGTTGGCTTTCGGTTTCCCCGCTACAAGGTCGCAGTCCCCCGGAGAAAAGCTGTTAGAAATCGCAATGTGGAAAGTAAAACGTTCCTAAAGGGTTTAGAACGTGCCTGGCACTTAATAATAGGCGCTTAGTACATATCTGCTGAATGGATTAATGGCTGAATGAGTCCACAGAGAACAATTCCTCAGTCCCGCGGCTCAGATCCCTCTCCAGCCCGTGGGACGCCACACTCACCGGGCGCCGCAGTTTGTTGGAGCTGGGCGCAAGCCCTCCGCTTCCCACCGTCCCCGCTTCAGGAGCTCGTGGAGCTGCAGCAAATCTACCTGCCCAGGGGCACTCCTCTTACAGCTACCAGCCGCGTACTGGAGCCGAAGCGAGGGCCTCCCGAGGAATGGACAGAAGGTGGAGAAAAAGAAATTTCCCGCCAACGCCGTAGCCCCGCCCCCAGGGTGTCTCCACGTTCCGTCAGCAGCCAGCCCTTCCGCCCCGCCCATCTAAGGAGGGGACGCAGGACGTATATCCGTCAACGGTCAGAGGCCATCATTGATTCGGTATGCTACGGCGTTCGCGCAAGAAAGTGCCCGACTCTAAAACATTTCCGGGTTCAAGATGGTCGCCCAAACTATTTAGTGAGACTTCCTCCATCCTTCGTTCCACTCCGGTTTTTTAACCTGGATGTGACGTCCTAAAGAACCCGACGGAAATAGAACGGAAGGAGGTGTAAAATGGCGAACCGTACTGTAAAAGATGCGCACAGCATCCACGGCACCAACCCTCAGTATCTGGTGGAGAAGATCATTCGGACGCGCATTTATGAGTCCAAATACTGGAAAGAGGAGTGCTTTGGCCTTACAGGTGAGCAAGAGCGCGCCGATCCCCCCGCCCCAACCCCGGTCATCTTGTGGCCCAGTTCTCCAGACCAGTCCGATAGGACTGGCCCCTGGGGGTGAGACTAGAGGGGAATCATTGTCATTCAGAAAAATCTGAGCGCCTACTCTGTGCCTAGTCTTGTGTTGGGCTTTGGGAACACAGATGGATCTGATAGGACCTCATTCGGAAGGGTGTCACGTTGCGGTTCTTTGAGTCATTACATGTTTAATGATAACTTGCTGGGTTCCAAACAGCACAGAGACCCTGAAGGTCTTAAAGGAATGTCAATATGCTTGAAACCAATTCATGATCTTCCTATACTCAAATCTGGACCATTTGCAGTATTTCCACATCCCAGTCCTAATATAAATATATGCTATTCAGAGAAATATTCCAGGTAGTCTTTGATCTTTGTTTAATTCTGGCTCCTCTTTTGGAGCTGTGTTACCCCAGCGAACCGTGGCTTTCTTTACTGTAAAACGAGCATAGTAATACTGAACTTAAAGGTCAAAGGGTTGTTCTAAGGATTAAATGAAATGTATAAAAAGTGTTTGGTATAATAAAAGGAATCCAAATCGGAAAAGAAGAAGTAAAGCTGTCACTGTTTGCAGATGACATGATACTATATATAGAGAATCCTAAAGATGCTACCAGAAAATCAATGAATTTGGTAAAGTAGCAGGATACAAAATACACAGAAATCTTTTGCATTCCTATACACTAATGATGAAAAATCTGAAAGAGAAATTAAGGAAACACTCCCATTTACCACTGCAACAAAAAGAATAAAATACCTAGGAATAAACCTGCCTAAGGAGACAAAAGACCTGTATGCCGAAAATTATAAGCCACTGATGAAAGAAATTAAAGATGATACAAACAGATGGAGAGATATACCATGTTTTTGGATTGGAAGAATCAACATTGTGAAAATGACTGTACTACCCAAAGCAATGTACAGATTCAGTGCAATCCCTATCAAACTACCACTGGCATTTTTCACAGAACTAGAACAAAAAATTTCACAATTTGTATGGAAACACAAAAGACCCCAAATAGCCAAAGCAATCTTGAGAAAGAAAAATGGAGCTGGAGGAATCAGGCTCCCTACTTCAGACTATACTACAGAGCTACAGTAATCAAGACAGTATGGTACTGGCACAAAAACAGAAATATAGATCAATGGAACAGGATAGAAAGCCCAGAGATAAACCCACGCACCTATGGTCACCTTATTTTTGATAAAGGAGGCAAGAATATACAATGGAGAAAAGACTTCCTCTTCAATAAGTGGTGCTGGGAAAACTGGACAGCTACATGTAAAAGAATGAAATTAGAACACTCCCTAACACCATACACAAAAGTAAACTTAAAATGGATTAAAGACCGAAATGTAAGGCCAGACACTATAAAACTCTTAGAGGAAAACATAGGCAGAACACTCTGTGACATAAATCACAGCAAGATCCTTTTTGACCCATCTCCTAGAGAAAGGGAAATAAAAACAAAAATAAATGGTATGTAATGAAACTTAAAAGCTTTTGCACAGCAAAGGAAAACATAAACAAGATGAAAAAAGTGTTTGGTATAGTTACAGCTATATGTTAATAAAAAGCACTCAGTAATCAGTGGTGGCGGTGGTGCTGTTACCATTGTTAACTACTGCTCTGCTGTTACTGCTCTGCCACCATCCTAGCTGTGTGTCGATGGACGAGTCATATTGTTTCTCTGAGTCGCCATTAAATTTTGGAGTCATGTAAGGTTTACTTTGGGGGCTTTTTCTCATTCCATAGTTTTCTTCTTGGATGATATCCGTACCACAGTTCCCTCATATATATAGATGCCTTTAAATTTATCTCTGCAGCCCAAATCTCTCCCTGAGATCTAAGTCTCTGATTCCAAGGCATGCCAACTCCATATGTGCAAAAGTGAACTCATGACGTTTTTTCCCAACACTAGGTTATGTTCCCTTGTCATATATTTTCATTGCATTCTGCATCTTCTTTCAATTACTGATCACACTTTCAATATTTTTTTTTAATGCTTTCTGCCTTGCCTGACTGTAAACTCCATAAGAGTAGTCATTGGGTCCCTCTTCTTTATCCCTCTACCTGTATCTCTGCTACTTGGCACCTAACTATAAATTGCCAACTGTAATATGGAATGAATTAATATAGAAATTATCCTAAGGGAACTTGGAGAAGTCTGATTTATAAAGTGATTTCCCATTAATAGTACCTAACCTTTATTTATTTATTTATTATCTGTGTGTCAGGTAGGTATTAGCATTTGTTTCTATTATCTCATTTGATTCTTACTATAGCCCTTAACTTTGTACCTTTATTACTCAAATTTGAACTGACAGGCTCAAAGAGAGGTGAAATGACTTGCCCTAGTTCACACAGCTAGTGTTTGATTTTTTTAAAAAAATATATTTATTTATTTGGCTGAGCCGGGTCTTAGTTGTGGCATGTGGGATCTTTAGTTGTGGCATGTGGGATCTAGTTCCCTGACCAGGGACTGATCCCGGGCCCCCTGCCTTGGGAGTGCGGAGTCTTAACCTCTGGACCACCAAGGAAGTCCCTAGTGTTTGATTTTTTTTTTTTTTATACAGCAGGTTCTTATTAGTTATCTATTTTATACATATTAGTGTATATATGTCAATCCCAATCTCCCAATTCATCACACCACCACGTCGACCCCACCCCCCACGCCACCCTCTGCCGCTTTCCCCCCTTGGTGTCCATACGTTTGTTCTCTACATCTGTATCTCTATTTCTGCCTTGCAAATCAGTTCATCTGTACCATTTTTCTAGATTCCACATATATGCGTTAATATACGATACTTGTTTTTCTCTTTCTGACTTACTTCAGTCTGTATGACAGTCTCTGGGTCCATCCACGTCTCTACAAATGACCCAATTTTGTTCCTTTTTATGGCTGAGTAATACTCCATTGTATATAGGTACCACATCTTCTTTATCCATTTGTTTGTTGATGGGCATTTAGGTTGCTTCCATGACCTGGCTATTGTAAATAGTGCTGTAGTGAACATTGGGGTGCATGTGTCTTTTTGAATTATGGTTTTCTCCAGATATATGCCGAGTAGTGGGATTGCTGGGTCATATGGTAATTCTACTTTTAGTTTTTTAAGGAACCGCCATACTGTTCTCCATAGTGGCTGTATCAATTTACATTCCCACCAACAGTGCCAGAGGGTTCTCTTTTCTCCACACCGTCTTCAGCATTTGTTTGTAGATTTTCTGATGATGCCCATTCTAACCGGTGTGAGGTAATACCTCATTGTAGTTTTGATTTTCATTTCTCTAATAATTAGTGATGTTGAGCATCTTTTCATGTGCTTCTTGCCCATTTTTATGTCTTCTTTGGAGAAATGTCTATTTAGGTCTTCTGCCCATTTTTGGATTGGGTTGTTTGTTTTTTTAATATTGAGCTGCAATGAGCTGTTGATATATTTTGGAGATTAATCCTTTGTCAATTGATTCGCTTGCAAATATTTTCTCCCATTCTGAGGGTGGTCTTTTCATCTTGTTTATGGTTTCCTTTGCTGTGCAAAAGCTTTTAAGTTTCATTAGGTCCCATTTGTTTATTTTTGTTTTTATTTCCATTACTCTAGGAGGTGGGTCAAAAAAGAGCTTGCTGTGATTTATGTCAAAGAGTGTTCTTCCTCTGTTTTCCTCTAAGAGTTTTATAGTGTCCAATCTTACATTTAGGTCTTTAATCCATTTTGAGTTTATTTTTATGTATGGTGTTAGGGAGTGTTTTAATTTCATTCTTTTACGTGTAGCTGTCCAGTTTCCCAGCACCACTTATTGAAGAGACTGTCTTTTTTCCATTGTATATTTTTGCCTCCTTTTGTCATAGATTAGTTGACCATAGGTGCGTGGGTTTATCTCTGTTCCATTGATCTGTATTTCCCTAGTGTTTGATTTTGACAACAGTATTGAAAGGTTATTATCCCCATTGTCTAGATGAAGTTCGCTCAAGGTTGTGTAGCTATTGAGGAGTTATTTGTTGTTATTGTTTTGTTTCTTCTAACTCTTAATCTGGCTTTTTTTTCTCCTAACATGATGCCAAGCACGGACTCTGAAGTTAGACTGCTTGGATTAAAACCCAGGCCCTGCCACTTTCTGGCTGTGGACCTTGAGCACATCACTTAATCTTTCTTAGCCCTCATTTTCCTGGCTGAAAACAAGGGCAGTGCTAGAACTTACCTCCATGGCTTGTTGTGAAGATTAAATGAAATAATATGAAATGCTTAGCAGAGTACCTGTTATATAATAATCTTTCAGTGTATATTGACTGCTGCTATTATTATTAATTATTATTACACTCTTGTTCTCCTAATATTAAACTGTTAATTCAGGAGCACCAAACATTGAACTAGCTTTAACTTCTCTCCACTTCAAACCTGGAAAAGCTTAGTCCTGATGTGTCTGAGATGCCACTCTGTTTTTGTTTCTTAGCTGAACTTGTTGTCGATAAAGCCATGGAGTTAAGATTTGTGGGTGGTGTCTATGGTGGCAACATAAAGCCAACTCCCTTTCTGTGTTTGACCTTGAAGATGCTTCAGATTCAACCTGAGAAGGATATCATTGTAGAGTTTATCAAAAATGAAGATTTCAAGTGAGTGAAATGTTTATTAGCTAATATAAAAACTTCAATTTCATGGTCCAGAATTTGGCTTTACTTAAGAGGAGTGAAAACAGTGTTATCTCATTTCCACAGAGTTCCACTCTAGGATTTTGCTCTTGAGCCTCTTGAGTTTGTGTTTTGTCTGTTTTGATTATATTGACCTTCTCCTTCACTGTCTCAGTCTTGATGGCTTTTCCCAAAAAAACAGTATTTCACAAACTCATTGAGCATATACTAAGCAGAAGTGAGTGCCTAATATGTTGGTAGCAGTGAATGCTTAAGGATGAAGAAAACAACATAGTGTGGTAAAGAAGAGGGAAACTTTGGTGTTAAATGTAGGTTCATGTCCAGACCCTGTTACTTATTAACTGTGACCTTGGAGAAGTTACTTAATTTTCTAAATTTTACTTTATTTACCTATAAAATGAAACAGTAATAGCAACTCAGGATAGATGTGAGGATTAAGGAAGACAGAACAGTAAATCTCCCAACACAGTGCCTGTTGCAGGGTGTACGGCCCCAAAATATAAGCTGCTCTTATTATTTTATTATCCATTTTCAAGGAGCTCACAGACAAGTATAGGAGACAGACATAATAATAGATTATTATGTGCCACCCTCTATTCTAAAAAATTTAATATAATAATTTATTTAAACTTCACAAAACCCTGTAAAATTATTATCCCTATTATATAGGGGAGGAAACTGAGGCAGAGAGAGATTGGTTTCCCCAAGGTCAAATGCTGGTAAGTGGCAAAACTAGTTTCAGAGTCCATATCCTTTGCCACTCTATTTTGTTTGTCATATACAGAAACTGTTGAATTTCAAATGCCTACTCTTTATCCAAGTGGGGATTTGAGTGGGTAGTTGGGATATAGGAGAAAGGGAGAAGAATCTTACAAACATTAATGGCTAGAAAACAGCTAACTTTTATTAGGCACTTACTGTGTGCTAGCTATATGCTATGCTTAGCACCTTACATACATTTTTTACTTAATACACCAAGCCATCAAATTAGGGACTATCAGGTACATTTTATAAGGATTGAGAAAGCAAGTAAATTGCCCAGTGTTACACAGTTAGTAAATAATGGAATCAGAATTTGAACCCAGATGACTTTGACTTTTTTCCATAACCAGCATTCTGCTTCCTAGCAACAATTTATATATTCATGTCTATGTAAATTGGTTGTATTGTTAGTAAATAAATCTTATACTTTCGGTTGTTAAGTTTAGTATCTCATTTGATTCTTAAAATAATCCCATGAAGTAAATAGGTTGTATCTTAGTTTTACAGATGATATAATAGACCCTGAAAGTTGAGCAGCATATCCTAAGTAACCACAGCCAGTAAGTGGTAGAATGAGAACTTGAACACAGGTCTCCATATTTTAGCTATCTTTCTACTGCCCCATGCTGCTTCTAAAAATTTAGCTTTCTCATCTGCCAAAGAGAAGAAAGAACTTGTTTATCCACTACTGTCATGAGAAAAGCCAGTTGTAAAACTCAGGAACTTTGTAGGATGGCCTGTTGTTTCACTGTCATCTATCTGTCAGGTATGTCCGCATGTTGGGAGCACTTTACATGAGGTTGACAGGCACTGCAATTGATTGCTACAAGTACTTGGAGCCTCTATACAATGACTATAGGAAAATCAAGAGCCAGAACCGAAATGGAGGTGAGTATGGTGCCAGGTGTCTAGACCTTCATCCCTGAGCCAGTTTTTATTTCACCAGTATCTCTAGTGTCACATTGTCACATACATTGTGAGTGTTGCTCTTAATCCAGATTGTTACTGCCTTCCGTCAGGTCCTCCTTCTCTCTCATGGGGAGTAGCACTCCATTAGACTACTAGCTTCCTTTCGACCTTACCCAGTCTGCCCGTCTGCCTGTCTTTCCAACTGCATCTCATGTTAATCCTTGCTTTGCATCATGTGCTCCATCCCATAAAGACCTAGCTCCTGAATGACCTTCACTGTAAAATCCTTCTCCAGACCTCCCAGGCAAAGTTAGTTTTCCGTACATTACACCTTCACAGTTCTTTCTACTGGCCTCTCTTGTACGATACTTCACCCTGCAGTATATAGACTGTACTCATGCTTATGTAGGAATCCCACTGAAAAATAATAAGTGTATCCAGGAGGGGCAGCTCCATACCTTTTACAAAGAGACATATTTTGTGGTAAAATGGGATTCAGGGAATGCAGTCAGAACTTTTTCTCACTTAGTATCATAACAAAAGACTAGTAGCATTTGCCTTTACCCTCTACATATTACACTAAGGAGTAGAAGTTAAGAATTTGGTATTATTCTTTAAACTTTTATTAACTTATTCATTCATTGAATAAATACATATTAGGTGTCAATGTTATGGCAGGTACTATGCTATGTACTGAAAATAATATGGTGAACAAGATGGACATGGTCATGGCCATCATGAAATTACTTAGTTATGACTCTATTATGTTAAACTAAGACAGGAGTTTTAAACCTAGTGACAATTTGGGCCAGATATTTCTTCGTTGTGGGGAGCTGTCCAGTGCATTATAGGATGTTTAGCAGCGTCCCTGGCTTCTACCCACTAGAGCACCCCATAGTTGCAGGGGGCAACACCACTGAACTAAGAACCAAGAACCACTGAACTAAGGTAATGTTTACCATAGAAATTCTAAGAAGCTATTGCTCCACTTACCATATAAGATACATGATTCTTAAAAATAGCAAATCACTATGTTGTACACCTGGAACTAATATAATGTTGTAAGTCAATTATACATCAATTTAAAAAAAGTTTGCTGACCTGTGCAGGGGAAAAGATACATATTCTATATTCAGGAACTTAGTGGGTTCACATGAGAAATTGTACTTGAGTTATAAATTTTATTCATGAACATTACCCCATTACAATTCAGGACTCTTTGTGCTTGTTTTTTGTGTCTCTCCTGCTAATTGGGACAGCTTCATTCATCCCTTTATCCCCAGCTCCTAGAAGAGGCATGGCACATAAATGGCCTCAATAAAAGGGAGTTGAATGAATGAAGATAGGTGGTGATGACAAGAATATGAAAGGCTGTAGTTTGAGCCCAGGTTTGACAGTAGTCCCTTCAGTGTAACTGCCACACTGCAATAGCTTTATTAGTGAATGTGCAGGCAAAGGGAAGCTGCAGAGAATTCACACTTTCTATACCAAGTACCCTGTTAGATATCTTACATAAAGAATCTTACACTTCTTTTACTTTTTGGCTATTTAAATTTATTTCCTAGTTACTTGAGCTTATTATTTTTCTTTCAGAGTTTGAACTGATGCATGTGGATGAATTTATTGATGAACTACTGCACAGTGAGAGAGTCTGTGATATCATTCTGCCCCGGCTACAGGTAAGAGATAAAGGTCATACACACACAATACACAGTACACAATAAAATGTGTGTAAAGATCTCTTTACACGCATACATGATAAAACACCATGGAGCTCAGAATCTTCTTTTTTTTTTTAATTGAAGTATAGTTGATGTACAATATTATGTAAATTATAGGTATACAGTATAGTGATTTACAATTTTTAAGGGTTCTACTCCATTTATAGTTATTATAAAATATTGGCTATATTCCCTGCATTGTACAGTATATCCTTAGAGTTTATTGTATACCTAATAGTTTGTTCCTCTGAATTCCCTCCCCCCCCTTCCCTCTCCCCTCTGGTAACCACTGGTTTGTTCTCTGTATCTGTGAGTCTGCTTCTTTGTTACATTTACTAGTTTGTTGTATTTTTTAGATTCTACATATAAGTGATATCATACAGTATTTGTCTTTCTCTGTCTGATTTATTTCACTTAGAATAATATCCTCCAATACTGCATAGCACAGGGAACTATGCTCAGTACTCTGTAATAACCTAAATGGGAAAAGAATTTGAAAAAGAATAGATACAAGTATATGTATAACTGAACCACTTCACTGTACAGCTGAATCATTTTACTGTACACTGTACTGTACTGTACTCCATTATGAAATAAAATTTTTTAAATAAATAAATAATTTTAAAATAATAATAATATCCCCCCAAGTCCATCCATGTTGCTGCAAATGGCAAAATTCCATTCTTTTTTATGGCTGAGTAGTATTCCATTGTATATATATATATATATATATATATATATATATATATATACTGCATTTTCTTTTTTGTTCCAAATATACATATATTATTATATTTCTTTATAAAAAATTAATGTAATTATGACAATATACTTTAGGTTTTTTAAAAAAGATTTTATTGGAGTATAGTTGATTTACAAGGTTGTATTAGTTTCAGGTGTAAAGTGAATCAGTTATACATATATCCACTCTTTTTTAGATTCTTTTCCCATATAGGTCATTACAGAGTATTGACTAGAGTTGCCTGTGCTATACAGTAGGTCCTTATTAGTTATCTATTTTATATATAATAGTGTGTATATGTCAATCCCAATCTCCCAATTTATTTCTCCCCCCTCTTCCCCCTCTGCTAACCATAAGTTTGTTTTCTGCATCTGTGACTTTCTGTTTTGTAAATCAGTTCATTTTTACCATTTTTTTAAGATTCCACATATAAGTGATATCATATATTTGTCTTTCTCTGTCTGACTTCACTCAGTATGACAATCTCTAGGTCCATCCATGTTGCTGCAAGTGGCATTATTTTGTTCTTTTTAATGGCTGAGTAATATTCCATTGCATATACGTACCACATCTTCTTTATTCATTCATCTGTTGATGGACACTTAGGTTGCTTCCATGCCTTGGCAATTGTAAATAATACTTCTGTGAACATTGGTGTGCATGTATCTTTTCAAATTAGTGGTTTTGGGTTTTTTTGGGTATTTACCCAGGAGTGGACTTGCTGAGTCATATGGCAGTTGTGTTTTTATTTTGAGAAACCTCCATAATGTTTTCCACAGTGGCCGCACCAATTTACATTCCCACCAATACTATATGAGGGTTCCCTTTTCTCCACATCCTCGCCAACATTTGTTATTTGCATTTTTTGTGATGATAGCCATTCTGACAAGTGTGAGGTGATATCTCATTGTGGTTTTTTTGATTTGCATTTCCCTGATGATTAGTCATGTTGAACATCTTTTCATGTGCCTGTTGGCCATCTGCATGTCACCTTTGGAAAAATATCTATTTAATTCTTCTGCCCATATTTTTTAATGGGGTTGTTTGCTTTTTTCTTATGGTCCTCCTAATTAGCAGTCTTCATGTCTATGAGAAAGATAGGAGATTGGGAGTGAGAAGAAAACAGAAAAAGTGATTGAAGGGTAGGGCTTTAAAAGTGAATAACACAAGAAAATTTTGTTCTTTAAAATGTTATATTATTAAGGAGATTGTAGTAGAGTAGGTTTTTAAGCTTTGTGAGCAGTTTTTCAAATTGATCTTCATATAAAAATCTAGGATATAAAACAGATGAAAGGAAGGTCAGGAATGGGAGACTGATCCACCTTAAATATCATCTTTATCGTCTTACCTCCCTTTCCTAGTGAGAAATAATTGTCCGTGAAGCATCTTTCAAGAATGAGTCTTACAGCATATGATTTTTAAAATAATATTGTAAAATACAAAGAGAAAACAGATATAGTAGGTAGCCTAAAGAGAAAGGGAATGGTCTATAGTGGAGAGTTGAAATTTATCCATGTTGTTGCACATTTCAATAGTTTTTTATTTCATTTGTTGCTGAATAGTATTCCATTGTATGGATATACCACAATTTGTTTACCCATTCATCTGTTTATGCAGAATTGCAGGGTACAAGGTCAATGTACAAAAATCGGTTGTATTTCTGTACACTAGCTATAAACAACTGGAATTTGAAATTTTGCTAAAAAGGTACCATTTACAACAGCATCAAAAAATTTAAAATAGGGCTTCCCTGGTGGCGCAGTGATTGAGAGTCCACCTGCCGATGCAGGGGACACGGGTTCGTGCCCCGGTCCAGGAAGATCCCACATGCCGCGGAGTGGCTAGGCCTGTGAGCCATGGCCGCTGAGCCTGCGCGTCCGGAGCCTGTGCTCCACAACGGGAGAGGCCACAACAGTGAGAGGCCCATGTACGGGGAAAAAAAAAAAAAAATTTTTTAAATAATTAAGGATAATTTTGTCAAAAGATGTGTAAGACTTAAAACTATAAAACATTGCATTACTGATGGAAATGAAAGAAGACTTAAGTAAATGGAGATATATCATGTCCGTGGTATATTTTATACCATGACTTAGAATTGTTAAGTTGTCAATTCTCCCAAATTAATCTGTAGATTCAATTCAGTTCCAGTCAAAATCCAAATAAAATTTGATATAACTTGACAAACTGATTCTCAAATTTATATGAATATGCAGAGGACCTAGAATATCTAAAACAACTTTGAAAAAGAACAAATTAGGAGGACAAACACTACCTGATTCCAAGACAGTGTTGTGTTGGCATAAAGCTAGACAAGTAAATAAATGGAACAAAGTAAAGGGACCAGAAATAACTGTACATATATATGGTCAGTTGGTTTTCTACAGAGATGTTAGGGCAATACAATTGAGAAAGGATAATCTTTTCCACAAATGGTGCTAAAACAGTTGAATAGCTGTATGGAAACCAATGAATCTCTACCCTTAGCTCATAAACTTGAAGGGGATAATAGTCTCATAAAAGCTAAGAGTATAACATAAAGAAGGAAAACATAGGTGAAAATCTTAGTGACCTTGGGTTTGACAAATTCCTATAATAAGACATAAAACCATGAATTATTTATTAAAAATTAATAAATTGGCCTTTATAAAAATTAAAAACTTGCCTTTCAAAAGACACTATTACAAAACTAAAAAGGCAGGCCACAGACTGGAAGAATATATTTGCGCAACATATATCCACCAAAGTTCTTGAATCTACACTATATAAAGGACTCTTGAACTGAATAACAACTCAGTGGACAAATGAACAAAAGATTCTAACAGACATTTTACCAAAGAAAATATATAGTTGGCCAATAGCACATAAAAAGTTGTTCCGTACCGTTAATCATTATGGAAATGCAAATTAAAGGCACAGTAATATACACTACATACCTAGTAGAATGTGACCCTGACCCTATCAGGTGTTGGCGAGGATGTGGAGGAACTGGAAGTCTCCATATCCTATTGGTGACAATATAAAATGGTACAACCTCTTTGGAAAAGTTTGCCAGTTTCTTAAGAAGTTAACCATACAATCCAGCTATTCCACTTCTAGGTATTTACTTGAGAAATGAAAGCTCATGTCCACACAAAGACATAAGCACAGATAATCATAACAGTTTTATTTGTAATGGCCAGAAACTGGAAACAGCCCAAATGTCCATCAAGTGAATGGACACAAATTGTGATGTGTCCATACATTGGTACTACTCAGCAGCAAAAATGAACTATGGATGCACAACAGCGTGGATGAATCACAAAGTAATTGTGCTGAGTGAAAAAAGACAAAAAGCTGTATGTACTGTGTAATTCCTTTCTAATAAATGTAAACTATAGTGACAAAAAGGAACAGTGGTTGCCTAGGTGCAGGGTAAGGGAGTGGGGAGGAAAGGGAATGAGAAATCACAAAGGAGCACAAGTAAACTGTTGGGTGGGGTGGATTTATCCATTATATTGATATAGTGGCTTACAGTTGTATACAGTACGACTCAACACTCATCAAATTGTATACTTTAAAAATGTACAGTTTATTGTGTATCGATTATACCTCAGTGAAACTATAAAATGTATTGCAAAAGTCATTGGAATACCTGTAGAGTAAGGGTCTTTTGCTCTTAGTGCTCTACTATTCTCTTATTCTGATGTCTATGTAAGAATCAGCAGCATTAATGAAAGGGTCGCAGAAACAGTGTTTAAGATGGGGGATGGGAGCAAATTCTTAAGTTTTAAGCAACCACAGAAACCCAAACTGGGAGGATCCAGAACTTCAGGTCTCTTTTTTGATCCTACTGCAGCTCAGTAATTTTGAAGCAATTTGCTGTATCCCACCTGCTTTTGAGGTGCTCATTTCCTTGCTAGATATAAACTAAAAGGAATAATTTAAAGATCAAAGGTCACATAGTATATGATTCTCTTTATATGGTATATTCAGACTAGGCAAATACATAGAGACAAAGCAGATTCGCGGTTACCAGGGGTTTCAGGGAAGGGGGAATGAGGAGTGATTACTTAATAGGTATGGGGTGTTTTTCTGGTGTGATGAGAAAGTTTTTAAACTAGTGAGAGGTGGTCATGGAATAGCATTGAATTTTATACTTTAAAATTGTTAATTGTGTATTATGTGAATTTCACCTCAATAAAAAACAGATCAAAGGGATCTGAAAAACTTCAAAGTAGAGAATAGAATGGATTACAGATACATAATAAATGGGTGAGGTAAATTTGCTCGAGGCAGCAAACCAGATGGATAAATGTAGTTGGTAGATGAGTGCTCACACTTAAATGCAATGAACCACTCCTCCTCCACAGTGACTCAGTTACAGAAAATCCTAGAAAATAATCCTGAAAATTATTTCTTCTTTTCCATATTGGCTACTGTAGACTGTGTAGTGAAAAGAATGACATTTAAAATCTGAAAACCTGATTTCAGGGCCCAATTCTCACATTTATTATCCTTAGCTGCTACTGTTATTTTTAGAAATACTGCAAGAAATGGAATATTCTGAAGTGCAGTCAGTTGTAACTAAGGGTTCCAAAGCTCGGTCATCTCTAAGCAAGCATATTGATGCAAATGAGGTAGTCTGCCTGGAGGCTAGAAGGAAAGACCACAAAGCAGGACCCTCACTGAGTAGAGAGAAATTGAAATATGACTGATATCTGTTATGTCACCAAGGGGTGTGTTCCGGTGTGGGCCTATGTCCTGGATGAAATGACCCTTAAGACCACCTTCTGCTTTGATTTCTGTTCCTATTAAGCAACTCATAGGGCATCAATTTAGCTTCTCATGTGCCCTGACATTGGCAAGGAGTTGCTCTGGAATGAATTCTAATTTTGTCAAACACAAATACTGTAAGTTAATACACTGACTTCAGTCACTTCCAAGTCTGGTGAACATTAGGGATTCTAGATGCCCTGTCTGATGCAGTCCTAGATCCCAGACTGTGGTGATCCTTTCCAAGGAGCCCTTTTTCAAGGGATTGACTTCACTAAATGGCATCTTTGTCTCATTTCTCCTAATCTTCATAGAATTTTGTTAGTGATGAGTGAGAGCAAAATAGAGAACAAATGTTACTATTTATTTTAGGGCTATCCAATGATCTCTATGTCCTTGGCACAAAAGATGGTAAGGGGTCTTATGACCCAGTCCATTTGTCAGTTTTAAACTCACCTTTGCCTTTCAGGTCCTTAGTCACTCAGTAAGGACTACTAAGCCACATCTTAGAAGAAATGGAACCAGGAAATGGATTGTTTATATCCTGAGCCTTGTTCAAAATGCATGACTGTAGACAGCTACCCTAAATCCTGGGTCTAGTCGAGAGTTGGTGCTACTTCAGAGCAGGACCCAAACCCCCAAACTGGGCTGAGTCTCAATGGATCTCTTGGGATAGATTCTGGTCTGAGCCTCTCCTGGCAGAACTACCAGCCAACAGTCTCAAACTATTGGCCCTTGTGTGTGAAGCCCATATTTTTTATTCAAGGCTATACCCATACTGATTGATATTCTAGTGACCTTAGAATATAAGATCACAGGGAGTAGAGGCAATAGAAAAGTGATGCTCTCTTCCACTTTGTATTTATCTCTTTACAGGGGAACTTAAAAAATATATATAGATTCCAGGTATGCGAAACTCCTTAGGAAAATCTTGAATTGTCTAGGATGTCTTTGAAATGAAATTGCCTCACCTGCTGCACCATAGGTTTTCTCTCACTCCCAGAAGCCCAGTGTTGCAGCTTCAGGACATAGAGGAGATAGCAAGCCCCCCCAACTCTCACTGTGTTCTCTTTAGAAACGCTATGTGCTAGAGGAAGCTGAGCAACTGGAGCCTCGGGTTAGTGCTCTAGAAGAAGACATGGATGACGTGGAGTCCAGCGAAGAGGAGGAAGAAGAGGATGAGAAGGTCAGACACCTGGGAGCTTAAGGGTTGGAGGAGGGAAAGTTACAGAGAATGGGAATGGTCTTTTTTGTTTTGTTTTCAAACTTTAATTTTTAACTTTCTTCAACCAAAAAATACAATATGTAGTCATTAAGAGTATAGGATTTATAGTTAAATAGACCTTGATCCATATCTCAGCTTTGCTGTTTACTAGCTGTATAATCTTGTGCAAATTACATAATCACCATTTTCTCTTCTATAAAGCAAGGATTATGAAACCTTTCTTTTAGGACTGTTGTGAGCATTAAATGAAATTATATATTATATACATAAAGCCATTAGCTTTGGGACATAATTGCCTAATAAGTGGTAGCTATTAAATACTTCGGACAAAAACAATACTCTTCATAAATGAATGCATACTAAGGAGTAAGCCTAGTTTAGGGGGAAAAAACCACCTACTGCATGGTCATGTTCTTTCACTACTTGTTAAAATGCTGAAAAGTTGAAAACAAGCAAGCTGTCAGGGAGCAGTCAGGTAAACTATTATAGCAATTCAACAGACTATTAGGCCGCCATTAAAAGTATTATGAGAAGTATATGATAGGGACTTCCCTGGCGGTCCAGTGGTTAAAACTCCACGCATCCATTGCAGGGGGTGCAGGTTCGATCCCTGGTCAGGGAACTAAGATCTGGCATAACATGTGGTGTGGCCCAAAGAAAAAAGCATATGATAATGTGGAAATGATTGTGGTGATGTTAAAAAAAAAAAAAAGGATCTAAAACATTTGTGATTAAAATTATAAGAACATGTATAGAAAAAGGCTGGGGGAAATATAAGAAATTCTGGCCTATGGATACTGAGACAGTGTAGATGGAAGTGTAGCTCTGAGCTAGTAGGCTCCATCTAAGTTAAGTGCTAAAGGAAGCGCAATCATTCATGAATTGAAAGCCAGGCAAGGCTGAGGTGCTTATTCTGTGGTGAGAGGACCAAAAGTAGGCATTCTTTTTTTTTTTTTAATGGAAAATTTAATCATATACCAAAGTGGAGAGAATGTATCTCCATCTACCCATCACCTAGCTTCAACAATGATCAACTCAGCTGTTTTGTTTCCTCCACATCTCTACCCAATTGTCCCTCACCAGTTACCTTGAAGCAGATCACAGCCATCATATATTTCATAATATTTCAGAAAAGACAAGGGCCCCTTTTTTAAGCAAAACTATATACCATCATCACCCCCCAAATGAACAATGATGCCTTAATCTCATTAAATATTCAGTGTTCACATTTCCCCAGCTATCCTACATTTTTAACAGTCTGAACTAGTATTCAAAGAAGGTCCATAAATTGTAACTGGTTCATCTTGTAGTCCGTCAGTTCCATCCATTGTTAATTTTTCCTCTTGCAGATTTTAAATATATCAGGTCATAACATCTGTACATATTCTCACAGTCTGTATTTTTGTGATTGTGTCCCTGTGGTATCACTTATCGTGTTCATTTGTCCCTTGTATTTTCTGTAAACTAGTACTTGAGTCTAGAGGCTTTAATTGGATTTGGGGTTTTTATCCCCTTTGGAGTGGAGCAACACTACTTCATAGGTAATAGTGTGTACTGCCCCCAGGATGAGCAAAGTCTGGCTGTCGCTCTTTTTGTAATATTAGGAGCCACTGATGATCTTTGCCTAGATTCATTAGGGGTTGTAAAATGGTGATATTCTAATTATTTCTTCATCATTTGTTACCTGTAACACTGCTATAAAGAGAAACCTCCCAAATCAACATTTAGTTTTTCATAGGTACAGTTTATATAAGGTAAGATAAATTATTTCCCTTTATCAGTTTTTAAAATAATGAGTTGATTTGATAGTATCCTCCCAAGGAGGAAAGCTCTCTTGCCCTTGGTAACACTGTGAGTTCATGGATTTAAGCATATTTGGTGTGTTTTGGACCATTATTGTCCTTGTTGATGCTCAAATTGTCCCATCTTTGGCCAGTGGGGGCCCCTCAACTTGACTTGTGAGGCTTTTTGATACAATCATAGTAGTCTCAGCCCCTTGCTTTCTGATATATGTTCTAGTCATGTCTTGTTACCTTCTAGCCTGGACCTAGAATTAGCCAGTTTTCCAAGAAGCCCTTGGTTGCATTAATTGGGATATGATATTTAGAGACCACAGTCTGGGCTCATTGCTACAGCTGTGTTTCTAGGACTTTACAGTTAACAAAGCTAGGGGAAAATTTTTTTTAAGCTTCAAGTACACTATGAGTTTGTACTTATTAATCTTATCGATCTTACATCTGCATCTCTTTTCTTTCACGTTGGAAATCCCATCTTCTTAAGAAGCATACTTACTTACCTCTCACTACTCTTACATAGTCCCAGAATAATGGTACCAGCACTAAACAATAATGGATTAGAAACATTAAAAAATTTTTATTTGCTTGTTTTGTCCTTAGGGTTATCCATGTATTCAAATTACTGTTTTAAAGTCACTTGGAGGTGGAATTTGGGACGGAATGGGGAGGAGAGTGTAAACTGTGTTCCTAGATGGTTGTCTATAAGCCTGTGCTCATCACTGACCCATTCTAACTCTTTTCCAGTTGGAAAGAGTGCCGTCACCTGATCACCGCCGGAGAAGCTACCGAGACTTGGACAAGCCCCGGCGCTCTCCCACACTACGCTATCGAAGGAGTAGGAGTCGGTCTCCCAGAAGGTTAGGGCCCTAGTCATTGGCCTCTTCCAGGGAGACTTTAAGCACTGTAGCGTAGAAGTTTGGACTTCATGGAAGGAAAAATGCCAGCCTATGGATAATGTCTGCTTGTCAATGTATTAGTTGCTACAAAACAACCACTCACAAAACCTCAGTGGCAGACATTTATTTAGTTCACAGGTCTGTGGTCAGTGGTTTAAGCTGGGCTTAGATAGGAGGTTTTTTGAGTATAAACTATGGTCCCTCATCTGGTGCAATCAGTTGTCTTTTGGCTAGTATAGGACAGCCTTAGCTAGGATGACTGGAGCAGCTCATCTCTTCTCTATGTGTGTCACATTCTAGGCTAGGTTAGGCCTGCTCCCATGGCAGTGGCAGAATACAAGAGCAAACAAGCCCAACCATGCAAGTATCTTTCCAGTATCTACTTGCATCACATGTACAAGTATCCCATTGGCCAAAGCAAGTCACGTGGCCAATCCCAGACTTGGAGTCAGAGGGTATTAAAGTTACATGACAAAGGACATGGATAACAGAGTTGGGTGAAGAATTGGGGTAATTTTTGCAATTTACGATATCCAGTGCACCTACTAAGGTTCTTCTTTCTCTTTTTTCTTTCCGTATAGGCGGAGTCGGTCTCCCAAAAGGAGGAGGTAGGCCTTTAGTGACTTGTGATGAAGGATAGGGATTTGGGGAGGGGGATGCTGTTGTTGTGTTTATACTGTCGGACAGATGTGGGAGTCTGACCAGTTATTTCCACAGCCCCTCCCCTCGCCGAGAAAGGCATCGGAGCAAGAGTCCAAGACGTCATCGCAGCAGGTCCCGAGATAGACGGCATAGATCCCGCTCCAAGTCTCCGGGTATAGCATTTGGGCCTTTTGCTATTGGTTGTCTTAAAGAAATGTAATAGGAGCAATTAGCCTCCTGCAGTACAGTAGTACCTTACTTTATTATTGTCTAGGAAAAAAGGAAGTGGATATAGAATTTGAAAATTAGACTTCACATCTTAACTGTCACTTACCAGCTTTGTTGATAGGAGGATGAGCTTCAGTTTTTTCATCTGAAATTATAGGAGTAAGACTTAACAGATTAGTGGTAAATACCCAGTGTGATATTTTTGAAATTTAGCCATAAAGCCTTGTGAATACATATGAAGTGAGTTCAGTTCTCTGCTACCAACAGTGTCCCTATCATAGGCCAAAAAATATTAAGCCAATGAAAGGAATTGGGAGAAATGACAGTGGAGGAATAGGAGGGTAGAATCTCATTCAATAGCCTTTTCTTCCCCAGGTCATCACCGTAGTCACAGACACAGGAGCCACTCAAAGTCTCCTGAAAGGTATGGATTAACCTCTATTTTGACTTAAGAATTTCACTCTTTATTCAGAAATTAAAGTCCCAATTACAACTAAGGTGGACCTGAAATTTTCTTGTATTGATGGAGACACTCAGGAATTCTCCTTAATTACAGGACAAAGTTGGGCTGTTGCCCTGAAAATTACTAGAATTATATATACTGTGTTTTGTTTTTCCTTTGTAGGATTGCAGCTTTCGATAAAGGCATGAGCTTTAATCTCAGGAGACCTGGGGTTCAGTCCCAACTTTTAACACTTAACAGTTGAGTGACATTGGACAAGTCACTTTCATTTGATAAATTTTTATTAGAAACTTCTATATGCTGTACACTGTTAGGTGCACTCAATCTCTCAGAGGTCATTTCCTCAATGGTAAATTTTGGAGAATGCCTAACTTGGTGTTACTCTTAAACATAAAAACACCAAGTATATTTATGAATGTTGGGTATCATCTCTGTCCCCATCAGTGTTAGCATATCCCAGTCTTCCTCAAAAGTCCTTGCCCAGGTTCCCAAACAGCTGTTAAATTTAATGATTTGTATGTGTTGCCATTTCAGATCTAAGAAAAGCCACAAGAAGAGCCGGAGAGGGAATGAGTAACAGACTCAGTTTGGTTTTAGTCCAAGTGGCCTTCTGTGGAGATAAAGGCATCTGTCTATGTGCAAGAATGAAGATCTACTCCCCAGGCAGCTATGAGAATATTCTGGATTTTTTTTTTTTTTTTTTTTTTACCAAAAGTTTCTTCACTTTTTCTTTTTTAAATGAAAGAGGTGCTGAGTTTTGTATCTTGTTTTGAATCATAATCCACATGTTTGTTTCAGTGATAATGCTTCCTAAGGGCTGCTTTTGACCTCTTTGTACAACCAACCTTGTTTGTACTCAAATTTATGAGGGTAGAATGGACTGGAACAGAAGGTATGAAACAAGGGGAGGATGTGGCCACCTGGTGACCCTCTTGTTATTAAATTTGACACACCCATTTCCTGTTTTTCTGTGGTTTAGTTTTGGTTTACACTGTGATTAGAACTGTTCTGAGAATCCTGAGATTTGTGCTGCTGCTTGCTGTACCGTTAAAAAACCAAGTCAGTGAAATATATTAGCTCCAAGTTTTATTTCTAGCAGCAGCAAGTGGTAATAAACATGAAAACTGACTGGTTAGCAGCAGCTTTATAAGAAAAGAATGAATTCAGTTTGTAAGGCTTCTTCTGGATCATTTAACAGTTGCACTGAATGTTCAACAAACAGTAAAACTTAACACTTTTTATATAGCGTTCTTCCACAGTGTTGTTTCTTCTTCCCCACAGCCTTGAATTCCAGATTAAGGTGCTCAGCGCCTTTATACTACGGGCATTGACATTATCAAATCTAGACAGTAGTAGTACGGCAACTAGGTTGAAAAAATTTGATGGAGAGAAAAGTATCTAATGCCACTCAGGGTTTTAACCTGAATTGCTGGACAACAGCACCATTCACATAACCAGAAAATACAGCAGGAAGAGACCAGGTTTTAGAGGGGTAGGTAAGGTAGTGAGGGTTGTGGTAGTAGTGAAAATGATGCATTCAGTTTAACTTGGAGTTTAATTTGAGACAGCTAAGGTATATCTAGATAAAGATATATATATAAAGATATATATTTTATTTACATCGTAAATAAAAGCACAGTGATCCAACCCTGAATTGAGGTAATTGTGGAAGGTGTAGAATTGAATGCAGTGCCCAGGGAGATGTATGTATATGTAAGAAAAGCCAGTAATAGAATCATAGGCAACACGAACACTGTTGAGGAAGAAGTGCAAACACCGATTGAAAACTGAAATGAATCATTCAGAAAGGTAGAGGAAATAGAGTGGGTTTAGAAGCTAAGGACACAGAAGTAAAATAAGGACTGAATAGTGTCCACGGGTATTGATAATCAAGAGGGTGTTGGGGTCTTTGCTAGAAGAGTTTTGTCTACCTGTTCTTACCTTTCCTCCATTAAAAAGGAAAAAATGATCAAATGATTTCCTGCAGCTCTGTCCTTGGCAAGAATTGTGAAGACCAGCTGCCTCACAGGATCCAGTTTCTTGGGAAGTCATATTTGGTCATAGGATAAACATCCTATTGCTTGCTGTTGAACTTAAGGACTTTTGCATCAATATTAAAGCATTTTGGGATCATATTTGAGATTTCATGTTCTTCACTGATTGCTCTCCTGATAATATCTGAGCTAATGTTGTCCATAAGAGCTATTATGGTTCATCATACAACTACATATAGGACTGCCTTTAAAAATTAAATATAAGCACCTCTATTTGTATCTGCTATAGAGTCCTAGCAGTTATTTCTTTATCAAAGTGTTCTAAATGGAAAGAAATGTATGCTGGCTGAATGACCTTTGGACCAACCAAGTCATCATCCAGTATACTGTTAAAATAAAATTTTAAAAGTATACTTTATTATTAAACTATAAAAATTTAGAAACCCACCCCAAAACCCCAATAATTTTTTTTTTTTTTTTTGCGGTACGCAGGCCTCTCACTGTGGTGGCCTCTCCCGTTGCAGAGCACAGGCTCCGGACGCACAGGCTCAGCGGCCATGGCTCATGGGCCCAGCCGCTCCACAGCATGTGGGATCTTCCCGGAACGGGGCACGAACCCGTGTCCCCTGCATCGGCAGGCGGACTCTCACCCACTGCGCCACCAGGGAAGCCCCCCAATAATTTTTAATACCAGAAATAAACCTCCCCAAGCATAAACTATAAACTTAAAGCATACTTAAGAGTGGGACGTGTCAAACCTCTCTCTAGAGATCATTTTGATAAATTACAGAATTGTAGAAGAGATGAATTTAGTACAGACTTTGCTGAAGGACCATTTCTGTCAACTATGTGCTAGCCTACTGGATGAGTGAGGCCTTGGAACTATATAGCTTTACAACTTTTGACTAGCCTATATTAAGAGACACATTTTACATCTTACCTCTGAACTCATACATATTCTGCACTAAAACAAATTTCAGGAAAAAATTCGTATTCCCTGTGCAAAATACATTCTGATATTTCTTATGCAGTATCAGTTTTACTATCGGGTGCAAACCACTAAATTGATTACACTTCCCACAATATGAATTATACTACTTTAAAAGCTTTGCCATAGGGCACAATGACCTGTTAATACTAAGGAATGAAGAGATACGTGTTCTCAGGGGCAAAGGAAATAATGGATTTGGTGAGAGGCTTCCAATATAACAACCCAACTTAAAGTTCATTCCTCTAGCCCCTTTCCATTATTTTTGGTAGACTGACCTAAGTTTAAATAAGCATTAATCAGAAAAGAATGATCACAGATGCTGGCCACTCCCAGCCAAAAGTTAACAAGTTTCCACAGACGAAAAAGATAAAATAATCTGTTTTTTAAAATGCAAGAATACAGGTTCAAAGAGATTAAAAGATAAGAGATGGAAATTAAGCATGGCAGAATTTAAGAAACAAAGATTTGAAAATTGGGAAACTGAAAGTCTTATTAGAAAACCCAAAATACAAAATAGACAAGGCATAGAGAAAATAGGCTGGAGGGGGAAAAAATGGAAAATAATAAAAAGGTATAGAGATAATCAAGAAGACATGAAAAGAAATCCTGCATGTGTATAATTGACATTGCTGATAAACAAAATTGAGCAAATCAAACTTAAAAAATTCAAATAGAAGAAAAATCGCCTTGATTTAAAAGATAAAGAATTATATAGGCATCCAAGCAGAGAAATCAAGCCATGTATAGTGAGGGAAAAGATCAGGATGATCTCAGGTCTTCATTAAGGCAGAGAAGCAAAAGGCTCCAAAGGTCAGGAAAACAAAGTGTGCCAGGAACTTTACACCCAGCCAAAGTTGTCCTTAAAATATAAAGGGAATAGACATTCTCAAGTATGCAAGTGCTTAAAAGCATACAACCACTTGGGAAAAAACTGCCTGATAATGAAATTTACTCAGCAAGAAATGAATCAAATTAAGGACTCAGGAAAAAAAGAAGCGGTAAAAGAAATGGTAGTAAACATTTTAGAAATTTTAAATTAAAAATGGGAAATTGGGCTTCCCTAGTGGCACAGTGGTTGAGAGTCCACCTGCCGATGCAGGGGACACGGGTTCGTGCCCCGGTCCAGGAAGATCCCACATGAGCCATGGCTGCTGAGCCTGCGCATCCAGAGCCTGTGCTCCGCAACAGGAGAGGCCACAACAGTGGGAGGCCCGTGTACCGCAAAAAAAAAAAAAAAAATAGAAAATAAAAATGGGAAATTATCATAAGACAAATGAAATATCTGAACATTGTCTATATATGAATAATATAACCAGGAAGTAGGGGAACTCTTTTAAGTGTCCTGGTTTCATTTTTTATGACAGGAGTCATATACTATGTCTAAAACATACAAGAAGCTAGAAAAACATTACTCCAGCCTCTTTAATGTTTTCTGTAATTGTCCTTAATTTTGAAGGAGTCTTTTAGAACTAGATTCTCTTGTAGAAAAAATTTTTAAGTTGAACATTTCTTCACTTTTACATTTTTTTGTTAAATCCAAGTAAAATTAATTTGCCAGACGTACTAAATATAGCATATAAACCCACTTTTGTAAAACTTTTCCTGTGTGTGTATCTGTATATATGTGTACATATATGTATATAATGTATATATTTTAAGATATGGTTTGAAAAAATGAAGTTCACTAGATATTAATAGTATTAATTTCTGGTTTATGGGTTTTCGAGTGATCTTTATACTTTGTTCTTTTACTTAATGCTTTTTTTGGTAATAAACAAACAATAAAGTTAAATTATCCTTTACAAGGAAAAATTGAGTTGTTTGGAGTTTAGAGCTTTTTTTTTTTTTTTTTTGCAGTACGCAGGACTCTCACTGTTGTGGCCTCTCCTGTTGCGGAGCACAGGCTCCGGGATGCGCAGGCTCAGCGGCCATGGCTCACGGGCCCAGCCGCTCCACGGCATGTGGGATCTTCCTGGACCGGGGCACGAGAACCCGTGTCCCCTGCATCGTCAGGCGGACTCTCAACCACTGCGCCACCAGGGAAGCCCCCTAGAGCTTTTTTTATAAGCTTACCAACACAGTTTACAGATTGTTTCTTGGAACTGCAAATTGGTAACCACTTTTTGGCAATACAGCAATTTGGCAATATGTAGCAGGAACCTTAGAACTTTTATCCTTTTTATCTAATAATCCCATTTATAAGAATTCACCATAATAGAATACAGTTGACCTTTGAATAACACAGGTTTGAACTGCATGAGTCCACTTGTATGCAGGGTTTTTTCCAATAAATATTACTATCCTACATGATCCAAAGTTGGCTGAATCTGCAGATGTGGAACCATGGATATGGAGGGCCAACTATGGTATTTGAGCATCCATAGATTTTCGTATCTGCCACAGATCCTGGAACCAATTCTCTGCGGATTCTGAGGGATGACTATAATCAAATACACACAAAAATAGCCTTATCCTATCATCATTTTACATATATTTTTATGTAGAGAAGAACTGGAAATAGCAAAAATGTCCATCTGTAGGGAACTGAATTAGTAAATTACATAGTATATCATTAGTATTCATATTTTTAAATAATCTTTAGTGGCAAGGGAAAATATTAATCTCTCCAAGTGATTAAACATTACACAAAACATCTCAAAGCAATGTGATCTTAAGTGTGTGTGTTCTCTGCAGAAGATTGATAATTTAATTTTATACTTTTCAATTGATCTACAATGAATTTGAATTCATAATCAAAAACTTAAGTTTGTAATTTATATGAAAAATTTGTAAACTTATGAAACTCAGCTACTACATAAATTATCAATACAAACTAAGAGTTTTCTATTTTTCAGCTTGGAACAGTTTTGCAGTTATTGAACACTGGCAATTACTGAAGGAGGAATAAATGAGATGCTAAAAATTACTATATAGAACACTGTTATACAAATAAAACCTAGGTTACTGGAGTTTATTGCCCCATAAATACCTTTTGCCAGGTGGTATACTGCCTTCCTTTGGGAAGGAAGACTGAACTGGGGGCAGTCTCTTGCTGCAGATTGGCAGATTGTTTTGTTTTGTTTTGTTTTTGGCCACGCCGCATGGCCTGTGGGATTTTAGTTCCCCGACCAGGGATCGAACCCAGGCCCTCGGCAATGAGAGCGCAGAGTCCCAACCACTGGACCACCAGGGAATTCCCAGATTGTTTTCTTTTTAATGAATATTTCAAATATATACAAAAGTAGAACAGTAAAATGAATACCCTATTCTCTAAGACCTGAAAGGAAATGAAATACATAGAACACTGACTTTAAAAGAAAATCTTGAATTCTCCAAGTAACAGTTTAACAGAAAAGTATATGTTGGGCCAGGTTATCTCATTAACAAAACAAATAAGCTGAACTTCACCACTTAGTAGGATTCCGTGGGATGCTGACTGAAGCTTTTTTTTTTTTTAATTGAAGTATAATTGATCAACAACGCTGTGTTAGTTCCAGGTGCACAGCATAGTGATTCAATATTTCTCTACATTACAAAATGATCACCATGGGATGCTGAAGCTTTAATATGAAAAACTAACAGTAAACACACTTGATCTTAACATTTAACAAATGTCTTTCCAGGGCTATAAACACCACAGGAAAGTCTTCAACCTCCTGCAATAGATTTCAAGCATCTTCCTTCCATTTTGGAAAATATGGCAAAAGCCCAAGTGCTCTCATATTTAAGGAATGCATATCTGAGGAAGCAGAACAAAGATAACATACTGTTCTTAAAAGACATTTGTATTTACTTATTCTGCAGATTTCCAAATAAATCTATAGTATGATTTGGTCTAAAATCCCTGGCAAATCTCTGAGTTGTTTGGACAAGATGACCTCACCTCAATGTATAGTACCAAAAACAGCTACAAAATCTCCCACCAACAACACAAGTTTGAAATCCAACTATAATCACTGATCACAAGGCATTATTGGTAAACACCATCCTCACAAGTATACCTTCCAGGCAGTAGTACAGGACTCAGAATGGATAGTCTGGCACATGTTAGTTCCTCAGTAAATAAGAATTACCTTCCCTCCACTAAACTCTACTTCAAAAGATCTGATTCAATTCTATTTCCAACACATAACTGTGCTAACTTTAGAATTCATTTTGTTTTGCACCTCAGTTTTCCCAATGATAAAATGAGATAGCATCTGCTTCTATCAACCTCATATGCGTGTTGTGAAGATCCAATAAAATAACATGAAAAGATTCTTAGATCTTTTTCTAAAACTAAGTCTATGATTTAGAATACTCTATTCAATGAGAGTAAAACAAATCTCTGAATTGTTACATTATATTCCTATCATCTAAACAACCAGATGAATTAACAAAATTTGACTCCTGTCAAAAAGATTTATTAACTTAAAATAGAATTACTTCAAATACAGACAAAAGCAAATTTCTGTTCAAGTTGGAATATTTTCAATATACAAGAATGTAAAAGAAAAAAATTCTAAATCTTCATGTTGAAGTTTTATTTTATTATTTTTTTTCCTTTTAAAAAGTTTTTGGCACTACAAGGTTCTGTAAAGAATAGAAGTGACAAATTTAAAACACATGAAAGTCTTTCCTAATTCTTAAGAACAATATATATAAAGTCTGAAGCAACCAAAGTATGAATACAGCTAATAGAAAATAAAGAATGTAATTTTTAAATTCTCTCTTTATACAATTCATCAAGGTTAAACAAAACATAAAATTCCCTTAAAAATAGGGTAATAAAATAGATGAAATTTGTATCACTCAATTCGGTGATACTAGTAAAAACTATAGTTCATATTTATATACAAATAATACAGTCTTTAAAAACAGTCTTAGAATTTAAATAAGCTATCTAAACGTGTTAAAATTTTAAATCAGGACCTGATTTGTTTTGCTTTCCATTAAATGTCACTTTTTCTGCTGAATGTAACTGACATTGAGGTACGGATACCCTTGAGACAGCAGGATTGGCTGGTTGCTGTGCATCGGTAGAGCAGCTGAAAGAAAATGGACTTGCATTACTCCGACACGTTTCCTCTTGGTGGGTGGGGACAACGCTCTCTACACCGACGGGTGGCACATCTGTCTGTTGGACACAACACAGACAGGAAACTGAAAGGCTTGTGCCTATTTATCTGACAACCTCTTAGAATTAACTGTAGCTAGTTCTCTTTTTTTCTATTTATATAGTAAAGAAGAGATGAAGCATGTCAAAACATTTAGTGGGGGGAGAAGGAGGAGGAGGGAAGGAAAATGTGGGTATGTGAAAGATAATAGAGGAGACAAGAGAGATGGAGGGGAGGAATTAAGGGGAAAAAATCCACCAGGGAAGAACTTCAGACTCTCCTCCTCCCCCAAAAGGGCTTGTATGACCAATAGTAATTTCCCTCAGCCCTAGTTCTTTGCTCAGAATAAACCAGCCATAGTTAAGGTTCTGCCATTCTATAATACAGCAATGCCCCACCAAGTACAATGGATAGTTTACGAAGGCTTAAGTGTATCAAGCCTGATAATCATACCAGGGGCTTCCCCTGAGAAGTTATTTTATTTAGTCAACATTCCCAGAGTGCCTTTCTTTACTTTCTTGAACTCCTAGTTTAACTGTATTAACTCTGACTCTAGTTTTCTTAACTCCTAAGTTAACGAAGTGCTGAAGGCCAGATTCAGACATTCCCTATTTGAACTGAGATACTGCTGAGGCAAGTAGGTTAGATAAAATGCTATTCATTACTTAGATCAAAGCCATTATTGGTACATTAGTACCAAGAGAATATAATCAATTCTAATGTCATTCAAGTCTTAGTTTTACTAAACAAATTTGACTGTCACTACTCAACTCAAAAATTTCTACTGGATCCCCACCACTTACTAAGTCCAAACTCCTTCATAATATGGCCTCAGCCTACCTCCTCTAGCCTCATCACCTATACATTTTTCCATTTACCTCATCTAGTCCTATTATTTTCTCTTTTCTCTTTTTTCCCTATAGGAAAAAAGTTTCAGTGAAAAAAGTTCAGTATAATATGGATCACTTTTTTCAGTGAAAAAAGTTTTCACTGAGGCAAAACTAGTGACTTTGCATGTATTATGGCCTCAGCTAAGAACACTCCTCCTCTCTAATCTCTACATGATCCCTAGGAAAAAAATCCCATATCTCTTTCAAGATCTAGTTTGAATGTCAAAATCTTGTGCAATTTGATCCCTGGTGTCTATATTCTGCTCTCTCTGCTAGGGCAAAGTTAACTGATTCCTCTAAGCTCCTATTCTTGTCTATTTCACAGGTCTGGCTTTCCTAATAAAATATGCATTAAGTGCAAGGGCTTTATTTAATTCTTGCTTGAGCAATAAGCACCTAGCGCAGTCTGACACACAGTATGCTCTCTCAATAAATATTTACTGAATTCATAAATTTTCACTCCAAGAGCCTGGCCTTTACAAAGGCTCCTTGTCCCAGAACAAAACCCACCCAGCCTGTGACAAATACGTAAGCAATGGTACCTTGAGTATAGAAAGGTTTGTTGGGCTGAAATCTGGCATTTCCCTGATGCATGAAGTTCTGATGCAAACCATAAGGCCACGAAGCTGGGACAAGAGGGAAATGGGGTCGTGGTGCATGTTCCCAAGGAATTGGAGGATTTAGTCCTGGAAATCCTGGCTCTGCATTTCAACAATAAAGGAAAGACATATTTTAAAACATCACTTTGTTCATTCAAATATTCCTTCATTCCACAAAGATTTATTGAGTATCTACTACTGACCAAGAAATATGCTAAATGCAGAGGATACCAAAAAAAATTTTTTAAGGAATAAAAACACCGTAATTGTTCTCAAATTATTCATAAAGGAAACATTTAAGAAGACATACACAATAATATGTGGTAATTGCTATAACAGAGCGGTGAAAGGTGTCTAAAGTGAGGACTAACCCAATTGTTCAAGGACAGAGAAGGTTTTCCTAAAATGATGGACTAAATTGAGTGTTAAAGGACAAAGAACAAGTTATGCAAAATGGGACAAGGAGGACATTTTAGACAGAAGGAATAGTATGCTCAAAAGCCAGGAAGCCGGAAAATACAGCAAGTTTGGGAAGCTGCAAGACGATTGGCAATACAGAGACAGAGGTAAAGGAAGGCAGCGGTAAGAGAAAAGGCTGGACAGGTAGGTAGGATCTATATTTCAAAGAACCTTAGTACATCACTAAGGAGCTTAACATCTTATCCTAAAGGCAATGCCAACTACACCAGAATCAATTATATCTTGGCCTGGAAGGAGATCCTATTAGAAGCTGAGGCATTGTGGTGAAATAGCTGAAAACTTGGGCATTGGAGCCAAATAGGTCTAAGTTCAAATACCAGTTACAAAAATTACTAAGGCTTAATTATGAACCCCAGGTTGTTATGAGGATTAAATAAGATAACAAAAATAAAGTAGCCTACACAAATTATGTCATATTAAGCAGGAACTCAAAAAATATGAGTCCTATTCTTTCTATGGCAAACCACTCCCACCAATCTACTTCCCTTTAAGATCTATCTTTAAGTACGTCTTTCAAAGCACAGTAACCCCTGAATCTTCTGGATCATTTCTGGTGGCTTTTCTCATTCAGGATCACAATGTGGCAGGAAATAATCTAAAAGACACTATCCTTATTCACTAAACTTCCTAGCAGGAAGTTAGGAGGTACAGGATAGGGAGGAGTAGGGAGCAAGAAAACTGAAACCACACTCCTAGCCACACTCCTACCAAGCTCAGTCTTCTCAGGAGGTAACCAGGTAAACAAAGCAGCTGGTTCACTGCAAGTTCATAAAGCCAAGTTACAACTAAGAGCTAAAGCTGCAGAGCTCAGAGTTTACAAAAAATACGACTGGGTATACAGTATTGAGGTCCTGACCAATTGAGAAATGTTTTAACATAAAAGGGTATCTTTTAGAATATCCTTCAATCTCTCTTGGCCATTTTTCCCAACCAAGTATTTTCATAATACAATTAAAGATAGTCTGAAAAATTATCATTAAAGATAATCTGAAAAATGGGGTAAAAACTACTCATACAACCTCCTACTCTAATACAACCACTAGTATCATTTTAATATATCCCCATCCGGTCTCTCCATTTTTAACATAATGTTAACTTTAGCTGTAATATTAACTAGGAGTTGCGCACCTATCCAACAAATAATATTTGCTGTGTAACACTTTATTACATAATAATAATACATTATACAAATAATGTATCTACATCAGGCACTATACTGGACACCAGGGAGACAATGACAGGCAAGAAACAATTCATAACCTCTAAAAGTTCAGTCTAATGCATTATGCAGACAAGTAGACAGGCGATTTCAACACAGGAAGACAAGTGTTATAATATGGATATTAAGGAAACATGAAGGAGAGAAATGATACCTAACACAACTGGAAGACAGGATCAACAGGAATTAAAGACTTCCTGAAGAAAGTGATCTAAATTTTAAAACGGAGGATGAGTAAGTTAGCCAAGCTTTGGAGCAAAGGAGAAGGAGGTGAGAGTGAGCAGGAGAGTTAATGGAGAGGATATTCCAGGCAGAGGGAACAACTTAGGTAAACAATCAGGGGTAAGAGTACGGTGTGTTTGTAGGATGTTAATTAATTAGTTCATTAAGGCTGAAACAGAGATCAAGGAAGCAGGGAGAAGAAGGAGTTAAAACTGAGTCGATATATCAAAAGGCAAAGCACTGGGCCTGTCTTCATGGTTATATAACTCAGTGACTATCAAGATGCATATCGTGGCATGCACACAATAAATATTTGTTGAATGAGAGAAGCAGAGGCCACGTTAGAATGGCCATGTATGACATATATCCTTTGTTCCTGGAAATTTAAATGAGTTCCCACATTCTGGAATTTCTGCTCAGCAAAATATATTACCTGTATTATTCCAGAGAGGTCTCAGCGCTTTAAGAAATAATATATATTTGCTTAAAATTATCACTAAAATTATTTTGAAAATTGATAAAGGGAAAGAATCAAGCTTTTAGTCTGCATTTCCTATACAAACAATATTTCAGGATAACCAAGCAGTTAATAAGGAAAAGAATCACAGACAAAAATTACAGAAGAATCACAAAGAGTAAATAGAAAATACTGATAACTGTTAAATCTGGGTAATGGGGGGGTCATTATACTTTAATCTCTCCTTTTGTGTACATTTCAAATTTTCCCTAGTAAGAAAAAATCTACATATAAAACTAGATGAATGGAATTTATCAACTATTTTTAAATATGCAAAGATTAAAAAATGACTGGATGGTAATACACCAAAATATTTCTGAGCAGTTCTGTCTAGGAATTGAGATTATATATGATTTTCTTTTTCAAATGCTCTACAAAGAATATGTATTACTTAGATATCAGTTAAAAAAAAAACTATTCTTTCTTAAGCTACAAAGTGCTACTAATCTTTTTCTTTTTTAAAAATTGCTCCTTACTATAAGGGGACTTCCCTTGTGGTCCAGTGGTTAAGACTCCACGCTCCCAATGTAGGGGGCCCGGGTTCGATCCCTGGTCAGGGAACTAGATCCCGCATGCCGCAACTAAAAGAGCCCGCATGCTACAACTAAGACCTCACGTAGCCAGAGAAGTAAATAAATATTAAAAATAAAACAAACAAAAGAAGTTAATTTATGGGATTCCTGGTGGCGCAGTGGTTGAGAGTCCGCCTGCCGACGCAGGGGACACGGGTTTGTGCCCCGGTCCGGGAAGATCCCACATGCCGCAGAGCGGCTGGGCCCGTGAGCCATGGCCGCTGAGCCTGCGCAAGAGGCCACAACAGTGAGAGGCCCGCGTACCACCAAAACAGAAAAAAACAAAACAAAACAAACAAACAAAAAATTGCTCCTTACTAAAAGATAGTTAAGGGTCTAGGGCAAAGATTACAGGTTTTGAAGAAAGAAACTGGTTTAAATCTTGGATCACTATGATTATGATAGGATGATAGTTACTTAACCCTTCAATTTCCTCAACTGTAAAATGAATGCTAGTAATACCTACACCAAGCAAGACTGCAGCGAAAATTTAAAATAATAACAAAATAATAACTAAAATTTATGTTTATTACCTCATTTAATATTCACAACATCCCTGTGAGTTAGGTGCTATTAATTCACCTATTTTACAGATGAAACCCATGCACAGATTACGCAACTGCCCAATGCCACATAATAAATGGCAGAGCCAGGATTCATATCCAGGCAGTCTGAATCCACAGCCTATACTCTTTGTCTAATGTTATACTGCCCCTGCACAAATACTGCTTGCCATCTTTTTACTCACATTTATTTCCCAGGTTCAACCAATAATACCAATCATCCAACCTTTCTACAGACAGACAGATACAAAAGAAGAAAAGGAAGGGTTACCCGAATTTCCCACTGTACCATTGTTCACCAGGGAATTTGGAGCCACAGTACGAGGCCAGTGTCCATCATGAGAGGAGCTAGGGATTGCCACAGGTCTGGCAGCAGGCTGTGCAAAGATGATGCTGGGATCGTTCAGGCCAATATTGCTGGGGGCGCTGCCTGGTGCAGAATGGATCACTGGGCCGTGAATAGGCCAGGATGGGGCAGGGATCTGGAGGGGGTGCATTGGCAACAATCCCATATTGTGCATGGGAGAATACTGAGCTGGTGGTGACTGAGGAAAGTTATACATAGGCATCTGGACCTGATGGGGGGGCTGGGCCCCCTGCTGAGGTGGGCCAAGCTTGGGTTGGGATCCTGGCTGAGATGGAGGCTGGGTAATGGCAGTGGATTGGGAAGAGTTCTGTGTAAATGGCTGGGGCTGAGGAGAATAAGATGGTGAATCAGACTGCAAAGAAAAAAAAAAAACATTTTAAAATTAATTTACAAACATCTTAATTTTATAAAAGCAGAGATTATCAAAATATAAAACTATGGAGTTATTTTACTAGAATATTATAAATAGAACTCTATGATATACATAGTAACAAATAATAACAGAACCTCATTTTATATGAAGGCAGAGTTTTTCCCAAAGTTCTCAAACCCTCTCTCACAGAGGTTTTATCTCGTAAACCTTTTCACTGCCCAAAGAAGAGAGCCCAGACATCATACCCATCATGTAGAACCCACAATTCCAATTTTAACTAGAAATTTACATCTAAATATCTCAGAGTCACTTTCATTCAGCTCCTCAACAAGCATTTACTGAGTGTCAATTAAGTATTGGGGGGACTTCCCTGGTGGTGCAGTGGTTAAGAATCTACCTGCCAATGCAGGGGACACGGGTTAGAGCCCTGGTCCAGGAAGATTCCACATGCCATGGAGCAACTAAGCCCATGAGCCACAACTACTGAGTCCGTGTGCCACAACTACTGAAGCCCACGCACCTAGAGCCCATGCTCCACAACAAGAGAACCCACCGCAATGAGAAGCCCAAGCACCACAACGAAGAGTGGCCCCGGCTTGCCGCAAATAGAGAAAGCCTGCCGGCAGCAATGAAGACCCAATGCAGCCAAAAACTAAATAAATAAAAAAAGTAATTTTATAAAAAAGAAAAAAAAGGAATTAAAAAAATTATGTACTGGGCATTGTTCTAGGTATTAAAAATATAATACTAACATGTATGCCCTCATAAAGCTTAAAGTCAATGGGGGAAAAGAGGAGGAACAGATAAAGTTTACATAAGCAATCACAATACAGTATAATAATTACTATGATAAACACTGTATAATATACAATGAAATCCCAGAGCAGGAACACCTAAACCCACTTTGGGAGAAGGAGGGAAGATAAGATGAAGGAAAGTGGAAATCTTCCTGAAGGAAGTGACCTTTAAGCTGAGACTCAAGATAAATAGAAAACAGTCTGATAAAAGGGTAGAGATAAGGAAAAGGGAAGATTCAGTTAGAGGGAACAACATAATTAAAGGTTATAGGTACAAAAATACATGTCCTTTAAAAAAAAAGTAATTGGAATCTGAAATGGTTGCCTAGGCTAGGGAAGCAAATGGTTGTAAGCTATTTTTTACAGATAGAAACAACAGGACCTTGTGACTGACTGGATGTGGAGGCTGAGGGAGGAGTAGTAGTTCAGGAAACTAGATAGATAGCAGGATCATTCAATGAGATGGAGAACACAGAAGGAAGAGGCAAACCTGGGGAGTTGGAAAGAAATATAAGCTACATTCTAGACATGTTGAAGCTGCAGTGCTTTGTGAAACCTCCAAATAGCAATGTTCATTAGTCAGACTCTTACCCAAATCTCAGGTGAGAAAAAAGTGAGTGCTAGAAGCAGAAGATGAAAGTCAGGGGCACCACAGGAAAGTGACTAGAGCACAGGTTTTGGAGACAGAACCTAAGGATACAAGTTCTGGTTCCAAGTGCCTGTTGACCTCATGCAAGAAACTTAAATCTCAGCTTCTTCACCCGTAAGGTATAAATAATAATAGAATCTACATCAGAGGTTTTTATGAAGATTAACTACAACAATATATGTCAAAAATATAAACACCAAATTCAGAATAGAAGATACATTTTAGTAGCAAGGAAGGGATGGTAGGAAGGCTTTAAGATGGGAACAGCATCCAAGAGGAATGCATAGGGGTTGTCAACTGTGGGTAATATTTTAACAAACCAAAAACAACAAAGCATTAAGAATTGTTAAAACCTGGTGGTAGTGCATGGATGTTTATTATTTTCTATAATTTTTCAACATTTTAAAAATATTTTTTAATAAGAAACAGGAAGAACGAATGCATATACAGCACACAGCACTCAACAAATATTAGTTAATATAACTGTTATTATATAACTTTTATGAAACTGTCAGGCCCATAGTAGTACATATTCAAATGTTTGAGGTAGGGTTAGTGGGCTCCTAAATGTTTTTCCAAGACAAGCCCTACTGCTGCTCTTCAAATTCTCTAAGAATTTTTTCTAAAATACAGATCACATCACATTTAGCATGTTTTAACAGATAACAGCTTTGAAGCTACACAGACCTGGGTTTGAATCTTTTAATTTTTCTTATTCTCAGCTTCCCAATTTGTAAAATTTGATCATACCAATACCTACCACTTCACATGTCCATTCAAAGGATTAAATGTGATAATGTGAAGCACTAAAAGCATAGTGTCAGATTTAGAGTAAGCATTCAGTTAGTATTTAACTATTAATTTAAAAAGTGCAAGGTGAATACAGATTTAGACAAAGGTTAGAGCAACTCAGCAAAGTTAATAGACCTGTGAGTCTGAACACTAATTAAATACTCCATCTTTCACAGGATATATTTCACTAGGTATCCATATCAGCGATGAGAAGACACACGAAATTTCAAGCAAGTGAAGTGCCATGCATGTACTGCCCTAACAGTACTAAACCCTTAATACATCTCAATTCTGGGGTCTATTTTTAATTAATGGTACTCATATTCTTCCATTATGCAAAAGCTAAAACATCAAAGTTATCACCTAATTTTTTTTTTTTTTTTTTTTTTTTTTGCGGTACACAGGCCTCTCACTGCTGTGGCCTCTCCCGTTGCGGAGCACAGGCTCCGGATGCGCAGGCTCAGCGGCCATGGCTCACGGGCCTAGCAGCTCCGTGGCATGTGGGACCTTCCCGGACCGGGGCACAAACCCGTGTCCCATACATCGGCAGGCGTACTCTTAACCACTGTGCCACCAGGGAAGCCCTATCACCTCATTTTAATCCAACCAACAACCTTATTTGGTAGTTACCTTATTTTACAAATAAGAAATAGGTTCACTGAAGTTAAGTAGCTTGCCCATAGATATAAACCCAGATCTACATTACTCCAAAAGTAATGCTCATTCTAGCTGATGTGCCTAGCAAGGACACCTCTATAAAGCACTGTGTAATCTGGAAGATTGTATTTACCAATCTGAAAGATCCTATCACCTACCAAAATTAGTACTATCTTCCTGCCAAGACCAACCCATCTACAGGCAGAGTACTTACACATTCTGAGGACTGTCTAGTCCTTATGGACTGATCACCTTGTTGTTGGGCTGAACCAGCCACTTGTTGGGCATTTACAAGATTGCGGACCAGCTGGGCTGCTAAGAGAAGACATCAAAAAGAAATTCAACAGATAAAGAAAATAACAGAGAAACGACAATCAATAAACTCTCTTCTTCAGTACAACAGTCTCAAATCTGAGATTTTATAAACTTGGACTTTTAAACTTATGATTATGTTAGTGAAGGACTTTTAACAACTCATTTTTTTTCTTGTTTGTTAAGCCATTTCTCAATCCTTAGAGCATTAAAAAAAAAAAAAAAACACTGGTCCTGGAAACAAGAACAAGTGTCATATTGCTTTTCTAAAGGAGACAATATATTTATTTAAGAAAATAACTTCTGCAATAAGAATCTGAATAACTGGAAATCATCACTTATATTTTGTTTTTTTCTTTCAATAAACTCTCATTTGGGTTTCTAATTCATGAAATTCCTTGTGATACATAACAGGAACAGATCTCCCTCTCTCATAAAAGCAGTGGGAAGAGATATAATTTCTCCTATATGTTCCCCCCAAAATCTCTCTCTCTTTGATAGATTGTTAAGGTCCAAAATCATACAGCTATGTTTAGAATAGAGAATAATCAGGGTCCTTAGAATGACACCAACATAAATGACTTTATTTCCACCAGAAACTATTTTTGGCCTTTTTTATTTACCTGCCACACTGCTATTCCTCTGACGGGCCAGCTTGACCTCTGGGCACTCCCTTCGCACATGTCCTGCATCTCCACAGATAAAACATCTGAGGTCTCTGGGGTCTCTAAAGTCTCGAGTGTCGTGGAGGTCTCGGGGGTCAAGAAGGTCTCGGGAGTCTTTCTCCTCTTCATTCCCTTCCTTCTCTTCTTCACTGTCTTTCTTCTTTAGTCTAAACAGTAAACTGCTGATACCAATAATGTGGGGCTAGGGACTTATAAACTGAATGAACTACAGAACAAACTAAACTATACAAGAGTCTCACAATAAAGGGATTAATGTGCCCATCATTTCATGCATCATTTTGAAGGCAAGGTTCTCACATTTATAGTACACCTACTCATATGGCAGAAACTGGGTACTCTAGTAGTTTTATAATACAATATCAATTTTTAATATTTAGTATCAAATTTTAATCTTGTAACAATCCTTAGAGGTTGGTATTTACTATCTCCATTTTATAGAGGAAGACACTTGAGGTTTAGAGAAGGTAAGTGTCTTCTCTAAATTTAACAAAGAGCAGTGATGGAAACTAGGAGTTTACTCTGTCTGAAAAGTTCTAAGCTCTTTATATTAGGCAAGACTTGATGACTAAAGAAGGGATTATCCTGGCCTATTAACATAGTATATAGAACGTAGTAAAGTATATTTCATAGATGTATTTTCAGGGGGCACAGAGGATGTATATTCCTTAAGGTAAATATTATATAGGCATATCTCACAGCATATACCTCAAAGATTCAATTAATTATATTTTAATTATTGGTTTTCATAACTGTGAGGTCCTCAGCAAGAACCCCATATCTTGTTCTTTTATTCCCCTTCGATTGTAGCACAGTTTCCAGCACACAGTAGGTGTTAATAAATGCTTCTTCAGTTAAAAAAAAAAACCTGAGTGAATTAATGAATAAATGAACAAATAAATATCATGAGACACCACTGTACCAGAAATAAATCCCACTCTTTCACAAAATGCCACTCAAACATATATTGACCTAAAGGTTCAACTGAAAGCCCTGAACTTTCTCAACTTAAACATATCTGAACACAGTCATAGCTTCAATTTGTCTCACATTTATTTTCCCTGCAATGTTGATACATAATCATTTGCCAACCTTCTCCTTTTAGGGCAGTCTTTCATGTAGTGGCCTATTTTTCCACACACACGGCAACATCGATCATTGGGAGCCAGTTCTCCATCTGTTAGTACTCTGGAATCAAAGAAGTACTCCTAGGGAGAAAATACAACTTTACTAGGAAAAAAATCACTAAAAACTTTTGAATCCAAATGGAAAGCAGACTAAGACGCAAAAGTGATTTTTTGAAAAAGGAAATAAATACCAACAAATATTTCACTGAACTAAAACCATGATATGAAAACAAGATTCAGAATTATCATCATCAATATCACAGCTCTAACAGTGCTAACCACTACACAGCCACATTATTTTCTCATTCATCTGTAGCATCTTTGTGTAATATCTCAATGAAAGTAGATATTATTTCCATGCTCATTTTATAGATGAGGAAACTGAGGCTCAGAAAATTCAAGTCGTTTGCCCACAGAAAAACGCTGGTAAGTAGCAGATAAAGGATTTAAAGCTAAGTCTGCCTGATTACAAAGCTCATGTTTTTTGCCCCACCAGCCTACTTCCAGAAAGGAATCATTCTCTTTACAAGACCTCTATGTAAAGAAATCAATCCTCTGGTTTATTTAAAATATCACTGGATTTGCATTCAACATTTCAATAATATATAACATTTACTATATAAAGTAGAATATACCTAAAAAGACTGTAGAGAACCAGTAAGAATTAAATCATTTTCCCAAGTCTTAGAAGAATCAGGCTCGTTTTTGCTTTATCCTACTACCTTGCTTATGCTCCTAAGCTTTACCTCAGTTTTGCACTATCACAGAGACTAGTTTTTCCTGATAGTAACCATATCTTTGGATGGCAAGAGAACATGTCCACTTAGCACTCTTTGATTTCTTCCTTAAATCTATCTAATGTCAGGGATAAAGTAATAAGAAACACACTGACTGGGATGGCTATTAAAAAAGAAAAAAGACAGTAACAAGTATTGGTGAGGATGTGGAAAAACTGCAACCCTCATATATTGCTGGTGGGAATATAAAATAGCGCAGCTCTGTTAGGAAACAGTTTGGCAGCTCCTCAGAAAGTTAAACATAAACTTATCAAAATGACCCAGCAATTCTACTGTTATACATCCAAAAGAAATGAAAACATATATCCACACAAGATTTGGTACACAAATATTCACAGCAGCACTACTCATAATAGCCAAAAAGTAGAAACAATTCAAATTTCCAACAAACTGATAGGAATGAATAAATAAAACATAATATAACCATACAACTGAATATCATTCAACTATAAAAAAAAATGAAGTACTGATACACGTTACAACATGAATGAACCCTGAAAACATTCTGCTAAATGAAAGAAACCAGTCACAAAAGGCTACATATTCTTTGATTCCATTTTCATAAAATGTCCACAGTAGGCAAATCTACAGTTGTGAGACGAAAAAGGAATGAGGATTGACTGCTAATGAGGACAGGAGTTTCCTTGAGAGAGGACGAAACATTCTAAAACTAGATGTAGTGATGGTTGCACAGTCCTGCAGATATACTGAAAACCAATGAATTGCTCACTTTATATAGATGAACTGTACAGTACATGAATTATTTCTCAGTAAAGTTCTATTTCTAAAAAAGGATGCAATATAATTCTATACATTTACTATTGATGAAACCAATGTAATTAATTAAAATCTTCATCATCATATTTTCTGACAGGACAAAATGAAGGCCTTTCTCAGTTCACCCAGTTGCTTATGGCTGAAACCTAGGAATCACCCTGAACTTATTCTCCTTAACGCATCACCTCTAATTAATCACCAGGTTGTATCCATTCTACTCCTGAATATCTATCTCTTTAGATATTCTTCTTTCTTCAGCCCACCGTCCTAGTTAATGTGGCCTAGACCTGGGGTCAGCAAACTTCTTCTGTAAAGAGCCAGAAAGTTAAAATTTTAGGTGCTGTGGTAAAATTGAAGGTATTATGTAGGTACTTATATAACAAAAGAGAAAGCAAATTTTCACAAATTTTTTTATTGAAGAATTTCAAAATATACTAACAATAATAGAGTATAATTTTTAATATAAGTTTATTAATTAGAAAAAAAAGGGTACTTTCTGGGGGAGCCATTTTGCTTAACTGGGGTTCAAAGTTAGTGTTCCCTATCATTAAAACAGAAGGCAAATATTCATTTGTTAATGCTAATCTGCAATTATATTTTTAAGTATTTCACCTTTGAAAATGTTCTTCACAGATGAAGAAGTTGAAGATTTAAGGTAAAGAGAATACAAATGGATCTAGAGTGCATATAGAAGGACTAGTCTCTGATAAAGAAGAGATATCTGGTGATTGGCCAGCAAAATGGCGGAGCAGAATGACATGAGCTCACCCCTTCTTACAAAAATACCAAAATCACAACCAACTGCTGAACAACCATCAACAAAAACATAAAATAAAAAACACACTGGAACCTACCCAAAAAGATATCCTACATAAAAAGACAAAGAAGAAACCACAACAAGATGGTAGGAGGGGTGCAATCACGGTAAAAATCAAATCCAATATCTGCTGGGTGGGCAACCCACAAACTGGAAATTAACTATACCACAGAAGTTCTCCCACAGGAATTAAAAGTCCTGAGCACCACATCAGGCTTCCTAGCCTGGGGGTCTGGTAATGGGAGGAGGAGCCCCCCGAGAATCTGTCTTTGAAAGCCAGTGGGGTTTGACTGCAGGAATTCCACAGGACTGGGGAAAACAGAAACTCCACTCTTGGAGGGCATACACAAGATCCCATGCCGGACCAGGACCCAGGGAAAAAGGCAGTGACCTCGTAAGAGACTGGGCCCGATCTACCTGCTAGTACTGGAGGGTCTCTGGAGGTGGGGGGCAGCTGTGGCTCACTGAGGAGACAAAGACACTGGCAGCAGCAGTTCTGGTGAGCACGCACTGGCATGAGCCCTCCTGGAGACTCCATTTCCTCCCCAAGACCTAGCCCCACAAAACAGCCTGTAGGCTCAAGTGCTGGGACGCCTCAGGCCAAACAACCAACATATGGGAATACAGCCCCACCCATCAACAGACAGGGTGCTTAAAGTCTTCCTGACCACAGCCCTGCCCACTAGAGGGACAAGACCCAGGCCCACCCACAGCAGGGCAGGAACTAGACCCTCCCACCAGGGAATCTGCACAACCCTCTCAGACAGCCTCATCCACCAGAGGGCAAACAGCAGAAGCAAGAAGAACTACAATCCTGCAGCCTGCAGAACGGAAACTGCAATCACAGAAAGTCAAGACAAAATGAGACAGCAGAGGAGTATGCCCCAGATGAAGGAACAAGACAAAACCTCAGAAGAACAACTAAGTGAAGTGGAGATAGGCAATCTACCAGAAAAAGAATTCAGAGTAATGATAGTGAAGATGATCCAAGATCTTGAAAAAAGAATGGAGGCACAGACTGAGAAGATGCAAGAAATATTTAACAAAGACCTAGAAGAACTAAAGAACAAACAGAGATGAACAATACAATAACTGAAATGAAAAATGTAAAATATATAGGAATCAATAGCAGAGTAACTGAGGCAGAAGAACAGATAAGTGAGCTTGGAGACCGAATAGTGAAAATCACTGCCATGGAACAGAATAAAGAAAAAAGAATGAAAAGAAATGAACACAATCTAAGAGACCTCTGGGACAACATTAAATGCACCAACATTCACATTATGGGGTCCCAGAGGAAAACAGAGACAGAAAGGACTTGAGAAAATATTTGAAGAGATAATAGCTGAAAACTTCCCTAATATGGGAAAGGAAACAGTCACCCAAGTCCAGGAAGGGCAGAGAGCCCCAGGCAAGATAAACCCAAGGAGGAACACACCAAGACACATAGTAATCAAACTGACAAAAATTAAAGAAAAAGAAAAAATACGAAAAGCAACAAGGGAAAAGCAACAAATAACATACAAGGTAACTCCCATAAGGTTATCAGCTGATTTCTCAGCAGAAACTCTGCAGGCCAGAAGGGAGTGGCATGATATATTTAAAGTGATGAAAGGGAAGAACCTACAACCAAGAATACTCTACCCAGCAAGACTCTCATTCAAATTCAATGGAGAAATCAAAAGCTTTACAGACAAGAAAGAGCCAACAGCATTCAGCACCACCAAACCAGCTTTGCAATGAATGCTAAAGGAGCTTCTCTAAGTGGAAAAGGCCACTACTAGAAACAAGTAAAGGTAGGAAATTATTTGCACACAAATATGATGTCAAAACCAGCAATTGTGAGAAGAAAAGAGCACAAATGCAGGACATTGGAAATGCATTTGAAATTAAGAGACCAGCAACTAAAAACAATCTTGTTTATATGTAAACTGCTAATTGAAATCTCATGGTAATTGCAAACCGAAAATCTACAACAGATACACACACACACACACACACACACACAAAGAATCCAAACACAACACTAAAGTTAGTCATCCAATCACAAGAGAAAAGAACAAAAGAGGAAGGGAAGAAACAAGACCTACAAAAACAAATCCAAAACAACTAAGAAAATGGCAATAGGAACATACATATCAGTAATTACCTTAAAGGTAAATGGATTAAATGCTCCAGCCGAAAGAAACAGACTGGCTGAATGGATACAAAAAAGAGACCCACTTCAGATCTAGGAACACATACAGACTGAAAGTGAGGGGATGGAAAAAGGTATTCCATGCAAATGTAAATCAAAAGAAAGCTGGAGTAGCAATATTCATATCAGACAAAAAAGGCTTTAAAATAAACACTGTTACAAGAGACAAAGGACACTACATAATGATCAAAGGGTCAATCCAAGAAGAAAATATAACAATTATAAATATATATGCACCCAACATAGGAGCACTCCAATATATAAGGCAAATACTAACAGCCATACAAGGAGAAATCAACAGTAACACAATAATAGTGGGGGACTTTAACACTCCACTTTCATCAATGGACAGATCATCCAGACAGAAGATCAATAAGGAAACACAGGCCTGAAATGACACATTAGACCAGACTGACTTAATTGATATTTACAGAGTATTCCATCCAAAAGCAGCAGAATATACATTCTTCTCAAGTGCACATGGAACATTCCCCAGGACTGATCACAAGCTGGGCCACAAAATGAGCTTCGGTAAATTTAAGAAAATTAAAGTCATATCAAGTGGGACTTCCCTGGTGGCACAGTGGTTAAGAATTCACCCGCCAATTTAGGAGACCTGGGTTTGATCCCTGGTCTGGGAAGATCCTACATGCCGCAGAGCAACTAAGCCTGTGTGCCACAACTACTGAGCCTGCGCTCTAGCACCTACGAACCACAAATACTGAGCGCATGCACCACAACTACTGAAGCCTGCATCCCTAGACCCTGCACGTTGCAACTACTGAGTCCACATGCTGCAACTACTGAAGCCCGTGTGCTCTAGGGTCCGTATGCCACAACTACTGAAACCCACACGCCTAGAGCCCATGCTCCGCAACAAGGGAAGCCACCACGATGAGAAGCCTGCGCACCTCAACAAAGAGTAGCCCCTGCTCACCACAACTAGAGAAAGCCTACATGCAGCAACAAAGACCCAAGACAGCCAAAAATAAATAAAATAAAGTAGTTAATTAAAAAAAAATCATATCAAGCATCTTTTCTGACCATAGGCTATGAGATTAGGAATCAACTATAAGAAAAAAACTGTAAGAAACACAAACTCGTGGAGGCTAAACAATATGCTACTAAACAACCAATGGATCACTGAAGAAATCGAAGAGTAAATAAAAAAATACCTAGAGTCAAATGAAAATGAAAGCACAATGATCCAAAACCTATGGAACAGGTAAAAGCAGTTCTAAGAGGGAAGTTTATAGCAACGTAATCTTACCTCAGGAAACAAGAAAAATCACAAATAAACAACCTAACCTTATATCTAAAGCTACCAGAGAAAAACAAACAAAACCCAAAGTTAGTAGAAGGGAAGGAACAACAAAGATCAGAGCAGAAATAAATGAAATAGAAAAGAAGAAAACAACAGAAAAGATCAATGAAACTAAATGCTGCTTCTTTGAAAAGATAAACAAAACTGATAAACCTATAGCCAGACCCATCAAGAAAAAAAAGAAGAGGGCTCAAATCAATAAAATTAGAAATTAAAAAGGAGAAGTTACAACAGACACCACAGAAATACAAAGGACCATAAGAGACTACTACAAGCAACTATATGCCAATAAAATGGACAACCTGGAAGAAATGGACAAATTCTTAGAAAGGTACAATCCCCCAGGACTGAACCAAGAAGAAACAGAAAATATGAACAGACCAATCACAAGTACTGAAATTGAAACTGATTAAAAAACTCCCAACAGGGACTTCGCTGGTGGTCCAGTGGTTAAGAATCTTCCTTCCAAGGCAGGGGACGCAAGTTCGATTCCTGGTTGGGGAACTAAGATTCTACATGCCGCGGGGCAACTAAGCCCACACGCTGCAACTACAGGACCCACACGCTCTGGAACCTGCGCGCCACAACTACAGAGCCCACGTGCCACAACTAGAGAGCCTGTGTGCTGCAACTACTGAGCCTGCATGCTCTGGAGCCCATGTGCCACAACTAGAGAGAAGCCCACGTGCCGCAATAGAGCTGGCACGCTGCAACAAAAGATCCCACGTGCCTCAACTAAGACCCGATGCAGCCAAAAATAAATAAATAAATATTAAAAAATAATGATAATAAAATAAAAAACTCCCAACAAACCAAAGTCCAGGACCAGATGGCTTCACAGGCAAATCCTATCAAACAGAGAAAACACCTATCCTTCTGAAACTATTCCAAAAAATTGCAGAAGAAGGAATACTACCAAACTCATGCTATGAGGCCACCAACACCATAAAACCAAAACCAGACAAAGATACCACACACACAGAAAAAAAATTACAGGCCAATATCACTGATGAACATAGACACAAAAATCCTCAACAAAATATTAGCAATCCAAATCCAACAATACATTAAAAGGATCACACACCATGATCAAGTGGGATTTATTCCAGGGATGCAAGGATTTTTCAGTATATGCAAATCAATCAGTGTGATACACCACATCAACATATTGAAGAATAAAAACCATATGACCATCTCATAAGATGCAGAAAAAGCTTCTGACAAAATTCAACATCCATTTATGATAAAAACTCTCTAGAAAGTGGGCATAGAGGGAACATACCTCAACATAATAAAGTCCATATTTGACAAACCTATAGCTAACATCATACTCAACCATGAAAAGCTGAAAGCATTTCCACTAAGATCAGGAACAAGACAAGGATATCCACTTTCGCCACTTGTATTCAACATAATTTTGGAAGTCCTAGCCATGACAATCAGAGAAGGAAAAGAAATAAAAGGAATCCAAATTGGAAAAGAAGTAAAACTGTCACTTTTGCAGATGACATGATACTACACATAGAAAACTCTAAAGATGCTACCGGAAAACTACTAGAGCTCATCAATGAATTCGGTAAAATTGCAGGATACAAAATTAATACACAGAAATCTCTTGCATTTCTATATACTAACAACAAAAGATCAGAAAGAGAAATTAAATAAACAATCCCACTTACCATCACATCAAAAAGAATAAAATACCTAGGAATAAACCTACCTATAGAGACAAAAGACCTGTCCTACGAAAACTATAAGACGCTGATGAAAGAAATCAAAGATGACACAAACAGATGGAGAGATATATCATGTTCTTAAATTGGAATAATCAATATTGTCAAAATGACTATACTACCCAAGGCAATCTGCAGATTCAATGCAATCTCTATCAAATTACCAATAGCATTTTTCACAGAACTAGAACAAAAAAATTTTAAACTTGCATGGAGACACAAAAGAACCTGAATGACCAAAGCAATCTTGAGAAAGAAAAACGGAGCTGGAGGAATCAGGATCCCTGACTTTGGACTATACTACAAAGGTACAGTCATCAAAAGAGTATGGTACTGGAACAAAAACAGAAATATAGATCAATGGAACAGGACAGAAAGCCCATAAATAAACCCACACACCTATGGTCAATTAATTGATTACAAAGGAGGCAAGACTACACGATGGAGGAAAGACAGTCTCTTCAATAAACGGTGCTGGGAAAACTGGACAGCTACATGTAAAGAAATGAGATTTGAACATTCCTTAATACCATATACAAAAATAAACTCAAAATGGATTAAAGATCTAAATGTAAGACCAGATACTATAAAACTCTTAGAGGAAAACATAGGCAGAACACTCTTTGACATAAATCACAGGAATACCTTTCCCAAGCCATCTCCTAGAGTAATGGAAATAAAAAAATAAAAAAAAAAATGGGACCTAATGAAACTCAAAAGCTTTTGCACAGCAAAGGAAACCATAAACAAAATGAAAAGACAACCCACAGAATGGGCGAAAATATTTGCAAATGATGTGACTGACAAGGGATTAATCTCTAAAATTTTCAAACAGCTCATGCTGCTCAATATCAAAAAAACAAACAACCAAGGGGTTTCCCTGGTGGTGCAGTGGTTAAGAATCCGCCTGCCAGTGCAGGGGACACAGTTTCGAGTCCTGGTCCGCGAAGATCCCACATGCTGTGGAGCAACTAAGCCTGTGCGCCGCAACTACTAAGCCTGAGCTCTAGAGCCCATGAGCCACAACTACTGAAGCCCGTACACTTAGAGCCCGTGCTCCGTGACAAGAGAAGCCACCGCAGTGAGAAGCCTGTGCACTGCCACGAACAGTTGCTCCCGCTCACTGTAACTAGAGAAAGTCCATGCACAGCACGAAGACCCAACGCAGCCAAAAATAAAATAAATTTAAAAAAAAAACCCAATCAAAAAATGGGCAGTAAAACTAAACAGACATTTCTTCAAGGAAGACATACAGATGGCCAAGAGGCACATGAAAAGATGCTCAACATTGCTAATTATTAGAGAAATGCAAATCAAAACTACAATGAGGTATCACCTCACACCAGTCAGAATGGCTATCATCAAAAAACCCACAAACAATAAATGCTGCAGAAGGTGTAGAGAAAAGGGAACCCTCTTACACTGTTGGTGGGAATGTAAATTGGTACAGCCAGTATGAAGAACAGAATGGAGGTTCCTTAAGAAACTAAAAATAGAGTTACCATAACATCCAGCAATCCCAATCCTGGGCATATATCCAGAGAAAAACATAATTTGAAAAGATATATGCACCCCAATGTTCACTGCAGCACTATTTACAATAGCCAAGACACAGAAGCAACCTAAATGTCCATCAACGGATGAATGGATAAAGAAGATGTGGTACATATATATAATGGAATATTACTCAGCCATTAAAAAGAACAAAATAATGCCATCTGCAGCAACATGGATGGACCTTGAGATTATCATACGAAATGAAGCAAGTCAGACAGAGAAAGACAAATATCATATGATATTGCTTATATGCAGATTCTTTTAAAAATGATACAAATGAACTTATTTACAAAACAGAAATAGACTCACAGACTTAGAGAACTTACGGTTACCGGGGAGGAAGGGTCGGGGGGAAGGATAGATTGGGTGTTTGGGATTGACATGTACACTTTGCTATATTTAAAATAGATAACCAACTGTATGTATCTGTACAAGGACCTACTACTGTATAACACGGGAACGTTGCTCAATATTCTGTAAAAACCTAAATGGGAAAAGAATTTGAAAAAGAACAGATACACGTATATGTATAACTGAATCACTTTGCTGTACACCCGAAACTAACAGAACACTGTTAATCAACTATGCTCCAAAATGAAATAAAATTTTAAAAAAAGAAGAGATATCTGAAGATGTAAGCAGATTTATAGATCTGGTAGCAGAAAGTTGAAGGAGTATCTATCTATCTAATATCATCTTTGTCTCAAAGGGAAAACATGTGAGCGTGAGAAAGGCAGAGTAGAAAGATGGGACAAAGCAAAATGGGTACTGAATTTTGAGTAAAATAAATAAAATCTGAAATAGTTTTATTGAATGCGAGACACAGGTAACTAAAGAAATGTAGTAAGAATCTCAGATAGTATTGAAAGTCCAGTTGAGGCTGATGAACATTAATTTATAGTTGTGCTATATAAATAAAACTGCCTAGCTTTAAGATTTTTTTCCATCAGTGCTTAGCCCAAGCATAGAGAGACGGTGGATGGCTGAGTTCATGTTAAGGTTAAACACATAATGGTGCAAAAGAAGGACAATGGTACAAAGGAATATAAGGTATATGCTGGAGGTACCAGGGAATCTGTTTAAATGGGGGAAAAAATGAAGACAGTAGATAGCTGATAGATTGGGAAAAAATGTGTCAATATGTCGGAGGACCTAGTGAATAGAAGCACAGTTGAAGTGGGAATGTTCGAGTGAGCAAGAAAGGTGAAAGAACAGAAAATATACTTGTCTTCATCTTCATTAGAATCTAAGGGGATGAAACACATCTACTTTGTATGCTGTTATAATCCCAGTACATAGCAGAGAAATAGGTAAATGGTAGAAATTCAGTAAATATGTGTTGAAAGAATAAACTTTACTATGGAAAATATAAGCATGAAAGACTATGTAACAAGGTTATTTTTCTACTATATCAGTTATAACACTGATATCAACCTAAATGTCCATCAAAGGAGAATAGTTAAACTGGTATATCCAAGCTATAAAATACCACATATTGACTTTATAACAGAATAAAGTAGATTAAAAGATGATTGGCAGATCCACAGGCCCTTTGTGACAGGCTCCAAACTGATGTTTGGTTCTTACACCAAATCACATTTAAGACCAGAGAGTCTGATATCTATGACGACTACTTATACTGAATAATTAAGAGTTACTAAAATTTTGTATTCACAGACTAAATTAGCACATCTCCAATTTACCGAGGACACTACATTAGTATTTTACTAAAAAGTCTGACTGCACGAAACTGCTAGGTTCCTACCAAACATATGCACATACACACACGAATAGAATTCCCACAGTTTTCAGGTAAAATGCTTTATCAGTGCATCACCAGATTTGTTGTGATCTGACTGTGCTTTTCATTTACTGCTATTTTAATTAATATGTTAGTAAAATTACTGTTGTATTTTCCTTTTGTTAGACATTTTGTTCCTGCAAGAATTTTGTGTTGTTTCAAATTTCCTGTTATTTTATTTCCATTATAATTATTATCCCCCCCACCCCCTATTAGGCAGGACTATCAAAAATGTTCCACGGGGAAAAAGCTCTAGATTTTTTCTGCTTTTCTTACCCCACAACCCAAGAAAGAGTGATGAAACTGGACTGAACAAGATCAAGGATATTCATTATGCAAAAACAGAGACCTGGTTTCTCTTTTGAGATTTCTTCTCATTTCTTTCACTGTGAAACTATGACATCCTCCCATTAGAAACCAACCCAAAACCAGAGTAAGACCAAGAGGAATAGGGGACGCTACACCACCCATTTCAGGCAAAAAGAATCCTCTTAGTTCCATGCTAATTCAGCTTACCAAGGGCTACACCAAAATTACAAGCAGAAGCCTCAGCAAATAAAGTATTACTTCAGTGTTGACCTCTCTGTTTATATTTTCATCAAGATTTCTAGAGACAGAAGAGAGGCAGTAGGCAGAACCTCAAATTCAAAATTAAAGGATCTTGAGTCTTGACTATCCACCTGCATTTGTTCAACAAATGTTTATTTGATGCATCCTATGTGCCAGAAATTATGACAGGCACTGGAAATACGATGGTGAACCTTACAGACATGGACCCTGTCCTCAGGGAGCTATATAGTCTAGTGGGGGATACAGAATTTAACAAATAGATTAAATAAATAAACAAAATTTAGCAAATATATATCTCACTATAGACTATGATAAGTGCAATAAGAACAAATAGATCCGGCACAGCCAAATAAATAACACCAACTTGGAACAGGATTAGGTTTCTTGTACTACAAAAAAAAAAAAAAAATTCTATAAGGAAAAAGAAAAGATTCAGAATTCAAATTATGTAAACTTACAGCTTCTCTGCCAATGAGTGGATAAAAAGGGGTACCAAAAAGTTTCCTTCCATTGATAAATGCTTTCATGATGAAATTGGTCACTATTGAAGAAAGAAGAAAAACAATAAAGATGCAGACCTTAATGTGTAAGAGCTTTAAAAGTAGGGGATTTCTATATTTAAAACTTACTTTTTCTAGAAACTCCAGCACCAAGGTTATGATTCAAATCAAAAGGGTCTAGAAAAGAAATATTTTATTTTTTATTTAAGAATTATGCTCGTTGTAACATAAATATAGTTAGTAGCCATAACTAGAGTTTAACTCTACGTAACTCAGACCATCAAAGTCAGAAAATTATTCTTTTATAATTATAGATTAAAGGATGGAAACTGATAAAAACCAAGAGGAAGAATCTTCCAAATTCTAATGTGTTTCAGTTTTCCCCTCAGTGTCACTGGCCAAATAAAACTCTGGCTTTTTGTTCTGTTTTGCTCTGTTTCATGTTGTTCCTGAATTAATATCAGCTGAATGATTACCTTCAATAGCAATGCATTTGGATGTCCACTGCTTCTCAAAAGTTGTCAATAGCTTTTTCTGCCGAATGCTAATTACATATTCTTTGAAATCAAATTCTTCAGTATAGAAGCGAAGCAGTCCCAACCAAAGCTCTCCTAATGTTTCTGTGTTCTTTCCAAGTGAAGGTAAACGTTTTTTCTACAGGTGAGAAAAAAGAAAGGAGAGAGACATGTCTATACTTATCCAAAGTATGGACCCCCAAGTCCAAGTAAAATTATTAAATTAAATTATGCAAATCCTAACATGCATCTGTGAGCATTCCATAACATAAAAACTATGAAAAAATTACCAGTTCTTCTGTTTTATCAAAGAAAAAAGCATTCCATCCATCAACCATTCTCTGTGGAATCTGTTTTCCATCAAAGATCTGCATTAAAAAATCAATTCTACTATTAGATTTCAAGCCATCCAACCTAAGAGCCTAAATACCCTCATATCATTTTAGAATTTACGTATAATAGACATAGTGAAGCACTTATTCCAAAAGAAACAGTCAAGATGGTATAATCTGATGTCAAGTTATTAATGAATAAAATGTATCTGAAAGACCAAAGCTCGGAAAGGATATCTTAAGAACCTCAGACTCTCCAAACGATACATTTGATATTATCTATTTGGCTATCAAAACACATCCAGCCCAAGTTTAATGAAGTAAAACTAAAGAAAAAGCAGATGAAAACAGCATTTTCATCAAAGGATCACAGACACAGAAATACATAAGAGATAATACTTATTGATTGTACACCTTAAAGGAAATCGAAGAAGCTATTTGTTATGGGGAAGGGCTCTAGTACCTTTAATCAGTTATCTGTATCAGATGAGGTTGAAAAGGGCCAGGACATTGATTTTTTAAAACAGAAAATTAGGTAGCTTTCCTTGACATTTTGATAAAGATCGTGAAATCTTCATGATTAATTATGTGTAGTAATTCACTGTCCTAAGGAAAGGGGGGAAGGTAATGCTACTTTACTAGAAGAATTCCACAAGGTGACTGTACAGGCACAACTGACCTCTACAAGCAATTTTGAGACTTATTTTCTATAGGAGTTTTAAGAAAGAGATGCAATAAAGTAAAAAGTTGGAGTAAATTCAGAGTCAGCAGACCTCATTTCTAGTCTTAGTCCTGCCAAGTAGTGATTCTGGACAAGACAATTATCCTTCCAAATCCTCAGTTTTCCCAATGAAAATAAGAGATTAGCTTAATTAGGTCAGTTTTCTTCAAATTTTATTTTTCTTTTAAGCTGTAGAACCCCTTCCTAAAATGGAACCTTCCTGTAAGTTCAACATGTAAAACAGATAAAAACAGAGGTACTCTGATAAAAGCCTGAGTGGAGAAAACTATACATTATCTTTTCCTTCCTCCACTCCTCACACATACACTATTGAGCTCCTAGAGCTTACCAAAACATACTTTAAAACCACTAGATAAGGTTGTCCCCATGGCTCCTTCATAGATTAAGATGCTATTATACAAACTGCCTCTTAAACCTTGATTACTTTAACAGAATCCTTACTTTTGAGAAACAACCAACATCCAAACCTAATTATGCTGGCGAATAACACAGTAAATGACCTGTGGGTTTTGGAGGGCATTTAATCACTGATTTGCCACCTGTTTAATGAACTCTCATATTTCATAGTGCCTAACTCTCCACTCTGTTTCAGCCCTTAGAAGTACTAATACTAGCCTCTCTTTCTTTTGCACACACACAACACATTTACCTTCTCTTTCTGTTTCTCTCTTTTCTTTCTCTCAATAGCAATCATCCTCTACTCAAGCACTCAAGCCTTCTCTCTAAAACCTCACCAAACAAGTCTGTACAAGGAGTGACCCTGTACATTTCCATATTTATTTTCTTTTTTTATTATGGTATTTTATATATATAATAAGCTATATATATATCTACTGCTATATTTAAATTGTAATTTTTTTAGTTGTGGTAAAACACACATAATGAAGTTTACCATCTTAAGTCATTTTTAAGAGTACAGCTCAGTGGCATTAAGTGCATTCACATTGTTGTGCTACCATCACCACCATCCATCCACGGAATTCTTCTCATCTTATACAAGTGAAACTCTGAACCTATTAAACAATAATTTCCCACTCCTCTCTCCCGCCAGCCCCTGGCAACCACCATTCTACTTTCTGTCTCTATGAATCTGACTACCCTAGGTACCTCCTATAAATGGAATCATATATTATTTGTCCTTTTGTGACTCGTTTATTCCACTTAGCATAATGTCCTCAAGGTTCATCCATTCAGTTGCAATTTTTAAGCTGATATAAGCTAAGAAAACATAGTTCATAATATCAAGTGACACTAACACTCCCTAATCCTCTCTTAGTATTAATTTTTATGTGAAAATTTACTTTTACTTATGATGATTGCTGGAATACAGCAAAATTATTCTGCTTAGGAAAACTCCTTTTGACCTAAAGAACTCTGTATTGTTGATCATGAAAAACACTCTTAGCAGAGCCTTACTTATTACACCCAGTCACTTAAAGTTTAGGTTCAATTACAAATGGAGTCAAAGATCATCAGCTTCATTAAACATATCCTTACCCTTAAAAGTTGATCGATGCCAATGATCAATACTTAAATGATGCCAGAGCAATGGACAAGGGGTCCCATATGACAAGCAAAAAAGGCCAGAAGCAAAAATCCATATATCATCAGTTCATATGTATCACAAAGCCCCCCACAATCAGAGCTCATTATGATGGAAAACATCCCATGGACTGTCTCTCATTTCATCCATCACTGTCTGTTAAGCAGATAATGGAACAGTTCTTGAAGTTGGCTACAGCAATCCTACCTACATTTTTCCAATAATAATGTTAATAAAGCTGCTAATGATAATAATAATAATAAAATTAATAATAAGAGCAACCACCATATATAAATTCCTACTTTAGCATCTACTACATTCAAAGGCATTTGATGTCTCTGTTCCTTATATCAACACGGAAATAATACTACTATTATTACATTTTTGCTGATGATAAAATTCAGACTAGTGGCAGTCAGGCAGCTTGTTGAAGGCCACATGTCAAAATTAGGATTCAGACCAGTTATCTCTGGCTCCAAAATCATGCTCTGACCGCTGTTTCCATTATATCATGCTGCCTCAATGGTTCCTCATCCATGGGTAACATAATGAGAGAACAGAGACAAACCACAATGAAAACAAAATTTGTGTTCCATTTGGGTTAATCACAGTATTCTATCAAAGTCACAGCAAATTATAGCAAATGGCTGCTATAATATTACTGGGCCAATTAAGCTTAAGATCCCCAAATTTAAAGTTAGACTAATACAGAGAATTATCTTGGCCTTGGCAGGCCTAATTAATTCATGCAAAGTTTTAAATATCCTATAGTGAACAACCTTGTTAAAAAACAAACATCACTCAACATAGATTCAAGCAACTTAAATTTTTCTGTTGGGAAAGGATGTTTAAATTTTTTATTTCTCTCCCACTATTTGTTTAAAAGAGGGAAAGAAATGCTGTTAAAACCACATGCATTCATTAGAACTTTTAAAAACTTACTAAGGCCATCTGACACGCACATATGGCTTGCTATTTTGTGATACTCTTCTTTGCCATGACTATCAAAGTTTACGTGAAATCAGAATATGTGATTTTCCAAACAATTCTGATGCTTCTCAGCTACCTCAAAATAACCACCTACCTAAGAAATTAGAACCTGATCCACCCCAATGCTTGCAAATCCACTTTGTGCCAAGAATGAGGAGGAACAGATGGATGATTAAGAACTCCTTTGTATTTATTTTAGAGAGTATAAATTGACTACAAAAAGAGACTCTATGAGTCACCAAATCCGAGTAAATATGAGTATAATCTGTTTCTTTTGATGTACATTCTTATGCTTAATGCAATTTACATGACCTTACAGAGATAAGGAAGAATTTCCTTGTGTTTCTTTCTCAACCAAAATTCACAAAGTTGACCAAAGTATATACAGGAATAAATCAAACTTCATTGCCAAGCAGGAGGAGGGAGAATACTCTGAAAAGAAGAAACTTATGTATTTGCATCTGAGAGACTATAATATATAAGTTCATGAATGGCTACAAATTTCATTATCATTGGCAGCATTCTAAGACTGTGAAATACAAAAATGTTACAAAAGATATTCAATAGTTCTATTCATCTAGTAGTCTTTTGGTAGTCTATATTCTCCCATAATAAGCTTTTCAAAAAGGTTCATTATTCGATTAAACCATTAATGAAAGAAGAAAACTTAGAATATCCATGATGGAAACATCTTTCATGATCTCATGAACTGAGTAAGATCTACTATATTTAGAGTGTATACACCTACACAGAAACGCCTTTATAGTTTTCTTAAACATTTACCTCTTGTAGAACTGGGATAACAGGTGGTTTTCTCTGCTGCAGAAAGTACAGCACCATAAGGATATAAGCATATGAAGATAAACTTCCCCTGGAAGCATCTCCAATGTCACATCGCTAAAAAAACATAAGGATTGAAAATAAAACTTCAGAATCTTATTCCATGCAGAAGTATTGACTACCTTAAGACACCATTTTTTAAACCTATCAAACCGTCAAATACCCAAAAGTTCAATAACAAGCTGTTATAGAGGGTATGGGTAAACAGGTACTCATACATTAAAGAATATACAGTAGCATAAATTTCATGAAGAATAATTTGGCAATATCAAAATTATAAAAGCACATCTCCCTTAATGTATCAATTCTATTCTAAGAATTTATCCTGCAAATATGCCAAGAAACATGTGAAATGACTAAATAAAATTTCTATTGTAATACTATTTTAACAGCAAATATGAGAAAGAACTTAAAGCTCATCAGTAAAGTACAGGTTTAAAAAACTGATGACTATCCACACAATGGAATAGTATGCAGCCATTAAAAAGAAAAGGAAAGCTCTTAGTATACTAATAGGAAATAATCTCCAATATTTATTGCTCAGTTAAAAAAGCAAAGTACAAAACAGTGTTTTCAGCGTGTTTATACCTATAATAAAAAGAGGCAGGAAATTTGCTTGCACTGGAATAATATATCTCTGGAAGGATACAGAGGAACGTTTAACACTGTTTGCCTCTAAGAAGAGGCAAAGGTTGGCTAGGAGACAGATGTGGAAGGAAGATTTTCTGCCATAAATCCCATTAGACCTTTTAATTTTTGAACCACATGAATACGTTGGCTATTCAAAAAAGATTTTTTTTAATTTAAAAAAAAACCCTGGGGGCTTCCCTGATGGCGCAGGGGTTGAGAGTCCACCTGCCAATGCAGGGTACAAGGGTTCACGTCCCAGTCTGGGAAGATCCCACATGCTGCGGAGCGGCTGGGCCCATGAGCCATCGCCACTGAGCCTGTGCGTCCGGAGCCTGTGCTCTGCAACGGGAGGGGCCACGGCAGTGAGAGGGCTGCGAACCGCAAAAAAAAAAAAAAAACCCTGAAAGAATCCTCAGAGACTTCCCTTGAGTAAAGCTTTAGCTGATATTATATAAAGGGAGAGGAATGATTTTTCTGACATGAACCACTTGATTTTTTGTTTACATCTTTATTGGACTATAATTGCTTTACAATGGTGTGTTAGTTTCTGCTTTATAACAAAGTGAATCAGTTATACATATACATATGTTCCCATATCTCCTCCCTCTTGGCGTCTCCCTCTCACCCTCCCTATCCCACCCATCTAGGTGGTCACAAAGCACCGAGCTGATCTCCCTGTGCTATGTGGATGCTTCCCACTAGCTAGCTATTTTACATTTGGTAGGGTATATATGTCCATGCCACTCTCTCACTTTGTCACAGCTTACCCTTCCCCCTTCCCCATATCCTCAAGTCCATTCTCTAGTAGGTCTGTGTCTTTATTCCCCTCTTACCCCTAGGTTCTTCATGACATTTTTTTTTCATAGATTCCATATATACGGAACCACTTGATTTCATAACCTAAACTCAATGAGAGTAAGGAACTGTCATGTTGGAGTTATTCTGTGAGGTGAATGTAAAAGACTAGCTGTATCAAATGATTTGTAGTATGTGGCTGGATGCGCTCCTTTTCTAAGATGACTCTGTCCATAAAGACATGTATAGGAATATCTAAACAAATATGTCTCCCTTTTGGAAGAGTCGGCTTTATGAAATGAAAATGTAACCAAGTCACTCCCCTACTAAAACCCTTCCACCAACACATTCACAAAATTAACTATTTACTGAGCACCTACCATAAAGCAGGCACTACACTGAAATAAAGATACAGAGGCCTCAACCCTCATGGAGTTTACTCACTTAGCAAAACAACCAAGAAAACAGAATTCAGTATTAAGTGTTATAATAGGGGAAACATTAGGTTTTATTGGTATTGCTTTGTTTTCTTGGCCAGAAAAATTTACCACTAAACCCAAACACCAGATTTCCTAACCCAGAGCCTTTTAACTAGGATGGTATGCCAACTCCCATGCCTAGGGTTGGAAATCATTACTGCATTGAGAAATTATACTATAAGAAATTTACTAGAGTGTTACCTATGAGAGGAGAGCAAACAGAGAAAAAAACTAAGAATCACCCTACTCTGAAAGGTATAACTTTAAACCATTTAATATTGACAGTTTCTTCTTAAAAGCTCAGGTAAACAAAACTGAGAAAATATTTGTCACAAGTCTGACATCAGCATGTTTTACTTTAATATCATGAGTATTATAACAAAGCAGATCATTAGCTTTTTCATAAATACCTTAGCAAACACTTTCATAGTATATCCCAAGTACTGCACTCTAGGATCAATAGCTGCATATGTAGCTAGCATTCTTGTGTTATGCTGAGCCTGAAAAATAAATTACATATTTGAAAGCATTTCAAATTTATTAAAATTAAACTTACAGATCAGCTAAAAAGATAAACTCCACATAGAATATATATAAATGTTAAACTTAAAATACCTGTAAATGAGTCAAGCAAAAATTAACCTTCAATCTGAAGGAAATGTTAAGATGACTGATAAAATTTTTTTTTCCCTATACTAACCACATTCGTAAGTTTTAAACATAAAGGTACAGTCAGTGATCTGTAAACTTTTAAAATGACAACTGTAAACATACCTGGGTCTTTACAGACAGTGAAACTTACCAACGTATTATATAAACTGATATCGCCTTCTAAACCACTTCGTCTGTGTTCAAATTTTACTATAGGCACTTTGGCAGTAGTTATAGGCAAAATGTTTCTTAAACCTGATTTAAAAAAAAAAAACTTCACTAGGTTAAATAATTTTCATAAAACTAAAAAAAAATTTCTGTTGTTTTAAAGTTCATACCTGGATGTCTCTTAAGAATTTTCGCCAAATTTTCAATTATTTCCTTACAATTTAATTTCTAAAAAACAAAAGAAATAAATAATAAAGTCTGTCTGACTCAACTTGGTCTTGTGCAAATTCTATTTTAATCTAGACATTTAATATTAGCACTTAAAATCTCCAGCCAGAAGTCTATATAACCTTGCTAGTCAAAGAACATGGTCCATAGACCTGCAGTATCACCAACACCTGGAAACTCGATAGAAATGCAGAATCTCAGTCTCCACTCCGGTCTACTGAATCATAATCTGCATAGTAACAACATTCCCAGGTAATTCACATCCACATTAAAGTTTGAGAAGCACAAAAACAGGAGAATAATGTTTTCAAATACATGGATAAAAAACTAGAGATGGGTTTGGTGAAGGCAAAACAGTACAGTGATTAAGAACATAGGCTGTGAATTTAGACAAACCTGGATTCAAATCTTGAACTAAGTATTGACTAGCTGTGTGACTCTGACCAGATCCTTAACCCCTCTGAGCCTCATACGACTTATAAAATCAAGATAATCATCAACTCCTACTCTTTTATAAAGGAGCTGGATTACATGAGACACCTATGTAAAGCATTCAGCAGCATACTTCATACAAAGTAGCACTTTAAGTCTGTCAGCTATTTACTATCATATGTTGATGAGGAAAAGAATAATCCTACTATTACAAGCACCTACTTCTTCAAAAAAACCCTCTTACCTCTGCAAATTTAAATGTGTTGGTTATTTAAAAACTAGACAGCAAAGCTGATATGGTAACGATAACCCTAATATAAGGAACAAGGAAGATAACGGCATAAATTAACTGGATTAAGTTCAATGCCCACATCTACTACTAAAATCACTTTTGCATATCCCCAACATGCTCTTTTTAGCTACAAGAGAGCAGTAGTCATTGCAGCTTAACCTGGGGATTTCAAGGGAATCTTTAGAATTAACACATAATACAAGAGGTTGTTTTTCTCTTTGTTATACAAAGATACAATTTATACTAAGTTAAAAGTTTCCATTATGGCTCATCTGGAAGAAAATAATTTACTCATGTTCATTGTTTCAACTTTCCAGAGCGAATAGCACAGGTAATATATAGTATACAAACCCTTGGTGATGGAACACCTGATTATTAAATTTTACATAGAAGGGATCTAAAACCCTAACCTCCTTCCTGGGTAAAAACCACTTCCTATTCCCTCAATTCCTGCCCTTCAGAATGGAAAGGGGAAGCCTCTTTCCAAGGAGATGGCGTTGAGTAGAAGTGGGTTAAGGAGAACTAAAAAATTTATAACTTTTCATTTTCTTTATAGAACAAAAAGATATTAATTAACACCAGAAGCAATTTCTTAGGACCATAAATAAGCATCTACCAGGTATCACTGCCATCTTTTCTTGGGTTCTAACAATTTAAAAAACACCTTTTGAAAAAACTATTTCAGAAATGCACAGGTACACTATTCTGCTGAATTATTTTATAATACAACAGAGGCTATACTGACACCACTAAAGATGCCAGAAGCTTGGCCTCACCCCAATCTTGCAAGCAGTCCCTGATTTTGAAACATAAATACCAACAGCTATGTTGTTAAAGAAACGAGCAACTACAGAGATACCCTCCTTTTCTAGTTGCTGCTAGGAAGGCCTGGGACACTTCTTCCCTGTCCATTCAGTCCCTTTCTTTACTAGAGCTCAGACAATCTCATTCCCACTGTTGAGGCCTGGTACACAAAAAAGGAAAACATAAGTACCCACTCTCACTGCTGAGACTGCTCTGGGGGAAGGTTTGCTCCTGGCATCTCATGGTGGAACTCAGAAAGCTTTCAATTTCAGAAAGTAGGGGTTAGGTTCTACAGTACTATTAGTACTATATTTCAACTACATTATGGGTTAAATAAATTACAGAGAAGCAGTGGGATACAATGGAAAGAGCATGAACTCTGGAGTCAGACAGACCTGGGTACGAATCCCGGCTCCAACATTTACTAGCTGTGTGAACTTGAGCAAGTCAGTTTATCTCTCAAAGCCTCAGTTTCCTCATCTGTAAAATGGGGGAAATTATCTACCTCGAAGGTGGTTGTAAGAGTGAAATGAGATAATGTATGTAAAAGTGTATACTGGGGGCTCAAATGTTAGTTCCCTTCCCCGCCCAAAATGAGTTTCTAAAAGCTAGCCTAGAACACATAATTTATAACAATGCTTCTATGGAAAAAAATGTATTTTGAGTACCCCCAAATTATAATCAACTTGTAGAACACAATCCATTTATAAATTAAATGTCCACCTTTATTTTCTATCTTTAGTGATACAGAGACATCACCTAATGGAAGAGATATGAAAAGACAGAGTAAGTGAGATCAATGTTTACTACCAAACTGAAGCAACAGTTTTTCATTGGCTCTAATGAAAAAATTTCCAACTCTATGGTACATTTTTTCCACAAATTCATTAAAAAGCACTTGTAACTATCTGTGACATGGTTTTTACATTATAAAATCACTGAAACAGTACATTTACTTACTTAAATACTTGAATGTCTTCTAAAATGATAATACTAGTGCTTTTACATTTCAAACACTGCTATTGCTAATATATTTATACAAAGAATGACACCTTACATTTTTATCAATTCTACATACAAAATTAAAAACACACTCATCACTAGAAGAAAATAAACTTTCACATCACTTTCCAAACACTAACTCTTACCTCTGCATTTTCGTGGCCTTCAAGGGTCATACAAATATCCAGATCACTATCACGAAATCCAAATCCATTCTTAGAAGAGCCAAATAAGCACAATCTTGCCTTTTCTAAGCAAAGGAAAACAAAAGTCAAAAGTTTTATAATTATCAGGAAAGAGGAGTCTTCTATTAACTACTAATGGCCTACCACAGGATAATCTTATCCAATTCCATGGCTTAAATTATCTACCATTAGCAGATACACTGAGAAATTCCAAAACACTCACCTAAAGCCCAGGTCTTCTCCCCAAAATCTCACACCCATGTATCTAACTGCTTTTCCCATTTTTCCACAGACATCATAAATTCAACAAGTCAAAACTAAACTAGCAACTTCACCTCAAACCTACTACTATTCAGAAATATACATGTGGTTCTTAACACCTCTCAACTTTCACATCCAAACACTTACCAAGTTTTTTACCTTCTTCCAACTTAATGACCTCATAAACTCATCTACTTTTATTCATTCTCAACATCAATACCAATAGTTAAGATCAATATTTAGAGATTTATCTCTTGGAAATAAACTAGTTTCTTCAGGGCACAATTCAAGTAGTTTTACAAATATCATCTTAGTATATAGAATTAATTCTCCTCTAAAGTGAGGGATTAATCTATTTGATATAAATTATATATACAATTATTATATATATAGTTATATATATAATATTCATATATATATATTATTAGGGTTATTCCTTCATGCTTATTAGTGTCACTCAATAAGCTGTGGCTTAACAAGAATGGATCATTCTCCCTATTAATTCTTGTAGCCTACATATTTAGATAATAAATTCTGTATTTTCAAACTTAATCCTCCTATTCAGTTCTGATGCCCTACTTGAAATCAATGACAACTGAGAGATATAAAAGAAGCTACATTCATCAGCAAATAAAAAGTGCATGGGTTTAATATAACAAGAACTTAGATTTGGTCAATACTTTATACACTAGCAAATATAATTAAAAATAGAATCCTGTAGCACAAAACAGATCATATTTTAAAGGTATAAGTTCATTCTGATTATAAATCAACTCTTCATCCTTTTCTAAAATATTTGGCCACAAAACTCTTGATTCTTTACCTCATGCCCAAAACCTGCCCCCTTCTGCTATTTTTTTGCCATCTCAATTAAATAGCACCACCCAACTAGTGAAGGAAAGATCCTGAAACCATCCTTGACTCCTTTCTTTTTGTCACATCTAACATGTAATGCATCAGCAAATCCTGTTGACTCTACATTCAAAATATATCCTCAATCTAATCACTTCTCACCTACTCTTCCAAATCACTATTATGTCTCATCTGAACTTATGCAACAGCTTCTTAAATGTTCTGCTTGCTTCTATTCTTATGGACCTGTACTCCATTCTCTCAGATCATGTCACTTATGTGTTAAAACCCTCCAGAAGCCTTCTCATTAGACATTCAAAATAAAATTCAAAGTCCTTCTACCAACACCTATAAGACTCTAATGATCTAAACTCTAGGTTAACTCTCTGATCTCACCTTTCTATTACAGTCTACCTCACACACTCCACTCAAGCCACACTAACTTTCAAGCATGTCAAATATAATTGCGTCATGGGGTATTGTACTTGCTGCTGCTTCTCTCTCGAATGTTCTCTCCTTGAATATTCATAATAATTTGCTCCTTTATATTATTAATGGCTCTGCTCAAATGTCACCTTATCACCTTATCACTATCGTTCTAACTTCTGTACGTTAACAGTGTTTATTATTTCCTGATATATTGTTTACTTGTCAGTTGACTATCTGTCACCCCTCTTGATATAAGCTTCATGAGAGCTGGTTTCACCTCTTTTGTTAGCACTGTATCCCCAGCACCTAGAATAGTACCTAACATATAACATGCAATAAACACTTTTTAAACAAATGAAACTCAGACCAAGTAACTATAATAACAAAAGCAATCAACTTTGACATACAACATACCATCATACTCTTTTTGAATAAACTTTTCCAAGCCAATTAAAATTTGCTCCCTGTTGTGTTGTTCAGAAAAAGGTGGTGACAATTCATCTAAGTTAAAAAAAGAAAAGGAAAAAGAAAAGTAAGGAGAATGAAATCTGAAAATGTCTTCAATTTTCTACCCTAAATCTTTACTTTTCTTCATTATTTGTTGACTCTCTGACATTAAAATCATAAATGTTACTGCGGAAGGAAGGAGCAGAGAAAGAACAGAAAAATAACTTTACAGATCTATGTACATTTCACATGATCATTTTCCCTGTGAAACAGCTACAAGATATACTTTCTTCTACAAATTATTTAATTTTTTTTTCAGACAATCCACTCTCTCCCATATACATGCTGGTTTTTCCCCTCCTGTTAAGACTATTCTCATACTGTTACACAAGGTACCCAAATCAATCAAATCTAACAGTTCCCTCAAATGCTTGGTCAAGATTCATACCTTCCTTATAAGCTTCTTTGTCCAATCATGGCTTTTAATGACCTCTCCTTAATTGTATTTCCTTAGTTCTTCAAACCACTTGCCAGTTTAGTTTATACTGTCCTTCCAGTTTTCTAGTTATTTTATTTACAGTCATCTTATTTTTCCAAATAAGACCATACACTCCTTAAGAATAGTCTTTTTTTTTCTATCTCTTTTTCCAAATAAGACCATACATTCCTTAAGAATAATCTTTTTTTTTCTATCTCCTCCTCCAGACTCATACCCAAGAGTTAATATGGTAAGGAATTAAATTAATATTCAGCTTTTGAAAAACAAATGCATCATCAGTGGTTGCAAGCTGAATAGCTGATATACAGGTGATGAGGTCAGGGAATCTCAGGATGGAATGCAGTCTATAACAAAGAATCCAGCTACATTATAAATGTATAAGAAAACTTCACTCAAGGGAGTGGGGGGGTGGGAAGGCACTAATCTAACTTTGAAAATAAGTGGAGTCTGTAAGACTAAGGGTTAAAGGAACTGCACATAAGCACTGTACTCTAATTGATAAAGTTGCTTCCCATCAGGGTATAGGATAACAGTTCTGATAATGCTATACATGTGTACTTAAATGGAAGAATTAAATAAATGGGTGGCACATGGTGGGAGCCAGGTTTCTCACTGTTGGAGTTGGACATTTACAGATAATCAGAAAGAGGAGGCTAGAAAGAGCCATGTGGTAATGTATTAGACTTGGAGACATCAGTACAAAGTCATGCTTAGCTTAATAAAGGTAAGATGGTCACATGGAATTATTTATAGATACGTGTACATACATGGATTAGTATACACACATAAATTTTCTTGCTCGGAGAGGACCCAGAAACAACAATACCCAGTAACACAACAAGCACTCTAACACCCAGATCTTGGTTTCTAACACCATCCTCCAATAAAGGCACCAGGGCTCTTTGGGAAAATGTCTAATTCTAGGACTGAGACAGAAATTTATATGATGATCCTGGAGTATCTTGCAGGGCCAGAAAGTAAGAAAGTGCTAAAATACAAAAGAACAAACTAACAACAACAACAAAAAGAAACCAAAAAACTCCACACACTGATGGGAATATATCAAAAGGTCACAGGAACCAAATGAAAGCACTCCCAACAGCCAAATTTGGAACAATTTGGGCAACAAAAATAGTAGTATTGGATTATAACCCAAAGTATAATACATCTATGAGTCCATACTGAGATAAATATATGACTCAATAAATAAAAACAAATGTAGTGAATTATATCTTAATAAAGCTGTTAAAGAAGAATGAACCATGGTCCAGCCATTCAACTCCTAGGTATTTACGCAAGAGAAATTAAAACATATGTCCATACTCAGACATACATGAATGTACACAGTATATTTATTTATAACAGCCAAAATTTAGAAACAAAATATTTATCAACAAGTGAGTGGTAAACAAAATGTAGTATAGCCACACAACAGAACACAACTCCGCAATAAAAAGAAATGAACCACTGATACACATCACAGCATAGATGAATCTCAAAAATAATTATGCCAAGTTAAAGAAGCCAGATGCCCTCATCAAAAAAAAGTACATTCCATGTGATTCTATTTACCTAGAACTCTAGAAAAATTCAAAGTAATCTATAGTGACCAAAAGCAGATAAGTAGTTGCCTGGCAGGAGGTGAAGATAAGGAAGGGTAGAAGGGAGGGAATACAATGGAGAACTAATGTTATGACATCAGAAACTTTATCTTACCCGGGACACAGTAAGTACTTAAAAAATGTTTGCTGAGTGAAGGTTTATTCCAGGTACACCATAAATGTTTATTGAAAAATGGTATGTAAGGCTTTACCCAAATCTTTATAACCTTATCTGCCTCTATTACCTTTATTATACTCTACCAAATTTAAGGCAATTATTCTCTCAAACAAATACTACACCCTATGCTTTTATGCATAATCTCATATCTGAAAATGCAGTCCATCTCAAATGCCACATCATTAACTCCAATTCCTCTGACCCACTCCAGTTAAAATTAATTGTGCCTGACTGAACTGCATTTTGTTTACCACTGCTATAGAATGTAACACATTCTGCTTCCAATTATGGCAAGTTTCATACATGTCTTATATAACCATTTAGAGTAACACTGTGCAAGAAAATTGCAATGACGGTAATGTTCTCTATCCAGACTGCCCAATGCAGTAGCCACTAGCCACATGTAGCTACTCAATACCTGAGGTGTGACTAGTATAACTGAGTAATTTAATTTTTTATTTTATTTTAGCTAATTTAAATTTAAATAGACACATATATCTAGTGACCACCATATTAGACAGCACAAATCCAGAGTCCAAGCTCCTTAAAAGCAACACGATGGACTCTGCATTCCCCTTGGCATTTACCACTGTGCCTTGCACACAGTAGGCATTTAATAAATATATGTGGTTGGGTCTCTAAACTATTTAAAAACCTCTACCCAAACAAAATGTAAGCAAACTATTTTCAAATAAGAAAATAAATATTCAAAATCTAAGAAATAATCTAGTCTTAGGAAGTAGTTCTAGTAATAAAAGACTTACCAAAACATCTTTTACATACTAAATCAAGTATTTCCCGAAATCGATTTGTCATTGGTGGTAGAGGCTTTAGATCAATTTTCCTGAAATCCTCTGGGCAATCATTTTTTGAATGGCCATCCTTTTTGCAGATGCTGCATACTATTGTTGGCGGCTACACAAAGGTTAAAAAAAGAATCTAATAATCAAATAAACTATTGAGGGACTTTATTATCACTTATAAAGCAGTACAAAAAGAAACTTTTATGCAAGTCAGTCTGATAACCTGCACTTTCAAGAGGTTAAAAAGAAAAGCATGTTAATGAAATTCAGTATTACATGTAAAAAGAAAAACACATTTTGAGCCAACTACTAATTTTCTTCTCCACTAAAATATTACCAAGGATTAGATTTACCTTAAGATGTAAAATAAAGGAAATACCAGGAGATACAAAAGGTATAGGTTAATTCAAACAGTGTGATCAGCTCCCAAAATGAAATGCATACATCACATTTTAACCTATTAAGGTCTTTAACAAAGTAGATTATAAAGAAATTTCAAGTGGCACCTTTCATTTCACTTGAAACATTTTCTATCTTCAGAGTCAGTCATTTATAGAACCACTGCTTGACTAGTTGGTTCAATTTCATTACATTAGCATGGTACTCAAGAAACTAAAGGGCTGAACTCTAAAAGTGACTCAGCTTCATACAAGGAACAACTCTTATGCAATAGCCACAAACAACTTTCAAACCCTGCAACACCATTTCAAATGTATTCTAACAGACTACCAGACAGGTGGCCAAAACAGTAAAAATTCATCCCAACTACTTGAAAAACAAAACTCATACGGTTAAGGAAGAGCACTACTCTTTTCTTTATTGTAATACACCTAGGAACTTAGCTCCTTCCTCCAGGGTTAGCCTGGACATTTACCTAGCCAAATATATACAGAAACCTCTCTTTGTGTGAATGCTGTGCTGTGGGCTAATTAACAGTACCATAGAAATTTTTATCAGCTTTTTAAAGCTTGTAAAAAATGACATATTTATCATAAAATTCTAGAAAAGTGTTACAGATAACTAGAGAGAGAAATAAAATTGGAGAAATAGTTACCTTAAGATAAGGTTCCAGGAAAAATAAGTATTAAGAAACGTAAACTGCAGTTATATTACTAAGAGGCTTTTCTAAATATCTGCCATTTATTTCATCTTTTTTAGTAGTCCATATGCCCTAAATACTACAACCTAAACAAAATGGGACAGAGTAGCCTTACAAAGGATGAAGAAACACAGCTTAGTAATTAGCTTAAAAATTCTAAAGCTTGTCAATAAACAATTATCGATAAATCAATAAAACTTGATGACTTTTCAGGGGTATTTTTTGTATTCTACTTGATTTACACATTATCTACATAATCATTTTTTAACCTAGGTGCTGATACTATTTCAATTATGTACACTACACTCGAAGCAAAGTACCTTAGCTAAAACTTTTATTAACAAATTATTTTCTGTTACAAAGTAGCTTATTTTCTGCTCGCTCAGGGTTTTATTTTCTATAATTTATCAAGTTAAAGTTCAGACTATCCCACTTTAAAAGTGAAAAAGTTAAGACTCCTATAACTCATAAGGGATATGCCAAAATCCAAAGAGAAGCTCAGTGGCAGACACAGGATCTGAATTCATTTTTTTTTTGGTTCCTGATCTTAGTTTTAACTCAACTATCTTTAGTTAAGTTTATATACCAACCTTTGACCCCCACCAAAAATCTTTAAAACAGAATACTATTAAAGTTTACAGACACTGTATTCGCCTTTGTGGAAGTAAATATAATCATATGTAAAAAAAATCAGCAAAATTTAAAATATATGCTGCCTTTACCAAACTCACTTTCATAAGATACCTGATGAATCCTTTCATATATGAGAAAGTTAAGCAAACCAACTAGTAATAGAGTGCTGAAACATTTCAGGTTTCATATACATTCTTAAAAGGCAACTACAGGGGCTTCCCTGGTGGCGCAGTGGTTTAGAGTCTGCCTGCCGATGCAGGGGACACGGGTTCGTGTCCCGGTCTGGGAAGATCCCACATGCCGCTGAGCCTGCACATCCGGAGCCTATGCTCCGCAATGCGAGAGTCCACAACAGTGAGAGGCCCATGTACCGCTAAAAAAAAAAAAAAAGGCAACTACAGGCAAACATACAAAAAGTAAAAGAAACATATACACCAGAATACCATTCCAAAACAATAGTCTACCATCATAGAAGCCATCTTTACATTTCTGAATCTAAAAACTATAAATACAGAGTCATACAACAATCACAAAACCTTACAGATTGTTTACAAACTGTATCCTACCTTGCCAGAGGTTAAAATAAACTTATCAAACACAAAATATAATTCCTGGGTGGGGTGGTTATCATCATCATTAAGGTCAGAAGTATCTTCTGTAGCTTTGCAGTTGCAAGAGGTAGCAGATGTGTCAGTGCATACAATGTGATGTGAACTTTCTGTTTCTAAATTTGACCTGCAGTCTGTACCAGCAGATTCATCTGGTTCAGGGGATTTACAATCAATGCAGTTACACTGGGTGAGCTCCTTTTTAAAACAAGTTTCTGAAGGTACTAAAACATCTTGTTTCTTAATTGATTTTGGCTCTAATTCACTGCTTTCACTGGTGGAAAGAGATGAAGATTCCTGTCCATGTTCAGCCAAATCTAATTCATTTATCAACAAATTATCATCTTCAGTAATACATCTCTGTGATGTACATTCCGTTTCTTCATATTTATCAGGCTGACCTCTTTCTGCACTTATTTTTTCTGTGCTTTCCCCAAGTAGAATGCAACAACTGGATGCCATATTTTCAGACTTCACTGGTTTCTTATTGCTTATTTTTCCCTTCTCTTTTTTCATGGAATCCACTGTAGATTTATTTCCACCCTTCCTCTGAGGACAGGCAAAATACCGATAAGCTGCCCTGAATCTCTCCACAACATATTCATAAACAAGCTGGCTGTTTAAGCTCCGTGCAACATTCCTCTTGATTGAAAATGGATCTAGTTAAAAAAAAAAAAAATGTCAGTAGCTAAGTATCTATTAACAAACTACATTTCCAAGCTTATACAAACAGCTACATTGTGAGCAGAGTGCATTTTCCCAAAATTTTTCTAAGGTAAGCTCCCAATGAGAGTTCCTGCAAACTGAGTAGTGGAAATAAAATAGCAACATCTTTCCTTTGTTTCTGTCATAAAATTAAAAACTAAAAGAAAAAGAGAGAAAAGAATAAAATAAGGTAATTAATGAGAGGATGGCTGAGGAGGCCAACTCAGTAATTACAAAATTTCAATGATGAAATTGCGAGAAAAAGCTATGCCAATATGCTTCCCTGTATTGTCTTTGGATGAAATTTTTCAAGCTCCAAGACGTAGTAATAATTTTCATCTCTTGTCACAATATTCTTCAGTTATATATACTCCTTGCAATTTAAACAAATAAAATATAGCCTAAAACTCTCCAGGCTTCAAGTTATACTGATTTTAAGATTTAACTTCAGTAATATCAGAAAATTAATGAGAGAAAGAAGGAGAAATAATAGAAAAAGTAGAAAAAAACCTAAGAAAGGAAAACTTAAACCAAAATTTAAACTCTGATACAGTCTAAAATGGCTATGCTGAAAAGGCTTGCGTCAACTGAATCCTCATTATTAAGAGCATAGAACAGAGTTCTGAACATGTTTCCGGGTTTTTGGATTTTATAAGCCTTAAATACAAATAGACCCCAGGAAAAAAGAACAGTGCCACCCAAAAGACGATACACATTTTCTCCACTACTGAAGATCATTAAGTGAAAGGATTAACAGGCCAGGCTTCAGATTGTTAAGACTGGGGCATCTGTTACTTTTTACTGTTATCTAAATCCATAGGCTTTTAAAAGCTTTACTTAGCCTCTTTCCCTTTTCTAGAAGAAAAAGAAAAAAAAAAAAAGAAGAAAAAAAGGCAGAGAGAAATTATGATGGCTGCAGGCTTCAGAGCTCATTTATTTACCATATGTAAGCGAGTACAAGATGTGAGTATGTGTTTGAGTGTATGAGAATATTTGTAAGTCCAACTCACAGTAGAGAAGCCCTGCAGAGGATGGAGGGAAGAGAAGAATGTGTAGCCTAAACAGACTAAAATGATGGACAGAAATTCCATTTCCTATCTATAAAAAGTGAGCAAAATGTTGTGGAATTTAAATTTTTTATTAAGAATTTAGAAGCAATACTATTTATTTCTGTATCTCTAAAGATCTTAATATTCTTGGGATTTGATGTGAAACCTTATTTGTCAGCATCAATTGTTCTTTTTTCCTTTAGCTTAGCCATATTTAATAAATGAGGTACTTCACAAGACTATGAAAAACTGGATTTTAAGATTATACTTTAACATAATTTTATGACACAAATATATTTAAAAATATCTTACAGTATTCATATAACTATTCTATTTTTCTGTATTTTTGAAATTTTCCACAATTAAAAAATAAAGGCATGTATACAAGCTAATTACCCTAGCCATTATAATATTTACAGATTGGAAACTTTTAAGTAAGCATTAAAAGAATTTATCCACAATATATAGTGACAACCTAGTGGCATATAGTGCTACAAAGCCAAGGGATAAAATTTATAACACTACATTAGAAATAGATGATTAGTGGCACACACAAAATTCTCCAAATGAAATATAACATATCATCTCACCTTCAATGGCTATTCGCCTTTTAGGCCAGTTTTTGTTTTCTCTTGTTAAAATATCTTGTATCCGTACACATATGACGTATTCCTCCAAAGCAAAATCCAGTGTGTAAAATTTTAGCAGCTCTAACCATAACTGTCCCAGGGACACCTGATTTGGTGTTCCCAATGTTAAAGGAGACTGGAAAAGAAAAAATACCTTTCATTTAAGCTTCACAAAACTTTAGAATTGTTTAACTTTCAATTTAAAAAGACCTTAGAGATCACCTTTTCAAAAACTGAGGCATAAAAGAATAGGTTGCCAAAAAGCAATCTGTGGCACAGCTGGCAACAGAGTGTCCCAGATTACTGACTCCTAGAATTTTGTGTTCTTTCCACTAAACCAGTGATGCTCAACCTTGGCTGCACATTAGAATCACACTGAGAGCACTAAAATTCACCAACACCTGAGCTTGACACCACTCCCATCTCCCATACCTTTCCCAAGACTGTGATTTAATGGACTGAGATTTTTAAAGCTTCCTAAGTGATTGTCCCGTGCTGTGCAGCCAAGGTTGCTAACCACTGTATAACAACTACTAGAGCTCCTCCATTGCAGCAATTACTTTTAAAATCTATATAAATGCCCAGGGCTTTCAAAAGCTAATTCCTTCATTCAACAAACATTTTAGAACCCACTGTGTCCCTGGCATTGTTCTGGGGATATAAAAAAATAATGGGAGCTCCCACTTAAACCATGTATCACTCACTCTTCTAAGTGGCACATATACAACTAATATATACAACTATTAATTCTAACAGCTATGAAGTAGATACTATAGGGCAAGGATGTGACTCAGGATCACCTGGCTACTGGGTCTGTGATGCTAATCATTATAGCATACTGTGACTCAAACAAGGTGAGGTCCATTTCACAGACTATTAGGAGAGGAAGAGACCATTTAACAATTACAATGAAGGCTACATACTAAAATGGGTCTCTGAATCGGGGGCGGCGGGGGTCTTAACAGAAAAGGTAATATCTGAATTCTAAAGCAATTAGCTAGATGAATGCCAGCTAAAAGTGACCACTAAGGCATATAAAGGCATAAAAATCATTCACTCATTCCATTCTACAACTATTCACTGAGTGCCTACTATGTGCCAGGCACTTGGGATATACCCGTGAAAAAAAAAACAAAGATCCAGGGCTTCCCTGGTGGCGCAGTGGTTGAGAGTCCGCCTGCCGATGCACGGCACACGGGTTTGTGCCCCGGTCCAGGAGGATCCCACATGCCGCGGGGCGGCTGGGCCCGTGAGCTATGGCCGCTGAGCCTGCGCGTCTGGAGCCTGTGCTCTGCAACGGGAGAGGCCACAACAGTGAGAGGCCCACGTACCGCAAAAAAAAAAACCCAAAAAACAAAGATCCTTGCCTTAGTGGTTCTTACATTCTAGGGGAAGAAGACAATAAGCAACGAACTTAATAAGTAAATTACACAGTAAGTTAGAAGAAGAAAAGTGCTATGGAAATAAGAAAAAGTTGAGTAGGTTTAGTAAAGGGGATGGGATATGGGAGCAGATTTCAGTGTTAAATATAGTCAGGATAGGACTTGTTGAGAAGGTATGATCTGAAGAAGAGGAAAAAGGGTTCTAAGAACAGGAAACAGAGCAAACACACTAAAGTAGGAGTGTAAACAGCTTTAAAAAGAAGACTAGTGTGGCAGAGAGAGGAGAAGAAAAGAGGGAAACAAAGAGCTAATCAGTAAGAACTCTGGCTTTTATTCTAAATTAAATGAGGAGCCACTGAAGTATTTCAAGTGTGGGGAGGGAGAAGGGCATGATCTGACTTAAGTTCTAGAAGAGCTATTCTGATTGTTGTGTTCAGACTATAAAGGGGACAAGGGTAAATGCAGGGAAACTTATTATGAGTCTGTGGTAGTAGTCCAGGACAGAGATGATATGGCTAGGACCAGGATGGTAACAGGGTAAGTGGTCAAATTGTGGATATATTTTGAAGTAGAGATGACAGGATTTCCTGACAGACTTGGTATGGGGTATGAAAGAGAGAAGTAAAGGATGACTCCAAGGTTTTTGACTGAGCAACTGAAAGGATGAAGTGCCATCAACTGAGATGGGAAAACTGCATGTGGAGCAAAGGGATGACCCAGAGTTCAGTTTTAGACACATTAAGATTAAGACATCTATTAGACATCTTAGTAGAAACATTAAATAGCAGGTTGGAAATACAATTATAGAGTTTAGGAGAGAGGTTTGGCCTAACATTTAAACTTGGGAGTCATCATCATATAGATGGTACTTAAAATCCATGAGATTGGATGAGATCACCAAGGGAGTGTAGATACAGAAAAAAGGCAGGGATCAAGGACTGAACCTTAGAATACTCCAACATTAAAGAGATTGGAGAGGAAAGGAAGAACCAACAAACAGGCTGAGAAGGAATAATCAGGCATGGGTGTGGTATCCTGAAAGTCAAGTTAAGAAATTTTTTAGAGAAGGAAATAATCAACTGCAAATGTTGCTGATAAGTCAAAAAAGATAAAAATTGTGAAATAACTATTGGATTTAGCCATGTGGAGGATACTGACACTGGTAAAACAAGTTTTGGCAGATTGATGGGGGTCAAAGCCTGAGTAGAGTGAGTTAAAAGGAAACAGAGAAATTGGAAATAGTGTATATAAACAATTCTTTCAAGAAGTTTTCCTGCAAAAGGGAGCAAGGAAATAGCTGGGAGGGGAAATGGTGTCAAGATTTTTCTTTAAAGTGGGAGATGTAAAAGCATGTATGATTCAGTAAAGAATGAAAAATTGGTAACCTAGGATGGAAAGAGAAGAACTGCTAGAGCAATATTCCGGAATAGACAAGAAGGGATGAGACTAAACACACAAGTTAAGATAATGACTTTAGATAGCAACACAGGAACTTTTCATAAAGGTTATGAAAGCTGGCAGCAAGGCAGAGTATGTGAGCGCAGATAGTGGGAGATGGTGGTGGGAGTGGAAAGTTCTCTTTTGATTGCTTCAGTTTTCTCAGAGAAGTAATAATAAGCAAAATCATTAGCTGAGAGTATTGATGGTTTGAGAAAAGGGTAGAAGGTAGTCTAGGAAAGTGGAAGAACTGAACATGTGCTCGGGAACTACATATACTTCAGTATAGCTAGAGCAATGATTTCTGTAATGTTCACATTTTTGTAGTAATGTCTGTCTACTTCAGAAGACTACATGCTTCTGGAGGACATAATCCATGAATATGCATCTTGGGTTCTCTAGCACTCAAGGTAATGCCTGGCACATAGCTGGTCCTTAATAAATGAAGTTTGAGTGATTAAATAAGCCAGCCACCCTCTATAGGAGCACAAGGCCTTTATTTCTTCACCAGTCTGGCAACATAATCCCCATATGCTAAAGCTTTGGTCACAGCCCAACTCCTGAAGGAAATTTTTCTTATCTAAATGAAAAAGATAAAAGAATTACCTTGATATGATTCAAACAATACAAGCCTTTCAAAATGAGGTATATATTTATTAGGGAATCTTGGTACTGAAAAACTAAACCAGATCAACCCCTCACTTTACAGATGAGGAAAATGAGGCCAAGAGGCTTACTCAAGGTCAGTCAGTCAATCTACTATTAAAATAGCTTCAATTGAAGGCATCACAAATTCTACAGATAGAAAAGCCAAAAACAAAAACAAAAAAAGCTTACTTTGCCATGTTTTTCCTTCATGGCATTACTTTGGTTGTCTGTTTCTGTCTTCTTGGTATCATCTTTTGGTTGGTCTGCCTTAGCTTTGTTTTCCTCAGCAATTGAGTTTTTCTCAGTTGCACTACTTGAATTATATTCCCACTTCACAAACTTCTCTTCTACTATGCCCTTCAGCTGAAAGTCATCCATCCTTTTTGGGTCAAAGCCTTCAATCTATATAAAAAGGCATTCCAAATTGGTAGTGGAAAGTTATTAAAAGAAAAAAAATGATGGACAAACAGACAAACCAGAATTCCAGCTTTAAATGTGTGAACAGAGCACTCTGCAAGAATGAACTACGTATATACATGTGCATACATGTTACAAACTGATGCTTACCCAACTTCCAAGTAAGCAAGGAAGAAGAGGGGGTTTTCTTTGTTGTAGAAAAAACATCACCATTAAAGCAAAACAGTAAGAAGGGATTCCGCCATCAGTTTGGGAGTCAATATAGCACAACTGCAAAATGAAGGGGAAAAAAAGTACCACCATTTAACGTTCTTTCTGTTCTCCTAAAAAATAAAAGTAGCTTTTGTCTTCCTACCATAATCATTGTTAAAAGTTCAAATAATGACAAATATAAGGAATGACCTGAAATCATACCACCCTGAAATAACTATTTATATATTGGTAACCATCTTTCCATTCATTTCCTTACTGCATATGAAGATACATACATATTTTAGTTAAATGGAATCATATCACACATAGTGCTTTTACTGTGAACATCTTTTTAAAATCTTATTTTCTTATCTTGCCTCTACTTTTGCCTCAATGTTAACGATCTTCTATGTACTCTTCCATGCCTTTTTCTATACTCAAATAACCATATACAAATATACATTCCTATTTTCTATATAAATACAGGGAGGATTTTATAGTTTTTGTCATGTTTTACCAAAATAGACATCTCTCTGTATATTACTCTTCTCCCTTAACAATGCACCAAGAAAGTCCCTCTTAGTCAATTAGTATATATCTAACACATCTTTTAAAATGGTTAAATTATAGCCTATGATCTGGATGGTTATTCAATAGTTCCCTCACCCAAGGACTTTCACATTTTGTTCCCAGTTTTGCCACTTTAAACAGTCCTGTAATATTTATCCTTATACATTTTCCTAAATACTGGTGCTCATTTCTATGAGCTATATTCCCAGGAATGTGTTTGCTAGATTTTAAAATGTGATATATTTAAATTCTAATAAATATTATAAGATTGTTTTCCAAAATCAGTACAGAAATTTCTCTTTTCATCAGTAACAAGAAGGTATACACATGCTTCCCAATACTAGGTGTTACAACCTTTTCTTCTTTAAATATTTATTTTATTTACTTATTTATTTGGTTGTGCTGGGTCTTCGTTGCGGCTCGCCTGCTCCTTAGTTGTGGCTCGCCTGCTCCTTAGTTGCAGCACATGTACTCCTTAGTTGCGGCCAGAGGGCTCCTTAGTTGTGGCATGTATGTGGAATCTAGTTTCCTGACCAGGGATCAAACACAGGCACCCTGCACTGGGAGCGCGGAGTCTTAACCACTGCGCCGCCAGGGAAGTCCCTATTTTTTTTATTTTTTCTTTTTAATTAAGTAAAGTTGATTTACAAAGTTGTGTTAGTTTCAGGTGTACAGGTGTTACCACTTTAAAAAAATTGTCAACAAGATGGGTGAGATATAATATCTAATAGTTACTTCAATTTGCATTTCCTTGATGCTAAGAGGTTATACAAATTTTCATGTATTTACTAACCATTTGGATTTGCTCTTTTCTGAACTATTAAATCTTTTGCCAGTTTTTCTATTTTCATCAATACATATCGATTTGTACGTGTTCTTTTTTATGTTATAAATAATAACTCTTTATATCTGACATACGCATTTGAAAAATGTTATTTTTTCCTAATCTGCTTTGGCATCATTTATAGTACTTTTTATCATATAAAATGTATTGTTTATATAAATAGTTAAATATGCTTAATATCTTCTACGTTTCCTACCATGATAAAGATGTTTCTCCAATCCACAGGTTACATATACATACTCTTAAATTTTCTTCTAAAATTGTGAATTTTCATTTGAGTGCAATTTATTTTTGCATTTAGTGTGCTAAGGGTCCAACATTATTTTCTTCAAGAAAGGTACAGTTCTGACAGAACCATTTATTAAATAAACCATTGTTTTCTCACTGAAATCTTTTATTCTTTTCATAGATTAAAATCTCATTTACCCTAGGACCTACTTATGGGCTTTCTATTCTGTTCCACAGATCTACTTGTCTATTCCTATGCAATGGTATACACTTGACTAAAGCAGTTTTATAGTGGTAAAGTACCTCCTCCTTCACTAGTTTTCTTTTTCTGAATTATTCTGGCTTCTCTCAAACATTTATTCTTCCATACTAACTTTAAGATTACGTTATAATTTTTTTCCCCAAATTCTTGGTAATTCTAATTAAAATTATTGTACATTTGAAAATTAATTTAAGGGGACTTTACATTTTAGGGATACCATCTCCCTATCCAATAACTTGGTGTATTTGCATTTTCCAAAAATTTAGGAGTGGTCATCAATTACTCTTTCCCTCACCTCTTGCATCCATTACCTCTGCAAGTCCTACTTCCAAAACTTATCCCAAATCTGTCTACTTAGCTTCATATCCATTCTAACCTAGCACAGATCATTATCCTCTCTAGCTGATCTACCACAACAGCCTGTTCACTGGGTTCCCTATTTCTACTCTTTACCCCCAGAAGACCTTTTCCAAGCATAAATCACGTCAAGTCATATACTGCTTTTAAAACTTATCCAATGAAATTAAAATACAAGTTCCTTACCACTGGAAGTGCCTGTCTAACCTCATCCTCTACAACGTTCACTCTCACTCGCTTCATTCCAGTCACTCTTGCCTTTTTCTGCTCCTTAAGAGCTCATTCTCACCTTACAGGCTTTTTACTAGCTATCCCTTGGATTCTATTCCCTGAGACGATCAAGTGGCTGGTAACGCTGGTCAGAGTTTATATATCACATCCTCAAAGAGACTTCCCTGCCCATCCAGTGAAATGTCACTCTCTTATCACATCACCTCATTTTAATGGCACTAAATTCTACCAGATATTGTGTTATTTATATATTTTTTTACTGTCTGATTCTTCCAAAAGTATGTAAGCTTCATGATAGCAGGACTCAGTACATCTTGTTAGATGTTTCCAACACCTAAGAACAGTATTTAGAACACAGGAAGCATTTAACAAATGTTTGCTCAATAAATAAATTTGTTCAGATTTTGTTTTCACCATTCAATAACACAATTTTCTTCCTGTACCCTTATTAAATTTATGTTAGTATTTTATAATTTGTGTCACTGTCATGAAGATAATATTTTTCCCTGCTTCTATTCTATAAGATTATTTTTATGACAGAGAAAAGCTACTGATTTTTGTATGTTTATACTGTATTTAGTCATCACAAATTCTAGCAGTTTTTAACTAGGGTTTTCTAGGTATACAATCATATCATTAGCAAAGAGAACATCTTATTGTTTTTCTAATTTTTTTTAAATTTCTAATGTTTTTTCTAATTTTCTAATTTACATTCATTACTTCGTTTTCTTTCCTTGCTGCATTTTTTAAATCTCCAAAACAATGTATAACATAATTGATGAACATCTCTGTAATATTCCTTATTTTAACACATATGGCTTGAGTAATTCACTTTTTTTTTTTTTTTTTTGCGGTACGCAGGCCTCTCACTGTCATGGCCTCTCCCGTTGCGGAGCACAGGTTCCGGAAGCGCAGGCTTAGCGGCCATGGCTCACGGGCCCAGCCGCTCCACGGCATGTGGGATCTTCCCAGACCAGGGCACGAACTCGCGCCCCCTGCATCAGCAGGCGGACTCTCAACCACTGCGCCACCAGGGAATCCCACTTGAGTATATATATATATATATGTTGTGTTTTTTATTTAATTTTACTTTTGGCTGCATTGGGTCTTCGTTGCTGCACATGGGCTTTCTCTAGTTGCAGCAAGCAGGGGCTACTCTTCGTTGCGGTGCGCAGGCTTCTCATTGCAGTGACTTCTCTTGTTGAGCACGGGCTCCAGGCGCACAGGCTTCAGTAGCTGTGGCGCGTGGGCTTAGTTGCTCGACAGCATGTGGGATCTTCCCAGACCAGGGATCGAACCCGTGTCCCCTGCATTAGCAGGCGGATTCTTAACCACTGTACCACGAGGGAAGTCCCCACTTTCTTATATTTTATTTAGACTTTTGCATTTATTTGAGTAAGATCAGCCTGTAATTGGACTGTTATTATTTTCCTTACATAATAAAGACATAGCATAATCACTAAAGCCTTAGTAAATTTAAGAATATAATTTGAAATAAAAAAGGATTAAAAAACACTGATAAAAAGAGCTTAGGACTTCCCTGGTGGCATAGTGGTTAAGAATCCGCCTGCCAATGCAGGGGACAGGGGTTCGATCCCTGGTCTGGGAAGATCCCACATGCCATGGAGCAACTAAGCCCACACGCCACAACTACTGAAGCCTGCGCACCTAGAGCCTGCGCTCCGCAGCAAGACAAGCCACCACAGTGAGAAGCCCATGCACCGCAACGAAAATAGTAGCCCCCACTCGCCACAACTAGAGAAAGCCCACACGCAGCAACGAAGACCCAAAACGGCCAAAAATAAATAAATACATTTATTTAAATAAATAAATAAATTTGAAAGAGAGCTCAAAATATTCCACTAGAATAAATTCTCATTTATCCAGGGTATTAGGACAAAGGGTATGCTGCCTAATGAATAAGTCAAGTTAACCAGAAACTTCTTTGCAACTAAAAGGAGCTGCTCATGTAAGCTGTTAACACTATCAGACATCTCACAGAGGAAAAACACTGAGGTAGTTTAACAGAGAGCTCTTAAAACAGAGATCTCATAGCCAAGACATGGAAATAACCTAAACGTCTATAGACAGATAAATGGATAAAGGAAATGTGCTATATACACACAATGAAACATTATTTAGCCTTAAAAAAGAAGGAAATTCTGCCATTTGCGACAATACAGATAGACCTAGAGGACATTATTTATGCTAAGTGAAATAAGACAGGCACAGAAAGACAAATGTTATATCTCACTTATATGTGGAATCTAAAATAGTCAAACTAATTAGAAGCGAAGAGATTGGTGGCTACCGGAGGCTGGGGTAGAGGGAAATGGGAAGATTGTTGGTCAAGGGGTATAAAATTTCAGTTACACAAGATGAATAAGTTATGGTGATCTAATGTACAGCGTGGTGACTATAGTTAACCATACTGTACCATATACTTGAAATTTGTTAAGTTAGATCTCAAGTGTTTTCTCACTACACACACAAAAACCGTAACTAAAATGGTAACTGTGTGAGGTAACAGATATGTTAATTAGCTTGACTGGTGATTATTTCACAATGTATACATATATCAAATCACCAAGTTGTATACCTTAAATATATACAATAAAAAATACAAATAAAGTAAAACCCCCAGGAATCTCTTTTAGATGTCAGATATTGCTAAAATTAATTCTTATGTTAACTACAAAAAGTGGCTCTGAGTCAGGAAACGTGACTATATTGGACTGATAAGGCTAAGAGTTTTGCTGCCCAGAGTATTAATAGGCTTTCCCAGAAAACAATTTCTTATTAGTAGAATGCTAAGAATATAGCTACTTAAGAATGGAGACAGCCAGAGAACAATCAACAGCAATCTCATGATATCAATTACAAGAATAAATTATATTCATATACTATAATTTTTCTGAACCCTCAAATCATGGAAAATCTGTGCTTTACTAAATAACATACAATGTGGATTAAAACTTCAAGATAAATAAAGCTGTTGGAAAAAAATATTTGAGAGGAATTATTTGAGAGAAATCATTTCTAGGTTTCTTACAATAAACTCAGAAAATGAAAATCACTGGGAAAAGCTCTTTGCAACTAACACAGCTGCCAAAAATGAGACACATCGCTCTGTTGGAAACAGAAAGGAACCACTCTGCAACCAGCTTTGTAACACGTTTTTTAGTGTCCTTCACTGATTGGTATGTTTAGAATCAATATAAATTTGAGTAACCTTTTCAAAGAGACCACTTTAGGAAACAAAGTTTATAGGCCACTTTTTTTTTCCCAAATGAAAATAAGCTGAATACCATTTATAGTCTTCTAACACAGTCTAATTACTTAAAAGAACAAAAGAAGTATGTGAGAAAACTAAGACTATTTATGACCACTAAAAAAATTAAGGCATAATTAAATAGTACCATCCCAGAGGCAGCTATTTATTCCTTCATTCCTTATGAAGCCACTAACCTTCCTGGAGTTGATAAACTTAGTTTCCTGAGTAATGGCTAGTCCTTGTCTACCAGTCTCATCCCATACTCTGAGAAACTTTAGTTACTAGGGTTGTCACACCAGTCCTATCCCTGCTGACTTATCGTTGTTTAAATAATCTCACTTGCCAATTGAACAAAAAAGATTTGTGTAGCATTTTAGAATTCAAAGTATATTCTCATTCATTATCTCATATCACTTTTGAAATAATCTCTCCAGATAGAAAAATTGAAGCTCAGATGGATGAAGTGCCTTGCTCAAATTGATATAAATATCTAGTATAAAAATTAGAGTTGGAATTGGTTTATTCCATTTCACAGCACTAAATTTCTGTAGTATGCCAGGCATTATGCTAGGCACAGAATATAATGAGATAAATAAGAGGAGGTTCACCCTCCCTCAGACTGGTTCACTGCTCCCAGTCACTTCCAAGGATTAACAATCTTTCTGAAGAACTGGGCCATGTATTCAACAAATATTTATTAAATGCCTACTCTGCACTGGCACAGTAACATAAGAAGCACGATGACCAGCCGTGAATAAATAAAACAGACTAAACTTCCTATCCTTGCAGTTTATAATTTCATGGAAGAAAACAGATCACAAACAAATATATGAATATGTATGGAAGGTGGCAGTAAGTGCTATGAACAAAATAAAGCAGGGTAAAGGCAGAGAGAGTGATGGAGGCAATGCTATTTTATACAGGGTGGTCCAGGAGACTCTGGTAAGATGAAATTTGAGCAGAAACTTGAAAAAAAGTAAAAGAGTGAACCATTCTGGATATGTGGGGTAAGAACATTTTAGATGAAGGGAATAGCAAACACAAAGGTGTTAGGTATGAAGACACCCCAACTTAGGCTTTCTGACTGTTCCATACTTTTCAAGCTGTTCCTTACTCAGACAGCTGGTTCTGTCCCAACTATGGGGAGAATCAAAAGTCGAGACAAAATATTTCTAAAAGAATCCTCTGGCTGTTTTTGTTCTCAAGTTATCACTCCACCACTACCCCACTAACTCATCTTCTTTGTATAAGACAGAGAATTTACTCATCATTAGTCTAACAAGTAATGAATACTACACTGATGAATACTATATACAAAAACTAAAATCTCTCTCTCTCTAGTCATTTGGACTGATATTTACCACTCCTCGCCACCTCCAAGGGGTAACCTGGAGCACAGGGGGAACCACAGCCTTTAATAATATGTGAATTCTAATTTAGGAAACTTAGATAACAAATTCTTAGCAGTTGGCCATTCAGAAATTGCTGCAGGGGGGATTTCCCTGGTGGCGCAGTGGTTAAGAATCCGCCTGCCAATGCAGGGGACAGGGGTTCAAGCCCTGGTCCGGGAAGATCCCACATGCCACGGAACAACTAAGCCCGTGCACCACAACTACTGAGCCTGAGCTCTATAGCCCGTGAGCCACAACTACTGAACCCATGCGCTTAGAGCCTGTGCTCCGCAACAAGAGAAGCCACCGCAATGAGAAGCCCGCTCACCACAATGAAGAGTAGCCCCCGCTCGCCGCAACTAAAGAAGGCCCGTGCACAGCAACAAAAGACCCAATGCAGCCAAAAATAAATAAATAAATTCATTAAAAAAAAAAAGAAAGAAATTGCTGCAGGTTACCAATAATTTAGAGGAAAGAAAATAATGTTCTAAGACAGACACTGGGAAAAAAATATGCTAACAAAAGAATCTTAACTTGCATAACAATATCTTACAACCTTACAACCTTAACTTACAATTACAATTAAGAGTGAAAACTTGAGTCTCAAATACTAAGATGTGAAAGAGAATATTTCTACACTGAATAAAAGAGAATAAAGTACAATAATTAAACATTCTAAAGTATATTAATAAACTCTACATGCCTATGAAACTATTTTCATGTCCATTATCAGAACCTGCCACACCACTTTCTGTCCACAAATAACTATTTTGTCCCCATATTATTATGATTTATGTTACATGTTAGTGCAAGAAAAAGCCTCAGTTATCTTAAATGTTAGGTACTTTTTTCCTCTGTTCCACTTACCTTAGCCCAATAGCGAAAGGCTAACACCAAGGGAGTAAAGACAGGTTCCATTTTGCCAAGAGCAGCAAGTAAGTCAGTAGTGAGGCATGCCATATCATTTCCTGCACTCACTCTACAAAGTAAACCACTGTGAATGAGAAAGAAACAAATTTTCACTGTACTAATACCTTAAAAACCAGAATACTTCAAATCCTGTGGCTATCCTTTCCAGTCACCACAATTAACACCTAAGAATTCATAATAAAAACAAATGTTTTAACAAACTTAGAGCTAACAGAAAACTATATATCATTTCCATCACTAGAGTTCCATACAAATTAAAGATGTTTTAACTATCCATTTATACTTCAGAAATAAATTTTAACCTCACTTAGTATTTAATATTTAAGTTCATGAAAAATTAATTTCAAAAGCAGCATTAAGATGCACCAAAATTTGATTTATGTGAGGGGAAAGACATTGATATCATCAATGTCAAATAGTACAACATACCTTCCTAGTCCATTCTTTTTACCTTGCACATGATAAAAACAAAAAATGAAATACTGGGGCTTCCCTGGTGGCGCAGTGGTTGAGAGTCCACCTGCCGATGCAGGGGACAAGGGTTCGTGCCCCAGTCCGGGAGGATCCCGCATGCCGCAGAGCGGCTGGGCTCGTGGGCCATGGCTGCTGAGCCTGCACATCCGGAGCCTGTGCTCCGCAACGGGAGAGGCCGCAACAGTGAGAGGCCCGCGTACCGCAAAAAAAAAAAAAAAAAAAAAAAAAATGAAATACTGAATTGACTAGCTATACTTCTTGACTCTAATTTTTCCTATCCAAGCTTTCATGACTTTATTGATATGCTATTTTCAGATTAGAGATCAGAAAGAATTTATCTATTAATCCACAAGTAATGCTTATATGTAAGTGAATATAGGAGCTACATTAAACGGAGTGACAGAATTGTAGAAGAAACATTTCTGTGGCAGGGAAAAGAATGTGACTGAGGTTGCCGCAGAGGCAATTTGACACAATGTGGTAGGAAAAACACTAGAAGTCAGAATACCTCTATTCCAATTCTGATTTTCCCCTGAATAATTTGAATTTGGACAAATCACTTAATCACTCCAGGTCTCAATTTTCTAATTTAGACAATAAGGAAGTTGAACTAGATCTCCAAAGATTCTTCTAGCTTTGAATAAAAAAACAGAGTAATCTTAAAATGTAAGAAATAATAATTAATAATCAATAAAAGAATATATTATTTCCATATTGTTTCCATCTCTCCCACACTGGTTTCAAATACAATTATTTCAGTTTCCTTTGTCAAAGGCATGTTGCTCTCTCAGTCCTATAAATATCTGAATAGAAAGCGAAGATCAATCTTCAATGACTCCTTGAATTTCAGTGAACTAAAAACTAGATTCTAATAGACAGACCCTTGAGAAGACAGTCTATTTCTTATTTATGTTTGAAATAAGCAAAGCAGTACCTAACATATAGTAAATGCTCAATACTGTTGGGTGAATAAACAAATGAAAAGTTTTGCATTAGAATGTTTTATTTTTAACTCTCTAATAACTCCATTTCTTGTTCACATGCTTTTAGCAGGCTTGCTAATTTTAATAAATAGAAACTAGCTTAGTCAAATTAATCCAAGAAGAAATCTAAAACAAAACTCTTCTCTCTTACAGATATCCACTGCATACTTGGTTGTTGTTAATTTTTTTTAAAAAAACTTTATTTTCTCTTCATTGTTACCGACCTTTTCCGATCTTTGCACACCACAACAGGAACTTTAGCGTGAAAATCAGATTCCACATCTACATATAATACTAATAAAGAAAAAAAATAAAACATGTAAGCTAATGTCAACATCTCTCAAATGTCTGCTCTATGGTAAACATTAAGTAATCGTTTCCTTCTAAAAATCACTCTCACTGCTTCTGTGGGACAATCCACTCTTCTCGTTTTAAGCATCAACCCAACAGAATCTCTTACCTCTCTTGGTGTCATTTGCTGTATTATCACAAACCACAGACAGGCAGAGTCCCAAATACTGTCCGAACATTATAATTACCTTAAGAAGAAAGGTTTTAACATCCCTAAAAGTTTGAATATTTCCAAGTAAATATACAATATAGTCAAAGTTGTTAAACCTTCATAGATATAGCAAACAGAGGACACCACTTACTTCCGAAGGCTATTTCCACAGGAGTCACAACAGGAGAACCTACAATGCTTTGACAATATAGTTCTTTTAAATTATCCATGGCAGTAAAAGGCTAACTCTACTGGCCCTATTTCCTGTTAATATACGAAGAGTCTGCCAAAGCTCTTAAGGAAGGACTAACAGGTGAAGTACACTTCCACTCTGAAGTCTTTCTCTACATCTCCAAGGCCCCATGCCATAAAATACCTAATCTAAACAAAAATAGATGGATTAACATTATCTCATTTGAAGTTCAGAAAAAATCTCTTAGTAGTACCTGTTGGAATTATTAATCTATTCAAAACAAATGTGCTGAAAAGCTTCATGTCAGGAATTACATTATGCATGATGGATATGACAATGAATAGATACAAAGAGCTCAATTAGGGATTTGGAAAACAAATATATAAAAAAATAAATCCTGCAGATAACAGGACAGAGGTCTTTAAAGAGTACAGAGGGCATAAAGGAGGGAATAATCAATTTTACATTCAGACTGAATTTTAGAAACCTATGTTATATGGCTTAAGATGATCTATTCATGTATTTTAGTGGAAAACATATTTAAAATATTTTTGCTACATTGATAGTGTCTAGTGAGTCTAAAGAGGTAAAAGCGCTTATCTATATTATGCTTTAGAGTGTTTGTGCAATGAGAGTCAACTATTTATTACAGAAGAAAACTTCCTTTACAGGTTAAACTGGACCAAAATCATCCCTTAAATATTAATATCCCAGGAAAATGGCCAAAAAGCTGATAAATAATGGAGAGCTGATAGGGCAGACAGAGAGAAGAAAAGAACTTTAGAACTGACACTAGAGCCAATGAGAGGGTATGGCTAAAATCAATAAACTCTCTCTTCTAAGCCAAAATGGAAATATTTTTGACAGGTAATTATGATTCATAAAATATAAGATGACAATAGTAATAATAATAACAATCACAGCAGCAGAAATTTAATAAGAAGGTACTGTAAACCAGGTACTTTTCTAAGCTATGGCTTAACCCATTTCATCCTCATAAACAACCCTCTCATCAAAAAGATACTACATTATTGCCATTTTATAGATGAGAAAACTGAAGCATTAACACTTAAGTAATTTGTCAAAGGACACACAACCAGTAAGTGGTACAACTAACTAAAATTTGCATCTGGAAAGTCTGGCTCCAGATTCTGAGCTCCTAAGCATTTACTTTATATAACAAGAAAAGCAGTAAATAAAACCAAGAAAATAATATTCCAGACTGTACTACATGACCTGGGACCTGCTTTGAGAAAGCTGTAATTTTTAAAATTTTTATTTAAAAAGTATTGTTACCTATATGAATGTCCTTTTTACATAAAAATCAATCCAGACAGATGAGCCACATATGAAAGACTTAGTAGGTATAATCTGGTTGATGTACTATAAATGATTAACATTGTTTTAAGTGGGGAAAAAACATATTTATTCAATGCATACACACATTTTTTCCCCAAGTCTCTCCCTAAATCTTCCTTCATCAACAATCTCCTAATGATTACACGTTTTCTGTCTCATTTTACACAAGAAGCATTCATAATACTCAAAGGCAACATTTTGAAATTACCCAAAAGGCAATCGTTTTTAATATATCAATTTTAAATATGATACTTTTGATCTGACATGTAAATGTTCTAGTACACCTATTAAATACATATGCAATACAATGACGCAAATATGCTAGTAGTTTTACTTTAACTTGGTTAGGCATACATAAACAACACAATGCATATATCTTTAAAGAACTTTCTTTAGAAAAACAACTTTAAAAAGAAACTCACCACTTTTTTTTAAAATCCCAAGCACTTGTATCAGAAGATCTGGATGATTCATCTAAAAGAAGTTTCAAATTAATAAATACACTAACTTCAAAGTTCAAGTTTCAGAACTTTAGAGAATACAAGTAAAATCATGCTCTGTATTTTAAAATAATGAAAACAGAATAGCGTTCTACTTTTATGTTTAGAAATCTTGTTCATGGATGAAGTAAAATCTAATAAATCATATAGTGCTATTATTCCAGCAACACTACTAGAATTAGTGAGTTCTTAGAGAAAAGATTCTGCAATTTCATATCAAAACAAATGAAAAAAGAAATCAGTTTACCAAATGATTTCTAAAGAGAAGTTGTTGAGATAAGAAATTTAAGGGATATTGACAACTGGCAGCATGGCCAAAAGGCTTAGATTAAAGTACTACTTTAAATAACAAGCATGTCAAATATTTAGCTTAAATGTGTACTTTGCTGCTATTTAAAAAGCATTTAATAATCATACCTTACTTGTAAGTTAACGACTATATCAGACTAGAAATTAAAACATCAAATTTTCACCCAAATCAAACCTCCTTGAGCATAAACTTATTATTCAAAAAGTTAAAAACACATCAAATATCAACTGATTATTTTAAATGTTTGATATGTCAGGAAATAAGCAATGTTAGCAATGCTAAACAATATTGGTATTTTGCTAATGGTCCTAGCCACTACTTATTAAAAGTACCTATAATGTGGGGCTTCCCTGGTGGCGCAGTGGTTGAGGGTCCGCCTGCCGATGCAGGGGACACGGGTTCGTGCCCCGGTCCGGGAAGATCCCACATGCCGCGAAGCGGCTAGGCCCGTGAGCCATGGCCCCTGAGCCTGCGCGTCCGGAGCCTGTGCTCCGCAACAGGAGAGGCCATGACAGTGAGAGGCCCGCGTAATGCCAAAAAAAAAAAAAAACAGTACCTATAATGTACCAGGCACTATACAAAACATACTTGGTATATATATCACCTTATTTAATATTGAAGTTATTATTCCTATTTTGGAAATTAGAAACTGAGGCTCAAGAAGGTCAAGTAACTTGCTCATTGCAGCCAAGATTTGAACATCTACAGATGTATGATTTCAAAATTCTTTCCTCTTTCTATACTGCTTACCATAAGCAATAACTGTTCAACACGTTCAAATACAAGCATTTTCCTTTTTTTGACCACCTTCCTCTTCTTTTTTTTTTCTCCCTTATTTTCTTTAATTCCACCTATGCCTGACACCTAAAAAGTACTTTCCAAAAGCACTGTTAAATCATGATGGTAACATTCTACAAGCCAGAGTTTTATATTCTCCTATATCTTCTCTAAAAAGATAACCAATAAACAATACCAAGTACTAATTAAGAACCATACAGAAAAGGGTCTTGTCTAATTACTTACCTTGGGAGGAAATTTTATATCTATATTAACATCACTACTTTTCAGAGCAAACTTAGTCAGAGACGAGCCATACAACCTAAGTGAACACTCTGGAAATGAAGGAAAAATATCATAGCATGAAACAGCATGCAAATATGAGAACTTTAAAAAACAGTGATAGGAAAACTGCATATATTTCAATTCTGTGTCTTCCAATTCTAATACAGCAATTATAGAAGAATAATATCCTTTTCTAACTGATCTACAAAATAGTAAAAATGTTTCTCAGTTATAGGGTTCAGGAAGAGAGAAATAACTCATTCAAGTTCAGTGTTTAAACAAAATTTTAGTAGTAATTCATTTAGGAATAACTAGAAGTATGTTTCACATTTAATATGTAACAGTAAAGAATGTACTAACCTAGCTATAGCTACTGTCACAAACTACGTATTTTTTTAGATATTTATATTTACTTAAGAAATAGCTCTTTAAATGAGGAAGGGATCACAGACATTCAGCCAATGCTCTTTAAAAACACAAAGTGAAGCCAAGTCAATTGATACTGCAGACCTAAAACCAAAAAAAAACTCTGGCTTTCAAGAGTTCACAGAACAAAATAAATAGGAATAATAACATGCTACCTACATCTTTTGCAAACTATCAAATATGTTATTTCAAAAATCATAATACAGGGCTTCCCTGGTGGCACAGTGGCTGGGAGTCCGCCTGCTGATGCAGGGGACGCGGGTTCGTGCCCCGGTCCGGGAAGCTCCCACATGCCACGGAGCGGCTGGGCCCGTGAGCCATGGCCGCTGAGCCTGCGCGTCCGGAGCCTGTGCTCCGCAACGGGAGAAGCCACGACAGTGAGAGGCCCGCGTACCGCAAAAAACAAAAACAAAAACAAAAATCATAATACGGTAAATTTTTAAATGATCTCAGCAGAGGGCAAGTTGAAAAATAACATGATTGGGACTGATCATGGGATGTTTAGTATGTTAGGAAGTGTTAAGTTTGTACTCAGTTGACTTTATAAAAGTCTACTTTTCAAGTTCACAAAATGTCTGAAAGTCATCCAAGTCATTAAAATCATAAATATTTCACTTCTATTCTTATAATAATAAGTAAATTATTCCTATGTATAATTTAAATTAGTATCAATGTGTTTTAGATAGAAAACTACATTATAGAAATAATAAAGAAAAATTAAAATTTCAAATTCTTTCTTATAAATCTCACAATGGCTTGATATAAAATTATAATTTATCAACTGTCTAAAATCCCTTTGGTGGTAAGAAACAAGTCTTACTTAATATCCATTTACTTAAATTCAGTATTAATGCAAAAAAATGATGAGGGCTAAGCAAATAATCTATACATAAATGTCTACCATAAACCTGACCCAACTCCCCCTTGTGCCAAAAACATAAGCTTTCTGTAAAGAAAGATCAAGAGTCAAAAAAAGAAATAAAAGTATAAATTTTACCTCTAACTTCCTTAAAGTAAATTAATTTTCCCCACTATCAAGCAATAGGAATTTTATTCAGTAACTAGTTCAACTGTATATACTGAAATAAATATGACTAAAATGTCCATTCAGAAGTCAATGATACAGAAAATTTAATATAAAATATAATATTCAAGCACTAAGCAATTAATCTTGTATCTGACATTTTAAAAATCTTTTTTTCTTATTACAAAATTTATGCTGTGCCGTAATTCTCCATTTTCCTTTTCTGAAATATCTCCCCCCCAAAAGTCATTTACAAATAATTAATCTGTTAAGATGGAGAAAAAAAGAGAAAGAAAAACATTAAGAATTTACCCTAAGTTCAAGAGGAAGCAAGAGGAAGAGTTGTGTCATTTTAAAAATTAAGTATAAAATGAAGCTGTACCTGGTAAAAATGCTGTTATAACCTTTGACATTTCCTCCACAATTTCCTGACGAACTCTGATGTCATCATCTGTTATTCCTTGTTCTTTTGATAATTCAATAACTGCAACACTTAAAGCAGCCAAGTGGGCAAGGGAAGGAGGTGGCAGAGAACGAAGCTCACTTTCTTCCTGTTTTTCCTATTAGTGTGACGTTTAACAACAACAATATAAAAAAAGATTTCTATTTTAATGTCCTCGTATTTAGGAGAGAAGGACATAATCAACATACATGCACCTTCTATTGCCAGATTTAAGAAACCTAGGATACGGAACTGAACAAAAGAGACAGAGATCCCTGCCTTTGTGAAGCAGGATTGAAAGAATGAGAGGTGCTGCGGGGGAGGTTGCTATTAAACATTTAAAAAATAAAACCTGTTTTACTTTACTGTGTGCATAAATTCTGAAATGCTACATCAAAGCCAAGATTCCATAAGTAACAACATTTAGCTGATCATTTTGCTGCAGCCAAGAGACATTGTCTTAGTTATAGCAGAAGGTCTTGAATGTCTCTGATTGGCATGTACAGTCCCAGATTAAATGGTCACAGGAAAACATACTAAACAATATCGCCATGTATTTGATACACTGCCTCCCATTTAAAACTGATTTCGCTGTTATTTTATACAAAACTAGGCAAAATGTTAAAAAAAAACCAAAACCTCTATTCTGCTAAAAGTTTTTTTTTTTTTTTTTTTTCTTTTCTTTTTTTTTTTTTTTTTGCTAAAAGTTTTGAAAGCCAATTTAAAGCAAGGAGCTGAAGAGGGACTATATTATATATGCACAATGATTTTTAAAATTAATTGATTACTCTGATTTTAAAAACTACATGCTAACTGCAAAAGCTACATGAATTATAAGAAAAGAAGAAAATCACCCACCAGCTCACATCCTACTATTCCATACATTTTTCAACATAACAGACTATACCATTTCTTTAATATTATAACAAAAACATTTTCTATTATCACATTTCAGTCAAAAAACAATCTCTTATTTTTTTTGAGATATGGAGCTCCCAAAAGAATAATCAAAAGTAGTTTATTTTTCCCGCTCCCCCACTCAATATAGTAAAACAAAGACTTTGGTCTATTCCTAATTCTATTCTTTGTTACCATATTCAGTCTTAATGTAAATCAAGTTTACCTATGGTACAGAATAATCAAACACAGGAAGTAAGACAACCTTGTTTTTATAAGTTTCTGAAATCATTTCTGCAACCTTAACTATAAACTACATCTTAGATGAGCATCTAAGTTTTCAGGACTACTTTCTTTTTAGGATTTACCCAAGGTATTAACAGCAATATACTTAATGAAAAAATGATACAAAATTAACATGCAACAAAATTATCTTTATTTCTAGATTGAAAATAAGAGGATAAAAGACAGTGAACACTCTTCTATCTATGCTATCCCGCATGCTGCAATAAGAGCCTGCACGCTGCGACTAAAGATCCCGCATGCTGCAACAATCCTGCTTGCCACAACTAAGACCCGGCGCAGCCAAATAAAAAAAAATAAATTTTTTTTTTGAAAAATAAGCCTATTCTACCTCCTTTAGGATACTGTTCCATCAAACATTCTCATTTATATCCTCATATCATTGATCATCCTGTCAACCTGATATCTTCATATATCCTCTGTCATAAATATGATCAATTAAATCCCTATGCTTCTGTAACTTACATTCTAATTAGAGAAAATAGACAACAGATAAATAAATATATATTATGATGTCCGGTAGTGTTATTAAGAAAAATAAAACAGGGTAAGAGGCTACAGACTGTTGGAAAGACGGTATTATTTTAGAATAGAGTAGACAGACAAAGCCGCTCTAAACAGGTGAAGAGACCTGAAAGTGAAGAAGAGAGACATTTAAATTTCTGGAGGAAGAGCATTCAAGACACAGAAAACAGTAAATGTGAAAACTCAGAGGCAAAAAAGTACCTAATCTTATTTAAAGAGAGCAATATTTCTGAGGCTGAGTAACAAAGTGGTGACTGAAACATGATGAAACTGAAAAGTTAACTAGAAGCCAAATATTGTATAACCTCATGAAACTTGATAAGGGCTTAGAATTTTATTTTAAGTTGCGAAGGTACTGATGGGCTATAAGTAGGAAGGAACATCATATACTTTATTTATTTATTTTTATTTTTGTGGTACGTGGGCCTCTCACTGTTGTGGCCTCTCCCATTGTGGAGCACAGGCTCTGGACACGCAGGCTCAGCGGCCATGGCTCATGGGCCCAGCCGCTCCGCGGCATGTGGGATCTTCCCGGACCAGGGCACGAACCCATGTCCCCTGCATCAGAAGGAGGACTCTCAACCACTGCGCCACCAGGGAAGCCCTATCATATATTTTAAAGGAACAATTCTGGCTACTGAATGAAGAAGACTGGGTGTGGGGGGGCAGGGCAAGAAGTGAGATAAATTGGAAATAGTCCAGGTGAGAGATAGAAAACCCTTAAGCGTCTAAAAACAAATGTTAAAACTAATGAACAAAAAATTAAATACAAAGAAAACATATTAAAAGCAGCAAGGGAAAAACAACAAATAACACACAAGGGAATCCCCATAAGGTTAACAGCTGATCTTTCAGCAGAAACTCTGCAAGCCAGAAGGGACTGGCAGGACATATTTAAAGTGATGAAGGAGAAAAACCTACAACCAAGATTACTCTACCCAGCAAGGATCTCATTCAGATTTCATGGAGAAATTAAAACCTTTACAGACAAGCAAAAGCTGAGAGAGTTCAGCACCACCAAACCAGCTTTACAACAAATGCTAAAGGATCTTCTCTAGGCAAGAAACACAAGAGAAGGAAAAGACCTATAATAACAAACTCAAAACAATTAAGAAAATGGGAATAGGAACATACATATCAATAATTACCTTAAATGCAAATGGATTAAATGCTCCCACCAAAAGACACTGACTGGCTGAATGGATACAAAAACAAGACCCATATATATGCTGTCTACAAGAGACCCACTTCAGACCTAGACACATACAGATTGAAAGTGAGGGGATGGAAAAGATATTCCATGCAAATGGAAACCAAAAGAAAGCTGGAGTAGCAATTCTCATATCAGACAAAATAGACTTCAAAATAAAGACTATTAGAAGAGACAAAGAAATACACTACATAATGATCAAGGGATCGATCCAAGAAGAAGATATAACAATTGTAAATATTTATGCACCCAACATAGGAGCACCTCAATATATAAGGCAAATACTAACAGCCACAAAAGGGGAAATTGACAGTAACACATTCATAGTAGGGGACTTTAACACCCCATTTTCACCAATGGACAGATCATCCAAAATGACAATAAATAAGGAAACACAAGCTTTAAATGATACATTAAATGAGATGAACTTAATTGATATTTATAGGACATTCCATCCAAAAACAACAGAATACACATTTTTCTCAAGTGCTCATGGAACATTCTCCAGGATAGATCGTATCTCAGGTCACAAATCAAGCCTTTAGCCACAACAATCAGGGAAGAAAAGGAAATAAAAGGAATCCAAATCGGAAAAAAAGAAGTAAAGCTGTCACTGTTTGTAGATGACATGATACTATACATAGAGAATCCTAAAGATGTACCAGAAAACTACTAGAGCTAATCAATGCATCTGGTAAAGTAGCAGGATACAAAATTAATGCACAGAAATCTCTGGTATTCCTATACACTAACGATGAAAAATCTGAAAGTGAAATCAAGAAAACACTCCCATTTACCACTGCAACAAAAAGAATAAAATACCTAGGAATAAACCTACCTAAGGAGACAAAAGACCTGTATGTAGAAAATTATAAGACACTGATGAAAGAAATTAAAGATGATACAAATAGATGGAGAGATATACCATGTTCTTGGATTGGAGGAATCAACATCGTGAAAATGATTCTACTACCCAAAGCAATCTACAGATTCAATGCAATCCCTATGAAACTACCACTGGCATTTTTCACAGAACTAGAACAAAAAATTTCACAATATGTATGGAAACACAAAAGACCCCGAATAGCCAAAGCAACCTTGAGAACGAAAAACGGAGCCGGAGGAATCAGGCTCCCTGACTTCAGACTATACTACAAAGCTACAGTAATCAAGACAGTATGGTACTGGCACAAAAACAGAAAGATAGATCAATGGAACAGGATAGAAAGCCCAGAAATAAAGCCACGCACATATGGTAACCTTATCTTTGATAAAGGGGACAGGAATATACAGTGGAGAAAGGACAGCCTCTTCAATAAGTGGTGCTGGGAAAACTGGACAGGTACATGTAGAAGTATGAGATTAGATCACTCCCTAACACCATACACAAAAATAAGCTCAAAATGGATTAAAGACCTAAATGTAAGGCCAGAAACTATCAAACTCTTAGAGGAAAACATAGGCAGAACACTCTATGACACAAATCACAGCAAGATCCTTTTTGACCCACCTCCTAGAGAAATGTAAATAAAAACAAAAATAAACAAATGGGACCTAATGAAACTTCAAAGCTTTTGCACAGCAAAGGAAACCATAAACAAGACCAAAAGACAACCCTCAGAATGGGAGAAAATATTTGCAAATGATGCAACTGACAAAGGATTAATCTCCAAAATTTACAAGCAGCTCAATAACAAAAAAACAAACAACCCAATCCAAAAATGGGCAGAAGACCTAAATACACATTTCTCCAAAGAGGATATACAGACTGCCAACAAACACATGAAAAAATGCTCAACATCATTAATCATTAGAGAAATGCAAATCAAAACTACAATGAGATATCATCTCACACCAGTCAGAATGGCCATCATCAAAAAATCTACAGACAATAAATACTGCGAAGGGTGTGGAGAAAAGGGAACACTCTTGCACTGCTGGTGGGAATGTGAATTGGTACAGCCACTATGGAGAACAGTATGGAGGTTCCTTAAAAAACTACAAATAGAACTACCATATGACCCAGCAATCCCACTACTGGGCATATACCCTGAGAAAACCATAACCCAAAAAGAGTCATGTACCAAAATGTTCATTGCAGCTCTATTTACAATAGCCAGGAGATGGAAACAACCTAAGTGTCCATCATCGGATGAATGCATAAAGAAGATGTGGCACATATATACAATGGAATATTACTTAACCATAAAAAGAAACAAAATTCAGCTATTTGTAATGAGGTGGATGGACTTAGAGTCTGTCATACAGAGTGAAGTAAGTCAGAAAGAGAAAGACAAATACTGTATGCTAACACATATATATGGAATTTAAGGAAAAAAAAGTCATGAAGAACCTAGGGTTAAGACAGGAATAAAGACACAGACCTACTAGAGAATGGACTTGAGAATATGGGGAGGGGGAAGGGTAAGCTGTGACAAAGTGAGAGAGTGGCATGGACATATATACACTACCAAACATAAAACAGATAGCTTAGTGGGAAGCAGCCGCATAGCACAGGGTGATCAGCTCAGTGCTTTGTGACCACCTAGAGGGGTGGGATAGGAAGGGTGGGAGGGAGGGAGACACAAGAGGGAAGAGATATGGGAACATATGTATATGTATAACTGATTCACTTTGTTATAAAGCAGAAACTAACACACCATTGTAAAGCAATTATACTCCAATAAAGATGTAAAAAAAAAAAACCAAAAAACTAATGAACAAATTCAGCAAACTAGCAAGATACAAATCAGCACACAAAAATCATTTGCATTTCTATACACTAACAATGAACAACCTGAAATAAAATAATTCCCCTTAAAATAGCATCAAAAAGAATAAAAGATTTAAGAATTAACCAAGAAGATGAAAGAGGTACAGTGAAAAAGACAAAACATGGCTTAAAGAAATTAAAGAAGACATGAATAAAGAGAAAGATATTCCATGTTCATGGATTGGCAGACTTAATATTGTTAAGATGTCAACAGTACCCAAAGCAATCTACATATTCAATGCAATCCCTATCAATATCCTAATGACTTTTTCTTTTGCAGAAATAGGAAAAAAGATCCTAAAATTCACCTGGACTCTCAAGGGACCCCAAATAGCCAAAACAATCTTGAACAAGAGGAACAAAGCTAGGAGACTAACATTTCCTGATTTCAAAACTTACTACAAAGCCACAGTAACCAAAACAGTATGGCAGTGGCATAAATATAGACACAGAGGCCAATAAAGTAAAATAAGAGAGCCCAGAAATAGATGTTCATATATAAGGTCAAATGATTTTTAATAAAAATGTCAAGAACATTCAATGGGAAAGAACTTCCTTTTCAAAACATGGTGCTAGGAAAGCTTGATATCCACATGTAATATGGAGCCTCGTCTTACACCACATACAAAAATTAACTCAAAATGGATCAAAGATCTAAACATAAGAGCAAAATTATAAAAGTCTTAGAAGAAAACAAAAGAGAAAAGCTTCATGACCTTGGATTTGGAAATGATTTTTTGGATATTAAACAAAAACACAGGAAACAAAAGAAAAAACAGACAAATTGGACTTCACGAAAATTAAAAACTTTTGTGTATCAAACAACACTACTAATAGTGTAAAAAGGCAACTCATAAATGGAATAAAAATTTGCAAGTCATGTGTATGATACAGAATTAATATCCAGAACATACGAAGAACTCTTAAACTCAACTACAAGAAAATAACCCAATTCAAAAGTGGTCACAGGACTTGAATACACATTTCTCCAAAGAAGATATATGAATGGACAATAAGCACATGAAAAGGTGCTCAACATCACTAATCATTAGGAAAATGCAAATCAAAAGCACAATGATATACGACTAGGATGATTATTATCAAAACAAAAACAACAGAAAAAACAACAACAAGATTTTGTGGATATGAAGAAATTGAACCCTTGTGTACCACTGGTGGGAATGTAAAATAGTACAGCCCCTGCAGAAAACAGCATGGCAGGTCCTCAGAAAATTAAACATAAATTTACCATTTGACTCAGCAATTCCACTTCTGGGTATATACACAAAAGAAATGAAAGTAAAGATTCAAACAAGTATTTCTACACCAATGTTCACAATAGCAAAAAGTAGAAACAACCCAGACATCCATCCATGGATGAATGGACACACAAAACATGGTATATACTACATAGAATGGAATATTATTCAACATTAAAAAGGAAAGAAATTCTGACACGTACTGTACTACAATATGGTTGAAGCTTAAAGACGTTACGCTAAGTGAAATAAGCAGAATAGGACAAATATATAATTCCACTTACATGCGGCACCTACAATAGTCAAATACAGAGACAGAAAGTAGAGCGGTGGTTACCAGGAGCAAGGGTGAGAGAGAAATGAGGAGTTATTGTTTAATGGATACAGGGTTTCAATATAAGTTAATGAAAAAGTTCTAGAAATGGATATTGCAGATCATTGTACAATAATGTGAATGTACTTAATGTCACTGAACTGTACACTTAAAGATGGTTAAAATGGTAAATATTATGTCATATATATTTTACCACAATAAAAAAATTGTTTTAAACCTTCAATGGCACCAATAGGATAATGCACCACCTTCTTAACATGGAATATACAGCAATTTAGTTTCAGCATGCCTTTTTAGGCCCTCCTCCAACCATTCCCTCCCAGTAACATCTGGGGCAGATATCCATAGTTAAATAGTCAGCAGCTTCCAAAGACTATATGTGATATTGGGTCTCCACATCATTACTCACATCATGACACTCTTTCTTGTATCCATCTGGTGAAACTCTAATCCCTGAAGTTGTAATTTAAAGGTCAAATATTCAGTGAAGTCTTCTTAATGTCTTTCCCTTTCCAACATAATGAAATGCTCCCTTTAATTCATGATTAATAACATGCTATGCATTCCATCACTTTACTTTCTGAGGTAATCACTTATTCTCCTCCTTTTAAACACTGCCTCATCTACTGGCTTGTGTTTTCAACAAGTAAGCACTCGCTACCTCTATAATAACAGCAACAACAACCACCATTTATTGAGTACCCACTATGGGCTTGGCATTGTGCCAGGGGCTTTAGAGCTATTATGTCACTTAAGTCTTAAAATACACCTCCTTAGGGAGCTATCATCAAAACCATTTTATAGGGGGCAGAGTCAAGATGGCATACTAGGAGAGCACGGATTCACATCTCCTCATAACTAGGGCACTTACCAGGCACCACGTGGGACCACATACACCTAAGGGAACAGGGGGAACCCCCAGCGACTGGGTAGGATGTGGGGCATGGGGGGAGTGATGGGGGAGGAAAAGTGGAGGTGGGATGGGACTGGTGCCCCTGAGGGGCAGCTGGCAGAGGGGAAGGGATCCCATGCCAGAAGGAGGATATTGGGGAACCACTGGGAGGGCAGAGGATCAAAAGGGAACATGGTCAGTCAGGTTTCCCCTGCCCACTTGAGCCCCCAGGAAACTGCTGAGACTCTGGGCCTGATCCTCTGCACACTGAGGCCCCCTCCAGCAGAGCGGGTCCTGAGGGAGGGGGAGGGAGGGAAGGGGGAGCAAAAGTAAAGGCCGGACCTCTGGGATGAGCACCCCTGAGGGGTGGCTGGGGGAGGGGAGGAGCTCCTACACCCAGAGGGAACCACCCATGGTTAGGGGTCCAGCGGCAACAGTGGAGACCCTGGGGAAGATGGTGGGGAGGAGCATGAAGGAACGGAAGAGAACTGGGCCAGCACTTTCCCCGTCCACTTAGGCACCCCAGGCCTAAACCTCTGCCCTGGAAGCCTCCCTCCTGCCGCTCAGAGCCCAAGCCCTGCCCCTACACCCCCATCCAGGTCCCTACCTCTACATTCGGAGACACCCTCCAATGCGCTGGGCCTAAACCCCACCCATACACCCTCACTCAGGGCCCTACCTCCAAACTCCGGAACTCCACACTCCAGAGGCCCTCCTTTCCAGGTGCTGCCCCTCTCCTTCAATGCCCAGATCCTAAGCAGAGGTCCTGGGCCACGCTTGAACAGAGCCCTGCATAAGCCCCGTTCAAGCATCAGCCCCCCCCACCCGCCTAGGTCCCTGCCTCAGTTCCACCCCCACCTAAACTCTGCCCCCATAGCCAAGGCTTTTTTTTTTTCTTTTTTCCTCTTTTAGATTGGGGTTCTGTTTTACCTTGTTGATTCACTGTTCTTGATTCTTCTATATTTTTATATTTCCTAATAAATCTTTTATTTTTCAAATTTTATTTTATTCTTTATATTTTGTTATTGTTCTCCCCTTTTGGCTAGTTCCCCGCTCTTTATTTTCTTTTTCTTTTTTCTGCTGTGGTTTTATTTTACCTTGTTGCAGTTGTTTCAATTAGTTTTATTTTTTCCTAACGTATTTTTTATCTTTCTAATTTTATTTTTTTATTCTTTGATATTGTACTGCCTTTTTTTTTTTTTTTTTTTCTTTTTTAACCACACCACAAAGCTTGGAAGATCTTGGTTCCAAGGCCAGAGGTCAGGCCCAAGTTCCGGTGGTGGGAGCTCTGAGACCAAACCACTGGACTAAGAGTGAACCTCAGACCTCAGGGAATATTAATCAGAGTGAGACCTCCCGTAGGTCCTCATCTCACCACCAAGGTCCAGCTCTACCCAACTGCCTGAAAACACCAGTGCTGGACGTTTCAGGCCAAACAACCAGGAAGACAGGAATACGTCACCACCCATCAAAAAGAGGAAAAAAAAAATTTAACGACAGAAAAATACGTTACACATGAAGGAGCAAGGTAAAAACCTACAAGACCAAATAAATGAAAATGAAATAGGCAACCTACCTGAAAAAGAATTAAGAGTAATGATAGTAAAGATGATCTAAAATCTCAGAAACAGAATGGAGAAATACAAGAAACATTTAACAAGGATCTAGAAGAAGTAAAGAGGAAACAAACAGTGATGAACAACACAATCACTGAAATTAAAAATACTCTAGGGCTTCCCTGGTGGCGCAGTGGTTGAGAGTCCGCCTGCTGATGCAGGGGACGCGGGTTCGTGCCCTGGTCCGGGAGGATTCCACGTGCCGCGAAGCGGCTGGGCCCGTGAGCCATGGCCGCTGAGTCTGCGCGTCCGGAGCCTGTGCTCCGCAACGGGAGAGGCCACAACAGTGAGAGGCCCGCGTACCGCAAAAAAGAAAAACAAAAAATACTCTAGAAGGAATCAATAGCAGAATAACTGAGGCAGAAGAACGGATAAGTGACCTGGAAGATAAAATGGTGGAAATAACTGCCAGAGAGCAGAATGAAGAAAAAACAATGAAAAGAATTGAGGACAATCTCAGAGATCTCTGGTACAACACTGAACACACCAACATTCGAATTATAGGGGTCCAAGAAGAAGAAGAGAAAAAGAAAGGGGCTCAGAAAATATCTGAAGAGATTATAGTCAAAAACTTCCTCAACAAAAGAAAGGAAATAGTCAATCAAGTCCAGGAAACACAGAGAGTACCAAACAGGATAAACCCAAAGAGAAACACGCTGAGACACATATTAATGAAACTATCAAAAATTAAATACAAAGAAAAAATATTAAAAACATCAAGGGAAAAGCAACAAATAACATACAAGGAAATCCCCATAAGGTTAAGAGCTGATTTTTCAGCAGAAACTCTGCAAGCCAGAAGGGAGTGTCAGAACATATTTAAAGTGATGAAAGGGAAAAACCTACAACCAAGATTACTCTACCCAGCAAGGATCTCATTCAGCTTCGATGGAAAAATTAACACCTTTACAGATAAACAAAAGTTAAGAGAATTCAACACTACCAAACCAGCTTTAAAACAAATGCTAAAGGAACTTCTCTAGGCAGGAAACACAAGAGAAGGAAAAGACTTACAATAACAAACCCAAAACAATTAAGAAAATGGTAATAGGAACATACATATTGATAATTACCTTAAATGTAAATGATTTAAATGCTCCCACCAAAAGACATAGACTGGCTGAATGGATACAAAAACAAGACCCGTATATATACTGCCTACAAGAGACCCACTTCAGACCTAGGGACACATACAGACTGAAAGTGAGGGGATGGAAAAAGATATTCCATACAAATGGAATTCAAAAGAAGGCTGGAGTAGCAATCCTCACACCAGACAAAATAGACTTTAAAATAAAGACTATTACAAGAGACAAAGAAGGACACAACATAATGATCAATGGATCAATCCAAGAAGAAGATATAACAATTGTAAATATTTATGCACCCAACATAGGAGCACCTCAATACATAAGGCAAATGCTAACAGCCATAAAAGGGGAAATCGACAGTAACACAATCATAGTAGGGGACTTGAACACCCCACTTTCACCAATGGACAGATCATCCAAAATGAAAATGAATAAGGAAACACAAGCTTTAAATGACACATGAAACAAAATGGGCTTAATTGATATTTATAGGACATTCCATCCAAAAACAACAGAATACACTTTCTTCTCAAGTGCTCAGGGAACATTCTCCAGGATAAACCATATTTTGGATCATAAATCAAGCCTTTGTACACTTAAGAAAATTGAAATCATATCAAGTATCTTTTCTGACCACAATGCTATAAGACTAGATATCAATTACGGGGAAAAAAATGTAAAAAATACAAACACATGGAGGCTAAACAGTACACTACTAAATAACCTAGAGATCACTGAAGAAATCAAAGAGGAAACCAAAAAATACCTAGAAACAAATAACAGTGAAAACACAACAACCAAAAACCTATGGGATGAAGCAAAAGCAGTCCTAAGAGGGAAGTTTATAGCTATACAATCCTACCTCAAGAAACAAGACATATCGCAAACAAACAATCTAACCTTACGCCTAAAGCAATTAGAGAAAGAAGAACAAAAAAACCCCAAAGTTAGCAGAAGGAAAGAAATCATAGAGATCAGATCAGAAATAAATGAAAAAGAAATGAAGGAAACAATAGCAAATATCAATGAAACTAAAAGCTGGTTATTTGAGAAGATAAACAAAATTAATAAACCATTAGCCAAACTCATCAAGAAAAAAAAGGGAGAGGACTCAAATCAATAGAATTAGCAATGAAAACTGAGAAGTAACAACTAACACTGCAGAAATACAAAGGATCATGAGAGATTACTACAAGCAACCATATGCCAATAAAATGGACAACCTGGAAGAAATGGACAAATTCTTAGAAAAGCACAACATCCCGAGACTGAACCAGGAAGAAACAGAAAATATAAACAGACCAATCACAAGCACTGAAATTGAGATTGTGATTAAAAATAGTCCAACTAACAAAAGCCAGGGACCAGATGGATTCACAGGCGATTTCTATCAAACATTCAGAGAAGAGCTAACACCCATTCTTCTAAAACTCTTCCAAAATATAGCAGAGGGAGGAACACTCCACAACTCATTCTACGAGGCCACCATCACCCTGATAACAAAACCAGACAAAGACGTCACAAAGAAAGAAAACTACAGGGCAATATCACTGATGAACATAAATGCAAAAATCCTCAACAAAATACTAGCAAACAAAATCCAACAGCACATTAAAAGGATCATTCACTATGATCAAGTGGGTTTTATCCCAGGAATGCAAGGATTCATCAGTATACGCAAATCGATCAATGTGATAAACCATATAAACAAATTGAAGGAGAAAAACCATTTGATCGTCTCAATAGATGCAGAAAAAGCTTTCAACAAAATTCAACACCGATTGATGATAAAAGCCCTCCAGAAAGTAGGCATACAGGGAATTTAACATAATAAAGGCCATATATGACAAACCCACAGCCAACATCATTCTCAATGGTGAAAAACTGAAACCATTTCCACTATCAGGAAGGAGACAAGGTTGCCAACTCTCACCATTATTATTCAACATAGTTTTGGAAGTTTTAGCCACAGCAATCAGAGAAGTAAAAGAAATAAAAGGAATCCAAATCGGAAAAGAAGTAAAACTGTCACTGTTTGCAGATGACATGATACTATACACAGAGAATCCTAAAGATGCTACCAGAAAACTACTCAGGCTAATCAATGAATTTGGTAAAGCAGCAGGATACAAAATTAATGTACAGAACTCTCTTGTATTCCTATACACTAATGATGAAACATCTGAAAGAGAAATTAAGGAAACACTCCCATTTACCACTGCAACAAAAAGAACAAAATACCTAGGAATAAACCTACCTAAGGAGACAAAAGACCTGTAAACAGAAAACTGTAAGACAGTGATGAAAGACATTAAAGATGATACAAACAGATGGAGAGATATACCATGTTCTTGGATTGGAAGAATCAACATTGTGAAATGACTATACTACCCAAAGCAATCTACAGATTCAATGCAATCCCTATCAAACTACCACTGGCATTTTTCACAGAACTAGAACAAAAAACTGTACTATTTGTATGGAAATACAAAAGACCCCGAATAGCCAAAGCAATCTTGAAAAATAAAAACGGAGCTGGAGGAATCAGGCTCCCAGACTTCAGACTATACTACAAAGCTACAGTAATCAAGACAGTATGGTACTGGCACAGAAAAAGAAATATAGATCAATGGAACAGGAGAGAAAGCCCAGAGATAAACCCACGCACATATGGTCGCCTTATCTTTGATAAAGGAGGCAAGAGTACACGATGGAGAAAAGACAGCCTCTTCAATAAGTGGTGCTGGGAAAAATGGACAGCTACATGTAAAAGAATGAAATTAGAACACTCCCTAACACCATACACAAAAATAAACTCAAAATGTATTAAAGACCTAAATGTAAAACCAGACACTATAAAATTCTTAGAGGAAAACATAGGCAGAACACTCTATGACATAAATCATAGCAAGATCCTTTTTGACCTACGTCCTAGAGAAATGGAAATAAAAACAAAAATAAACAAATGGGACCTAATGAAACTTAAAAGCTTTTGCACAGCAAAGGAAACCATAAACAAGACCAAAAGACAACCCTCAGAATGGGAGAAATTATTTGCAAACGAAGCAACTGACAAAGGATTAATATCCAAAATATACAAGCAGCTCATGCAGCTCAATATCAAGAAAACAAACAACCCCATCCAAAAATGGGCAGAAGACCTAAACAGACATTTCTCCAAAGAAGATATACAGATTGCCAACAAACACATGTAAAGATGCTCAACATCACTAATCATTAGAGAAATGCAAATCAAAACTACAATGAGGTATCACCTCACACTGGTCAAAATGGCCATCATCAAAAAATCTACAGACAATAAATACTGCAAAGGGTGTGGAGAAAAGGGAACCCTCTTGCACTTTGGTGGGAATGTAAATTGATACAGCCACTATGGAGAACAGTATGGAGGTTCCTAAAAAACTACAAATAGAACTACCATACGACCCAGCAATCCCACTACTACACATATACCCTGAGAAAACCGTAATTCAAAAAGAGTAATGTGCCACAATATTCATTTCAGCACTATTTACAACAGCCAGGACATGGAAGCAACCTAAGTGTCCATGGACAGATGAATGGATAAAGAAAGTGTGGCACATATATACAATGGAATATTACTCAGCCACAAAAAGAAACGAAACTGAGTTATTTGTAGAGAGGTGGATGGACCTAGAGTTGGTCATACAGAGTGAAGTAAGTCAGAAAGAGAAAAACAAATACCATATGCTAACACATACATATGGAATCTAAAAAAAAAAAATGGTTCTGATGAACCTAGGGACAAGACAGGAATAAAGACACAGACATAGAGAATGGACTTGAGGACACAGGGAGGGGGAAGGGTAAGCTGGGATGAAGTGAGAGAGTAACACTGACACAGATACACTACCAAATGTAAAATAGATAGCTAGTGGGAAGCAGCTACATAGAATGGAGATCTCCTTGGTGCTTTGCGACCACCTAGAGGGGTGGGATAAGGAGGGTGGGACGGAGACACAAGAGGGAGGGGATATGGGGATATACATATGCATATAGCTGATTCACTGTGTTATACAGCAGAAACTAACACAACATTGCGAAGCAATTATACCCAATAAAGATCTTAAAGGAAAAAAGAAAAAATAATCATTTTATAGATAAGAAAACTGAGGCTCAGGGATGTTAAATATCTTTCTAGAATCACACAGTGGAAATGAGAATTAAATCTAGGTCTAACTCCCATGTCTGTGCACTTTCCACTTCCAATGTAATAATTAGTCAACAAATATTATGGAGCATCTAAGTGTCAGGCACTGTGCTAGGCAATGGAGATACAACAGGGAAAAAAGAATGCATATAATCCCTGCCCTCATGGAGTTTACAGTCAAGAGAGAGATAAGGATTAATTACACAATTACTGAAATTAATAAAAATTAAAGCTGTGAACCATGATGGGAGTTCTACTATGCCATATCTAAAAAAAAAAAAGATCCTGTGTGACACTCCAGCAATCCTCCTTACTCTTTTTTCACAACAAAGCTTACTGAAGGTTGAGTCCATACACCATTCCTTTAACCTGTTCCCTCAAAACTATATCATTAGCTCTAAAACAGAAACTGCTCTTACAGGATTATCAAAACCTCCTTATTGCCAAGTCAAACATTTTTACGTTCTTAGATTATTTTTATCTATATTATCAGACACTTTGGACTATCTTTTTAAAACTCTCCTTATTTTTGGCTTCTGTGATATCTTTCTCCATTTTTCCTATTTTTCTGATCATTTTCCAGTCTATTGGTTGCTCCTCCGCTATTAGTCCCTTAAATGTTTGTGTTGTTTGATCTTCTCTCCTTCTCACTCCCTTGGGTGATCTCACCTAAATCTATGACTTAGATATGCTGAAGATTACCACATATGATTCTCCAGCTCCTAATATAAATTCCAGATCTTTATATTCAACTGATGGGTGAACATCTCTTCTTGAAATGTCCTACAAGTGTATCAAACTGAGTATGTTCTAAAACATTTTTCTTTTAGTATTTCCTCTAAGTTAATGGCATCAGAATCTATAATAACATCTCAAATCAGATACCTTATGATCATTTTAGACATCCTAGGCCTCTACTTCCACAATTCTATATCCTACATTGCTCTTAAAACTCTAACCTCAAGTCCATTCTCACTAACTACTACTTCATATCAAATGTTCCTCATTGCCTGACTAGACTATCATGAAAGACTAACTGGTGGGACGTCCCTGGAGGTCCAGTGGTTAAGATTCCACGCTTCCAATGCAGGGGGCACGGGTTTGATCCTGGTCGGGGAACTAAGATCCCACATGCCACAAGGCACGGCAAAAAAAAAAAAAAAACTAACTGGTCTCCCCAACCTAGATCCTTCAAAGGCTTATTTCACACTTATTCGAGGGTGAGTAATGTTGCAAAAATACGTGTCATTATGCTCCATAAACCTCAAAATAAAATCCAAACACTCCAACATAGTATACATATTCATTCATGATCAGGCTTTTGCCCAACTCTCCAACATCATATATTTCATCCCTCCCTTTGCCAGTTTTCTTCAGTTATGCTAAGCTACTAGTTTTTCCCTGAACACAGTCTGCCGTTTCTTGCTTCAGTAACTCTGCACATGCTGGTTTCTCTTCTGTAAAGATGTATTCTCACTTCTTTACCTGGCTAACTTTTTTTTTTTTTTTTGGCTGCCTTGGATCTTCATTGCTGCACATGGGCTTTCTCTAGTTGCGATGCGCAGGCTTCTTGTTGTCATGGCTTCTCTTCTTGTGCAGCATGGGCTCTAAGCACAGGCTTTAGTAGCTGTGGTATGCGGGCTCAGCAGCTGTGGCCCATAGGCTCTAGAGCGCAGGCTCCGTAGTTGCGGTGCACAGGCTTAGCTGCTCCGTGGCATGTGGGATCTTCTTGGACCAGGGCTCGAACCCGCGTCCCTTGCATTGGCAGGTGGATTATTAACCACTGTGCCACCATGGAAGCCCCCTGGCTAACATTTTTAAGAACTAGGATCAGATTCTCTATTCACCATCTCTATTAAGCCTTCTCTGACTCACTACACAAACTTTATTACGTAAGTCCCAATTTGCTGTCACAGCATATTCTAAAAACCATCTACTATCACACTTACCACACTCTTTCAACCCTTTGCTTATATGCCCGGTTCCCAATACCTGTGAACTCCCTACATCCACATGTTATAATGCTTTATTTTTTTAGATCTCCATACTATCAGTGCCTAAGACAGAAGCTTAAGGTACACAATAAATTATTTATAAATCAAAAATTTGTACCAGTCTTTTAACTGGAAAAACATAGCTCATTTATCTTTTTGAATAGGTGTAAGATAAATTTTGATTGAGCTTTCTTTTTCATCTGCTTTTGCTGACACCCTCAGCCCACCACCCTACCCCACACACCTGCCCATTCTTTAGGATGGAGACTTTTTCATTATCTTATTTAATCTTTCTTCCTATATTAGTTTGGAAGCTTTACTCTATCGCCCATCTTTTACTGCTTACCTAGGTATTTCAACATGTATACTTAACGTAAAAATATCTAAAAAATAAGCCAGTATCTTTATTCTCTTCCCAAACCAGAAATTTTTTAAAAGCTTTAACACTGATAACTCTCTCCGAACGTATATCCTATTATTGTTGAGTACTTGAGTTCTAGTCTGCATTTTTGTCCCTGACAAATTGAATGCTGTTGTTATTGTCGCTGCTACTGTTATTTTATTCAACCAATATGCCTTTAATTCTCTGTTCCTTCTCACATCTCTCATGTTTTCCTGAGGATCATTTTCCTTTAATCTAAAATACATCCTTTAGAATTTCCTTTACTGAGGGTCTTTCGGAGGTTAACTCTCTTATTTCATTTGTCCATCAATATATTCTGCTCTCAGTGGTGTTGGGAAAGTTGGACAGCTGCATGTAAATCAATGAAGTTAGAATACACCCTCACACCATACACAAAAGTAAACTCAAAATGGCTTAAAGACTTAAACATAAGACATGACACCGGGCTTCCCTGGTGGTGCAGTGGTTGAGAGTCCACCTGCTGATGCAGGGGACACGGGTTCGTGCCCCGGTCCAGGAAGATCCCACGTGCCGCGGAGTGGCTGGGCCCGTGAGCCATGGCCGCTGGGCCTGCGCGTCCGGAGCCTGTGCTCCGCAACGGGAGAGGCCACAACAGTGAGAGGCCGGTGTACCACAAAAAAAAGAAAAAAGACATGACACCATAAAACTCTTAGACGAGAACATAAGCAAAACATTCTCTGACATAAATCATACCAATGTTTTCTTAGGTCAGTCTCCCAAAGCAAAAGAAATAAAAGCAAAAATAAACAAGTGGAATCTAATCAAACTTACAAGCTTTTGTACAGCAAAGGAAGCCATAAACAAAACGAAAAGATAACCTATGGACTGGGAGAAAATATTTGCACATTATGTGACCAACAAGGGCTTAATTCCAAAATAAACAAAGAGTTCATACAACTCAACAATGACAAAAAACAACCCAATCGAAAAATGGGCAGACCAAAATAGACATTCCTCCAAAGACACAGAAATGACCAACAGGCACACAAAAAGATGCTCAACATCACTACTTATTAGAGAAATACATATCAGAATTATGATGTACCACCTCACACCAGTCAGAATGGCCATCATGAAAAAGTCTACAAATAATAAATGTTGGAGAGGCTGAGGAGAAAAGGGAACCCTTCCCACTGCTGGTAGGAATGTAACTTGGTACAACCATTATGGAGAAAAGTATGGAGGTTCCTTAAAAAACTACAAACAGAACTACAAACAGAATATGATCCAGCAATCCCACTACTGGGTATATATCCAGAGAAAACTCTAATTCAAAGAAATACATGCAGCTCCGTTTTTCTTTCTCAAGATTGCTTTAGCTATTCAGGGGCTTTTGTGTTTCCATATAAATTGTGAAATTTTTGGTTCTAGTTCTGTGAAAAATGCCATTGGAGTTTGATAGGGATTGCATTGAATCTGTACATTGCTTTCGGAACTATAGTCAGTTTCACAATGTTGATTCTTCCAATTCAAGAACATGGTATATCTCTCCATCTGTTTGTATCATCTTTAATTTCTTTCATCAGTGTCTTATAGTTTTCTGCATACAGGTCTTTTGTCTCCTAAGATAGATTTATTCCTAGGTATTTTATTCTTTTCATTGCAACGGTAAGTGGGAGTGTTTCCTTAATTTCTCTCTCAGATTTTTCATCATTAGTGTATAGGAATGCAAGAGATTTCTGTACATTAATTTTGTATCCTGCTACTTTACCAAATTCATTGATTAGCTCTAGAAGTTTTCTAGTAGCATCTTTAAGATTCTCTATGTATAGTATCATGTCATCTGCAAACTGACAGTTTTACTTCCTCTTTTCCGATTTGGATTCCTTTTATTTCTTTTACTTCTCTGATTGCAGTGGCTAAAAATTCCAAAACTATGTTGAATAATAGTGGTGAGAGTGGGCAACCTTGTCTCGTTCCTGATCTTAGTGGAAATGATTTCAGTTTTTCACCACTGAGAATGATGCTGGCTGTGGGTTTGTCATATATTTGGCCTTTTATTATGTTAAGTTCCCTCTATGCCTACTTTCTGGAGAGTTTTTATCATAAATGGGTGTTGAATTTTGTCGAAAGCTTTTTCTGCATCTATTGAGACGATCACGTTTTTTCTCCTTCAATTTGTTAATATGGTTTATCACATTGATTGATTTACGTATATTGATGAATCCTTGCATTCCTTGGATAAACCCCACTTGATCATAGTATATGATCCCTTTAATGTGCTGCTGGATTCTGTTTGCTAGTATTTTGTTCAGGATTTGGAGGAGCCAGGCTCCCTGACTTCAGACTATACTACGAAGCTACAGTAATCACGACAGTATGGTACTGGCACAAAAACAGAAATACAGATCAATGGAACAGGATACAAAGCCCAGAGATAAACCCACGCACATATGGTCACCTTATCTTTGATAAAGGAGGCAAGAATATAAAATGGAGAAAAGACAGCCTCTTCAATAAGTGGTGCTGGGAAAAATGGACAGCTACATGTAAAAGAATGAAATTAGAACACTCCCTAACACCATACACAAAAATAAACTCAAAATGTATTAAAGACCTAAATGTAAAACCAGACACTATAAGACTCTTAGAGGAAAACATAGGCAGAACACTCTATGACATAAATCATAGCAAGATCCTTTTTGACCTACCTCCTAGAGAAATGGAAGTAGAAACAAAAATAAACAAATGGGACCTAATAAAACTTAAAAGCTTTTGCACAGCAAAGGAAACCACAAACAAGACAAAAAGACAACCCTCAGAATAGGAGAAAATATTTGAAAACGAAGCAACTGACAAAGGATTAATATCCAAAATATACAAGCAGCTCATGCAGCTCAATATCAAGAAAACAAACAACCCAATCCAAAAATGGGCAGAAGACCTAAATACACATTTCTCCTGTATAAGACCTAAATACACATTTCTCCTGTATACAATCTGTATAAGAAGATATACAGATTGTCAACAAACACATGAAAGGATGCTCAACATCATTAATCATCAGAGAAATGCAAGTCAAAACTACAATGAGGTATCACCTCACACCAGTCAGAATGGCCATCATCAAAAAATCTAAAAACAATAAATGCTGGAGAGGGTGTGGAGAAAAGGGAACCCTCTTGCACTGTTGTTGGCAATGTAAATTGATACAGCCACTATGGAGAACAGTATGGAGGTTCCTTAAAAAACTACAAATAGAACTACCATATGATCTAGCAATCCCACTACTGGGCATATACCCTGTGAAAACCGTAATTCAAAAAGAGACATGTACCACAATGTTCACTGCAGCACTATTTAAGATAGCCAGGACATGGATACAACCTAAGTGTCCAGCAACAGATGAATGGATAAAGAAGATGTGGCACATATATACAATGGAATAATATTCAGCCATAAAAAGAAACGAAACTGAGTTATTTGTAGCGAGGTAGATGGACCTAGAGTCTGTCACACAGAGTGAAGTAAGTCAGAAAGAGAAAAACAAGTATCATATGCTAACACATATATACGGAATCTAAAGATAAAAAGAAATTGGTTCTGGTGAACCTAGGGGCAGGAATGGAATAAAGACACACGTAGAGAATGGACTTGAGGACATGGGGTGGGGGAAGGATAAGCTGGGGAGAAGTGAGAGAGTAGCACTGACATATATACACTACCAAATGTAAAATAGCTAGCTAGTGGGAGGCAGCTGCATAGCACAGGGAGATCAGCTTGGTGCTTTGCGACCACCTAGAGAGGTCGGATAGGGAGGGTGGGAGGTAGGAGGAGCAAGAGGGAGGTGATATGGGGATATATGTATCCCCGTATCAGGGGATACATATACATATATGTATACATATAGCTGATTCACTTTGTTATACAGCAGAAACGAACACATCATTGTAAAGCACTTATACCCCAAGAAAAATGTTAAAAAATAAAATAAAATAAAATACCTGGCAAATTTTTTTAAAAATCACACACACACAAAGGAGAGTGGGTGGTTTGGAGACTGCTTGGGAGAAAACCATTTGTCTTTCCTACTCAATCCCTTTAATATGTCAGACTCACCATTAAGTTATAGATTCTATTTCACAAATAAATCAGATACTGCCATCCTTATCTGCCTCCCACTTCACTTTTCAAACAGTTTCTGAACTCAGAGCTCATGTCTTAGTTATTCACCTAATAAGTATTAATTTAGTGATTAAAAAAAAAAGATGTGGCACAATATACAATGGAATATTACTCAGCCATAAAAAGAAACGAAATTGAGTTATTTGTATTGAGGTGGATGGACCTAGAGACTGTCACACAGAGTAAAGTAAGTCAGAAAGAGAAAGACAAATACCATTTGCTAACACATACATACGGAATCTAAAAAAAAAAAAAATGGTTCTGAAGAACCTAGGGGCAGGACAGGAATAAAGATGTAGACATGGAGAATGGACTTGAGGACATGGGGAGTGGGAAGGGTAAGCTGCGATGAAGTGAGAGAGTGGCGTGGACATATATACACTACCAAATGTAAAATAAATAGCTAGTGGGAAGCAGCCGCATAGCACAAGGAGATCAGTTAGGTGCTTTGTGTCCAGCTAGAGGGGTGAGACAGGGAGGGTGGGAGGGAGACACAAGAGGGAGGAGATATGGGGATGTATGTATATGTATAGCTGATTCACTTTGTTATACAGCAGAAAGTAACACACCATTGTAAAGCAATTATACTCCAATAAAGATGTTAACATGCACCCTATGTTCATAGTAGCACTAGTCAGTGTAGCCAAGACATGGAAACAACCTAAATGTCCATCAACAGGATAAAGAAGACATGATACATATATACAATGGAATACTACTCAGCGATAAAAAAGAATGAAACAATGCCATTTGCAGCAACATGGATGAACCTAGGGATTATCATACTAAGTGAAGTAAGTCAGAAAGAATAAGACAAATACCATATAATATCACTTATATGGGGAATCCAAAATATGACACAAATGAACTTATTTTTGAAACAGAAACAGACTCACAGACAGAAACAGATTTGTGGTTGCCAAAGGGGATGGGGGAGAGGGAGGGATGGATTGGGAGTTTGGGATTAGCAGATGCAAATTATTATATATAGAATGGCTTAACAACAAGGTCCTACTGTATAGCACAGGGAACTATATTCAATGTCTGGATAAACCATAATGGAAAAAAATATTAAAAAGAATGTATATATATATGTATAACTGAATCACTCTGCTATACAGCAGAAATTTTAATGTTGTAAATCAACTATACTTGAATAAAATAAATATAAAAAATAAATAAGTGTGTGTGCGTGTGTGTGTGTGTGTACATATATATATATATATTCTGTATTGGTTATTGTTAGATAATTTCACTGAATATAGAAATAAAGGTTGACAGGAGGTTTTCCTCTCTCCAGAACTCTTAAGATATTATTCAACTGTCTTCTGGCTTCTATTGCTACTACTGATAAGTCAGCCACATTCCCAACTTCCACACCTTTATGAATGACCTTACCTTTTTTTTCTGGCTGCTTTTCAAAAAGCAACTTTACTGAGATATAATTTATATAAAACAAATTGCACATATTTAAGGTTTACAATTTGGTTCATTTTTGACATACGTATATAATAAAACCATCGCCACCATCAAGATAATAAACATATCAATCACTCGCAAAAATTCCCTCATATCCCTTTGTAATCACTCCCTCCCTCTTCCACACCAATACTCAGGCAACCACCAACCTGCTGTCTATGACTATAGCTTAGACTGCATTTTCTAGAATTTCATATGCATGGAATCGCACAGTATATAGTCATTTCTGTCTGGCTTTTTACACTCAGGATACTTATTTTGAGATTCATCTATGTTGTACTGTTCATTCCTTTTTATACCAAATAGTATAACAAGGTATGGATATACCACAATTTGTATATCTGTTCATCTCTTTGGCTATTACACATAAAACTGCTTTGAATATTCATATACAAGTAAATGTAGAGACATATACTTTCACTTATCTTGGATAAATCCATAGGAATTGAATGACTGAATCATATATTAGGCATATGTTTAACTTTTTAAAAACTGCCAAAATGTTTTCAAAGTGGATGTATTATCATATGATCCAATAATTCCACTTCTGGGTATTTATCCAAAAGAAATGAAAACACTAACGGGAAAAGAAATCTGCACCTCCATGTTCAATGCAACATTATTTACAATAGCCCAGACATGGAAACAACCTAAGTGTCCACTGATGGATGAATGAATAAAGAAAATGTGGTCCATATATATAACTGAATATTATTCAGCCATAAAAATAAAGAAAATCTTGCCATGTGCCACAACATGGATGGACCCTAAGGGCATATTGCTAAATGAAATAAGTCTGACAGAGAAAGACAAATATTGTATGATCTCACACGTGGAATCTAAAAACAACAACAACAAAACCTGAACTCATACAGAGAACAGATTGGTGGTTGCCAGAGACAACCGAGTGAAATGGGTGAAAGTAGTCAAAAGGTACAAAGCCCACATGCCCTGTATTGTATATTGAAAAGTTGCTGAGGGCTTCCCTGGTGGCGCAGTGGTTGAGAGTCCGCCTGCCGATGCAGGGGACACAGGTTCATGCCCCGGTCTGGGAGGATCCCACATGCCGTGGAGCGGCTGGGCCCGTGAGCCATGGCCACTGAGCCTGCGCGTCCGGAGCCTCTGCTCCGCAACGGGAGAGGCCGCAGCAGTGAGGGGCCCGCATACCGCAAAAAAAAAAAAAAAAGAAAAGAAAAGTTGCTGAGAGTAAATCTTAAAAGTTCTCACCTCAAGAAAAATAAATTGTTATGTGTGGTGTTAGATATTAACTAGATTTACTGTGGTGATCATTTCACAAAATATACATATATTGAATCATTATGTTGTACACCTGAAACTAATATAATGTTATATGTCAACCAACTCTCAATTAAAAATAATTTAAAAATAAACCTTTAGGGACTTCCCTGGTGGTCCAGTGGCTACGAATCCACCTTCCAATGCAGAGGACGCGCGTTCGATCCCTGGTCGGGGAACTAAGATCCCACGTGCCACAGGGCAACTAAGCCCACGGGCCGCAACTACTAAGCCCGTGTGCTCTAGAGCCCACATGCCACGAGAGAGCCTGCATGCCTCAGCTACTGAGCCCATGAGCTCTGGAGCCCGTATGCCACAACTAGAGAAGCCCACACACCGCAACGAAAACACCGTGCATGCCACAAAGGTCCCACGTGCCGCAACTAAGACCCAATGCAGCCAAATAAATTTTTAAAAAATTTTTTAATTAAAAAAGAAAAAAATCTTTAAAAAGAAAGGAGGGGCCTTCCCTGGTGGCTCAGTGGATAAGATTCCGTGTTCCCAATGCTGGGGGCCCAGGTTCGATCCCTGGTCAGGGAACTAGATCCCACATGTATGCCACAACTAAAGAGCCAGCGAGCCACAACTAAGGAGCCAGTGAGCCACAACTAAGACCCAGTGCAACCACATAAATAAATATTTTTTTAAGTTTAAAAAAATAAATAAAATAAAAAGAAAGTGGATGTAATATTTCACATTTCCACTAGCCCTGTTTTAGACTTGGCATTCATTCACATCCTTGACAACGCTTGGCATAGTCAATCTTTTCAATTTTAGCTGTTCTAGTAAGTGTAGTGATTTCCCTAATGACGAATAATGTTGAGCATCTTTTCATGTGTTTGACATCCGTATGTCTTCTTTAAAAAAGTGTTGGCTCTAACCTTTGGCCCATATTTTTATTTGGTTGTTTACAGTAGTCACCCCTTATCCTTGGAGGATATGTTACAATGCCTCCAGTGGAGGCCTGAAACCACAGATAGCACCAAACCCTGTAAATACTATTTTCTTCCTCTACATACTTACCTATGATAAAGTTTTATTTATAAATTAGGCACATTAAGAGACGACCCAAATGGCCTGCATCACTACTCTTGCACTTTGGGGCCATTATTAAATAAAATAATGATTACTCAAACACAAGCACTGTGATACCACCAACAGCCAATCTGATAACCAAGATGGCTACTAAGTGATTAACAGGCAGGTAGTATACACAGCATGGATATGCTAAACAAAGGGATGTTTCATATCCCAGGCAGGATGAAGCTGAACAACATGAGATTTCACCACACTATTCAGAATGGCATGTAGTTTAAAACTGTAAGTTGTTTATTTATGGAATTTTCCATTTGATATTTTCAGACATGGCTGACCAAGGGTAACTGAAACCACAGAAAGCAAAACCATGAATAAGGGGGGGATTACTATACTTATTATTGAGTTTTGAAAGTTTTTTATATCTCCTATATACAAATCACTTACCAGATATGATTTGCAAATATTTTTTCCCAGTCTGCAGCTAATATTGTTATTCTTTAAAAAATATCTTTCAAAAAGCATAAGTTTATAATTTTGAGGAAGTCCCATTAATCATTTTTTTCCTCTGGTATCATACCTAAGAAATTTTGCCTAATCCAAGGTCATAAAGATTTTATCTCATTTTTTATTCTGTAAACTTTATACTTTTAGGTTTTACATTTAGGTCTGTAATGCAGTTTTGAGTTATTTTTTTACATAGTGCAAGGTATGGATCAAAGGTCTTTCTTTGTACATGGATATCTAACTTTTCATATGTTTAAAAGATTATCATTTCTCCACTGAATTACCTCTGAATGTCTGTCAAAATTCAGTTGTTCATAGAACTGTAGTCTTATTTCGAGACTCACTATTCTGCTCCACTGATCTACTTGTCTACTTGATGCCAATATCACACTTTGATTATTGTAGCTTTATAAGTCTGGAAATCAGGTGTTGTTAGTCCTCCAACTTTGGTCTTTTTCAAAGTTGTTTTAGATTTTCTAGGGTCTTTGCATTTACAGATGAATTTTAGCTTTTCTCTTCTTTTTTATCTTTTTTATTGAAGTATAGTTGCTTTACAATGTTTCAGGTGTACAACAAAGTGATTCAGTTATACAGACAGATTCTTTTGCAGATTCTTTTCCATTATAGTTTTTTTTTAAAGATTTATTTATTATTTGTTTGTTTTTGGCTGCGTTGGGTCTTAGTTGCGGCATGCGGGATCTTTGTTGAGGTATGCGGGCTTCTCAAAGTTGTGGTATGCGGGTTTTCTCTTCTCTAGTTGTGGCACGCAGGCTCCAGGGCATGTGGGTTCTGTAGTTTTGCAGCACGTAGGCTCTCTAAGTTGAGGCGCATGAGCTCATTAGTTGTGGCGCGTGGGCTTAGTTGCCCCGTGGCATGTGGGAACCTAGTTCCCTAACCAGGGATCGAACCCACATCCCCTGCATTGCAGGAAGATTCTTTACCACTGGACCACCAGGGAAGTCCCTCCAGATGAATTTTAGAATCAGCTTTTCAATTTCGGATTTTGGTCAGTTTAGAAAGAAATTTAACAATATCAATTCTTCCAACATATAAAAAAGGTTTATTTCTGCATTTCTTTAGCTCTTCTTTAATTTCTCTCAGGAATGTTCTGTAATTTCTGTACACAAGTTTTGTGTATTTTTGATGCTATTATAAATAGCAGTTTTTTTAAATTTCAATTTTATACTGTTTACTGTTAGTATATAAAAATATAATTGATTTTTGCACATTGAGCTTGTATTCTGCAACCTTGCTAAACTCACTCATTAATTCTAATGAATAAGTCTTTTCTAGACTTCTATATAAACAATCATATTACCTACAAATATAGTTTCACTTCTTCTTTTCCAGTTTCGATAGCTTGCCTTTCTTTCTCTTGCCTGACTACACTGGCTAGAACCCCTAATAAAATGCTGAATAAAAGTGGTAAGAGTGAACATATCTTTTTTTTCCAATTTTTTTTTTTGTGATAAAATATACATAACATAAAACTTACTATCTTAACAATTTTTACAAGTACAACTCAGTGGAATTAAGGACATTCATTTGTTGTGCAACTATCACCATCATTCATCAGCAGAATTCTTTTCATCTTGTAAAACTGAAACTGTACACCCATTAAGGATAGCTCCCCATTCCTCCATCTCTCCAGTCCCTGACAACCACCATTCTACTTTCTATCTCTATGATTCTGACTACTCTAAGTACCTCATATAAGTGGAATCATACAGTATTTGTCTTTTTATGACTGGCTTATTTCACTTAGCTTTAATTTACTCAAGGTTCTTCCATGTTGTAACATATCAGAATTGCCTTTCCTTTTTTTTTTAAAGATTATGTTTTTCTATGTGGACCATTTTCAAAGCCTGTATTGAATTTGTTACAATATTGCTTTTGTTTTACATATTGGTTTTTTGGCCAGGAAGCATGTCCCATCTTAGCTCCCCGACCAGGGATCGAACCCACATCCCCTGCATTGGAAGGCAAAGTCTTAACCACTGGACCACCAGGGAAGTCTCTGCCTTGCTTTTTTTTTTTTCTTTTAAATATTTATTTTGGCTGCACCAGGTCTTAGTTACAGCACACGGGATCTTTGTTGTGGCATGCTTAGTTGCGGCACACATGATCTTTTTTAGTTGTGGCATGCGGGCTCTTAGTTGCAGCATGCAGACTTCTTAGTTGCACCATGCAGACTCTTACTTGCGGCATGCATGTGGGATCTAGTTCCCCGGCCAGGGATCGCACCTGGGCCCCCTGCATTGGGAGCACAGAGTCTTACCCACTGGACCACCAGGGAAGTCCTCCCTGCCTTGCTTTTTAAGGCAGTATAATATTTCACTGTATGTATATGTGACATTTTATTTATCCATTCATCTGTTGATGGACAACTGAGCTGCTTCTATGTTTAAGCTATTGTGAATAATGCTACGATGAACATGGCCGTACAAATATCACTTCAAGACCCTGTTTTCAATTCTTCTGAGTATATACTCAAAAGTGTAATTGCTGGATCACATGGTAATTCCATTTTTAACTTTTTGAGGAACTGCAACAGTTTCCCACAGCAGCTATACCATTTTCATGCCTGTCTTTTTTCCTAATCTTAGGGAGACAACATTCAGTCTTTCACCATTAAGTATAACATTAGCTGTGACTTCTTCATAGATGTTCTTTATCATGTTGAGGAAGCTCCCTTCTATTCCTAGTCTGCTGAGATTTTTTTTTTTTTTTTTTTTTGCGGTACGCTGGCCTCTCACTGTTGTGGCCTCTCCCGTTGCGGAGCACAGGCTCCGGACGCGCAGGCTCAGCGGCCATGGCTCACGGGCCCAGCCGCTCCGCGGCATGTGGGATTTTCCCAGACCAGGGCACGAACTCGTGTCCCCTGCATCGGCAGGTGGACTCTCAACCACTGCACCACCAGGGAAGCCCTGCTGAGATTTTTTAATCAGGGCTTTTAAATGCTTTTTCAGCATCTACTAAGATGATCATATAGTTTTCTTTTTCGGTTTGTTAGTATGATGAATTACATTGATTCATTTTCTACTGTTAAACCAACAATGCACTCCTGTAATAAATTCCTATTTGGTCATGATGTATTTCTTCCTTAAATACACTGTTGGATTCAATTTTCTAAAATAATGTTCAGAATTTCTGCATTTATGTTAATGAGGGATATTGCTCTGAAGTTTTCTTTCATTGTAATGTCCTTACCTGGTTTTGGTATTAGAGTAATGTGGGCCTCATAGACTGGGTTGGGAAGCATTCTTCCTCTTCAGTGTTCTGGAAGAGTTTGTGTAGAACTGGTACATACATATCAATTATCCCAGAGCTCAATGATCCTCTTTTCTTTCTTTTTCCCAAGTTCTTTTTTCTTTCTGTTTCATTTTGGATAGTTTCCATTGCTTTATCTTCAAGTTCACTAACCTTTTTTTTTTAATATAAATTTATTTATTTTGTTTATTTTTGGCTGCATTGGGTTGTCATTGCTGCACACGGGCTTTCCCTAGTTGTGGCGAGCGGGAGCTACTCTTCATTGCAGTGCATGGGCTTCTCATTTTGGTGGCTTCTCTTGTTGCAGAGCACAGGCTCTAGGCACGTGGGCTTCAGTAGTTGTGGCACGTGGGCTAGCAGTTGTGGCTCATGCGTTCTAGAGCACAGGCTCAGCAGTTGTGGCGCATGGGCTTAGTTGCTCCGCAGCATGTGGGATGCTTCCGGACCAGGGCTCGAACCTGTGTCCCCTGCACTGACAGGCAAATTCTTAACCACTGCGCCACCAGGGAAGCCCCTCACTAACCTTTTCTTTTGCAATGTCTGATCTGCCATTAGTCCTACGCACTGTATTTTTCATCTTAGACATTGTAGTTTTCACTTCTATAAGTTCAATTTGAATCTTTTTTTATATCTTCCATGTCTCTATTTTTGGGAACATCAGGAATATAGTTATATTAACTGCCTTAATGTCCTTCTCTACTAATTCTACTGGGTCAGTTCAAGGTCAGTTTTGACTGGCTGATCTTTCTTCTCTTCATGGTTTGTATTTTCCTGCTTCCATGTATGCCTGATAATCTTTGACTGAATGGCAGACAATGTGAACTTTTTGGCAGCGATGGATATTTTGTATTCCACTATAAATATTCTCAAGCTTTGTTCAATAATGACATGAAATACTTAGAAATAGTTTATTCATTTGGATCTTGCCTTTAAAACTTTTTAGTTGGGGCCAGACCACATTTAGTTTAGGGTTAAATATTCCCCATTAGTAAAACAAGACCTTTCTGAGTACTCTACCCAATACCCCACAAAGTATGAGGCTTTTCAGTCTGGATAGTTGGAAGACACTATTCCCAGCTCTGTGTGAGCACCAAGCACTGTTTTAATCCCCTCAGATGGTTCTTTCTCTGGCTTCAGGAAGCTTTTCCACATGCATGCACCACAGTATTGTGCTGAATACTCTGAGGGGACTGTCCATAGATCTCTGGGTTTCTCTCTGTATAGCTTTCTCGTTTTTGTTATTCTGTCCTACAAACTCTAGCCACGCTGTACTCCCTGGACTCGTCCATCTCCTCAACCCTGGGAATCTACTGCATTCTACTCCCTATAATACCATCTAGAAACTCTCTCAAATTGGAGTAATCATTGAGCTCACCTCATTTGTTTTCCATTCACTGTTGGTCCTTCATTGCCTAAAGAAGACATTATTAGTGATTTTTGTCTTTTTTTGTTTTGTTGGTTATTTTGAGGAGAAGGTAAATCCAGGCCCTGTTATTCCAACTTCACCAAAAGTCCAGTAGAGCTGCTTTTAAGGTTAGTTTTGTTTTTTTGTAATATTCTAAAATTCCCTATAATGTACATAATATATAATGGCTTTCTTTTTAAGTCTGTTTGGAATTCCCTGAGCTTCCTGCAGCTAATGATCAGCATCTTTGAACATTTCTTGAAATTTCTCAGTTATTATCTCCTAAACTACCACTTTGGCTCTGTTCTATTAAGTCTTCTGAAATGCTAATTAAATCAAAATAATAGGCTGATAAAATTTGAATGATTTCTTTTCCTTCTAAGTTCCTGAATTTTTTCAATGCATTCATTATTTTCAATAAAAATGTGCTGAGCACCTACTATGTGTCAGACACTGTACTAAGCAATACAGAAACAAAAATAAATAAGAAATTAAACCTGTCCTCTACAATATTTGGATACTGAAGCCTGGAAGAAGAGAGAAGGCAGACATTTATAACACAGTGTATAAGGTTTTCTGATCAAGCCACTGTGGGAACACCAAGAAAGTGTACCTATAACACAGACTTGTTGGGAAGGTCAAGTAAAAGAGTATTTCTCAGAGAAGATATCTTAGAGATAAGTAAGAATTTATATAGAATTAACATTATAACTTTGAAAAGAAAAAATTAAATAGCTAACATACTAATGAATTTTAAAAAGAAAATAGTCTACTTATACTATGTCTATATGAAATGTTCTAATAAAAATCACTGAAAACTTATGAATTCCCAAAGGCTAAACCTTAAAAGGCCCTGCATGATCTGGGCTTCTCCAGCTTCATCTCATATCATTTTCCTCCTGGCTCTCTGCTCTAATCATGCTCTTTCAGCTCCTCATATGCCATGTCCTTTCATAACTTAGAGACCTTCATACTGCTTTTTTGTGTAAAATGCTCTCATCTCACCCTTCTATGCCACTCAACCTCTACTTCAAGGTTCAACAAATGTCACTTTCTCAAAGAAACTACCCCTCCTCTAAATTAAGTAAAATATCCTTGTACACTTACTTAGCACCACAATTGCCCCTTTAATAAAACTCATCTTACTTAAATCCTTATTCAATGTATGCCTTCACCAATACTTTAGAAACTCTGAGGACAAGAACCATGACTATCTTATTCACCACTCCCTAGACCTAACACATAAGAACTCAATAAATATTGGTTGGACTAACTGATTGTACCTTTAAACTTAGGAATCAACGTACTTTAGGATATGCAAACTGGTCTCTGAGAAGGTTCCCCTCCTGATCACCTAAGATAAGAAAGGCAATCACAGCTTTCAACGCTATCATTTCAGTTACTACTATATGACTAGAAAAATACTTGATTTTTACTTTCATTAATAAAAAATATTTGATATAGTTTTACCACTCAATAAATAAATAAAATATTTTGTAAAAAGACTTACCAAAATGTTTTTCTTATGTCGTTTCTCTTTTATATGTTTATGAGCTCCCTGGATGTTTTCAATGTGAATTAAGCAAAGTTTGCACAGATATCGGCAATTGGTATATTCTGGTGAGCGCTAAAAAAAAAAGTTGAAAACATTTTTTCAGAAAACAAAAAAAAAGTAAAATTTTTACTATATATGTGAAGGATACAACTATGTAAATATATGAGACAAAAATAAGCAGTGAATGAATACTTTTTAATAAACAATTCAGTACTCATATACCCAAGAGATAGCTGTCCTTTTCAAAATAGTCATCATAGGAGATAATATACTAATTTCAAATGATATCATGATAATCCTAAATATGTCTGATACTTATCTAATATAGTCTTCAGAATCCAATGTAAGATAAGAAAGGCAGTATTATTATTTAGTCTTATTCCAACACTGTCTCAAAAACTAGTTTAAAAATTTCAGTCTTTTTGATTACCATAAAAAATAAAATTCACCCGAAATTGGGAATTTCAGAAGAATGAATTGCAAATATGGAAGACAATTCTAAAATCTGAGTTTTGAAAACACTCTACTCAATTACAATCACATGGGAATAAATGGATAACCTCTTGAGTTAACTACTCTGAAGGGAAAAACAATTATGACACATGAAAAGTATCAGTCACAATACTGAAATCATACTTTATATATATATTCTTGAAATAAGAAAAAATTAGTAATCCCAAAGTACCTGTTATATGCTAGGCACTATGCTAGATGTTTGACATATAATTTGTCATTTTAACTCCCCTAATAATCCAATTAGATTGGTATTATCTTCATTTTATAGATGTGATAAAAAAAAGCTCATAGAGCTTGCAACTTTCACAAGGATACAACAATATTACATGGTAGATGCTGAACTTAATTTCATGTATATCTGAATCCAAAGCCAAGACTCCACCCATAAGATGATACAAAAAAAATTTACAGAAACACAATACGAGGAACCAAGATGGCGGAGTAGAAGGATGTGCTCTCACTCCCTGTTGTAAGAACACCAGAATCACAACTAGCTACTGGACAGCCATCGACAGGAAGACACTGGAACTCACCAAAAAAGATACCCCACATCCAAAGACAAAGGAGAAGCCACAATGTGACCATAGGAGGGGCGCAATCACAGTAAAATCAAATCCCGTAACTGCTGGGTGGGTGACTCACAGACTGGACAACACTTATACCACAGAAGTCCACCCACTACAGTGAAGGTTCTGAGCCCCACATCAGGCTTCCCAACCTGGGGGTCCGGCAACGGGAGGAAGAATTCCTAGAGAATCAGACTTTGAAGGCTAGTGGGAGCTGACTGCAGGACTTCAACAGGACTGGGAGAAACAGAGACTCCACTCTTGGAGGGCACACACAAAGTAGTGTGCACGTCGGGACTCAGGGGAAGGAGGAGTGACCCCATAGAGACTGAACCAGACCCACCCGCTAGTGTTGGAGCGTCTCCTGCAGAGGCAGGGGGTGGCTGTGCCTCGCCGTGGGGACAAGGACACTGGCAGCATAACTTCTGGGAAATACTCCTTGGCATGAGCCTTCCCAGAGTCTGTCATTGGCCCCACCAAAGAGCCCAGGTAGGCTCCAGTGTTGGGTTGCCTCAGGCCAAACAACCAACAGGGAGCAAACCCAGCCCCACCCATCAACAGTCAAGCGGATTAAAGCTTTACTGAGCTCTGCCCACCAGAGCAACAGTCTGCTCTACCCACCACCAGTCCCTGCCATCAGGAAACTTACACAAGCCTCTTAGATAGCCTCATCCACCAGAGGGCAGACAGCAGAAGCAAGAAGAACTACAATCCTGCAGCCTGTGGAACGAAAACCACATTCACAGAAAGACAGACAAGATGAAAAGGCAGAGGGCTATGTACCAGATGAAGGAACAAGATAAAACCACAGAAAAACAACTAAATGAAGTGGAGATAGGCAAACTTCCAGAAAAAGAATTCAGAATAACGACAGAAGATGATCCAGGACCTCGGAAAAAGAATGGAAGCAAAGATCGAGAAGATGCAAATGTTTAACAAAGACCTAGAAGAATTAAAGAACAAACAAACAGAGATGAGCAATAGAATGACTGAAATGAATACTACACTAGAAGGAATCAATAGCAGAATAACTGAGGCAGAAGAATGGATAAGTGACCTGGAAGACAGAACAGTGGAATTCAATGCTGTGGAACAGAATAAAGAAAAAAGAATGAAAAGAAATGAAGACAGCCTAAGAGACCTCTGGGACAACATTAAATGCAACAACATTCGCATTACAGGGGTCCCAGAAGGAGAAGAGAGAGAGAAAGGACCAGAGAAAATACCTGAAGAAATTATAGTCGAAAACTTCCCTAACATGGGAAAAGAAATAGCCACCCAAGTCCAGGAAGCGCAGTGAGTCCCATACAGGATAAACCCAAGGAGAAACACACAGAGACACACAGTAATCAAACTGGCAAAAATTAAAGACAAAGAAAAATTATTGAAAGCAGCAAGGGAAAACGATAAATAACATACAAGGGAACTCCCATAACGTTAACAGCTGATTTCTCAGCAGAAACTCTACAAGCCAGAAAGGAGTGGCATGATATACTTAAAGTGATGAAAGGGAAGAAACTACAACAAGATTACTCTACCCAGCAAGGATCTCATTCAGATTTGATGGAGAAATCAAAAGCTTTAAAGACAAGCAAAAGCTAAGAGAATTCAGCACCACCAAACCAGCTCTACAACAAATGCTAAAGGAATTTCTCTAAGTGGGAAACACAAGAGAAGAAAAGGACCTACAAAAACAAACCCAAAACAATTAAGAAAATGGTCACGGGAACATACATATCGATAATTACCTTAAACATGAATGGATTAAATGCTCCAACCAAAAGACACAGACTTGCTGAATGGATACAAAAACAAGACCCATATATATGTTGTCTACAAGAAACCCACTTCAGACCTAGCGACACATACAGACTGGAAGTGAGGGGACGGAAAAAGATATTCCATGCAAATGGAAATCAAAAGAAAGCTGGAGCAGCAATACTCATATCAGATAAAATAGACTTTAAAATAAAGAATGTTACAACAGACAAGGAAGGACACTACATAACGATCAAGGGATCAATCCAAGAAGAAGATAAAACAGTTATAAATATATATGCACTCAACATAGGAGCACCTCAATACATAAGGCAACCGCTAACATCTATAAAAGAGAAAATCGACAGTAACACAATAATAGTGGGGGACTTACACCCACTATAGTGGGTGGGGGACTTACACTCACTTACACCAATGGACAGATCATCCAAAATGAAAATAAATAAGGAAACAGAAGCTTTAAATGACACTAAAGACCAAACAGATTTAACTGATATTTATAGGACGTTCCATCCAAAAACAACAGATTACACTTTCTTCTCAAGTGCACACGGAACATTCTCCAGGATAGAACACATCTTGGGTCACAAATCAAGCCTCAGTAAATTTAAGAAAATAGAAATCATATCAAGCATCTTTTCTGACCACAACGCTATGAGATTAGAAATGAATTACGGAGAAAAAAACGTAAAAAACACAAACACATGAAGGCTAAGCAATATGTTACTAAATAACCAAGAGATCACTGAAGAAATCAAAGAGGAAATCAAAAAATACCTAGAGACAAATGACAATGAAAACATGACGATCCAAAACCTATGGGATGCAGCAAAAGCAGTTCTAAGAGGGAAGTTTATAGCTATACAAGCCTACATCAAGAAATAAGAAAAATCTCAAATGAACAATCTAACCTTACACCTAAAGGAACTAGAGAAAGAAGAACAAACAAAACCCAAAGTTAGCAGAAGGAAAGAAACCATAAAGATCAGAGCAGAAATATATGAAATAGAAACAAAGAAAACAATAGCAAATATCAATAAAATAAAAGCTGGTTCTTTGAGAAGATAAACAAAATTGATAAACCATTAGCCAGACTCATCAAGAAAAAAAGGGAGAGGACTCAAATCGATAAAATTAGAAATGAAAAAGAAGTTACAACAGACACCACAGAAATACAAACCATCCTAAGGGACTACTACAAGCAACTCTATGCCAACAAAATGGACAACCTGGAAGAAATGCACAAATTCTCAGAAAGGTATAACCTTCCAAGACTGAACCAGGAAGAAATAGAATATATGAACAGACCAATCACAAGTAACGAAATTGAAACTGTGATTAAAAATCTTCCAACAAACAGAAGTCCAGGACCAGATGGCTTCACAGGTGAATTCTATCAAACATTTAGAGAAGAGCTAACACCCATCCTTCTCAAACTCTTCCAAAAAATTGCAGAGGAAGGAACTCATTCTATGAGGCCACCATCACCCCGAAACCAAAATCAGACAAAGATACTAAAAAATAAAGAAAATTACAGACCAATATCACTGATGAATATAGATGCAAAAATCCTCAACACAATACTAGCAAACAGAATCCAACAACACATTAAAATAATCATACACCATGATCAAGTGGGATTTATCCCAGGGATGCAAGGATTCTTTAATATACGCAAATCAATCGATGTGATAGACCATATTAACACACTGAAGAATAAAAACTATATGATCATCTCAAAAGATGCAGAAAAAGCTTTTGACAAAATTCAACACCCATTTATGATAAAAACTCTCCAGAAAGTGGGCACAGAGGGAACTTACCTCAATATAATAAAGGCCATATACGACAAACACACAGCAAACATCATTATGAATGGTGAAAAACTGAAAGCATTCCCTCTAGGATCAGGAACAAGACAAGGATGTCCACTCTCACCACTATTATTCAACATAGTTTTGGAAGTCCTAGCCATGGCAATCAGAGAAGAAAAAGAAATAAAAGGAATCCCAATTGGAAAAGAAGAAGTAAAACTGTCACTGTTTGCAGATGACATGATACTATACATAGAGAATTCTAAAGTTGCCACCAGAAAACTACTAGAGCTAATCAATGAATTTGGTAAAGTAGCAGGATACAAAATTAATGCACAGAAATCTCTTGCATTCCTATACACTAATTATGAAAAATCTGAAAGAGAAATTAAGGAAATACTCCTATTTACCACTGCAACAAAAAGAATAAAATATCTAGCAATAAACCTACCTAGGGAGACAAAAGACCTGTATGCAGAAAATTATAAGACACTGATGAAAGAAATTAAAGATGATACCAACAGATGGAGAGATAAATCATGTTCTTGAATTAGAAGAATCAATATTGTGAAAATGACTATGGTACCCAAAGCAATCTACAGATTCAATGCAATCCCTATCAAATTAACAATGGCATTTTTTACAGAGCTAGAACAAAAAATCTTAAAATTTGTATGGAGACACAAAAGACCCCGAATAGCCAAAGCAGTCTTGAAAAATAAAAACGGAGCTGGAGGAATCAGACTCCCTGACTTCAGACTATACTACAAAGCTACAGTAATCAAGACAATATGGGACTGGCACAAAAACAGAAACATAGATCAATGGAACAATATAGAAAGCCCAGAGGTAAACCCACGCACCTATGGTCAACTAATCTATGACAAAGGAGGCAAGGATATACAATGGAGAAAAGACAGCCCTTCAATAACTGGTGCTGGTAAAACTGGACAGCTACATGTAAAAGAATGAAATTAGAACACTCCCTAACACCATACACAAAAATAAACTCAAAATGGATTCGAGACCTAAATGTAAGACTGGACACTATAAAACTCTTAGAGGAAAACATAGGAAGAACACTCTGACATAAATCACAGCAAGATCTTTTTTGATCCACCTCCTAGAGTAATGGAAATAAAACTAAAAATAAACAAATGGGGCCTAATGAAACTTCAAAGCTTTTGCACAGCAAAGGAAACCATAAACAAGACCAAAAGACAACCCTCAGAATGGGAGAAAATATTTGCAAACAAATCAACGGACAAAGGATTAATCTCCAAAATATATAAACAGCTCATGCAGCTCAATATTAAAGAAACAAACAACACAATCCAAAAATGGGCAGAAGACCTAAATAGACATTTCTCCAAAGAAGATATACAGATGGCCAAGAAGCACATGAAAAGCTGCTCAACATCACTAAGTATTAGAGAAATGCAAACCAAAACTACAATGAGGTATCACCTAATACCAGTTAGAATGGGCATCATCAGAAAATCTACAAACAACAAATGCTGTAGAGGGTGTGAATAAAAGGGAAACCTCTTGCACTGTTGTTGGCAATGTAAATTGATACAGCCACTATGGAGAACAGTAGGGAGGTTCCTTAAAAAACTAAAAATAGAATTACCATATGATCCAGCAATCCCACTACTGGGCATATACCCAGAGAAAAGCATAATTCAAAAAGACACATGCAGGGCTTCCCTGGTGGCGCAGTGGTTGAGAGTCTGCCTGCTGATGCAGGGGACACGGGTTCATGCCCTGGTCTAGGAAGATCCCACATGCCGCAGAGCGGCTAGGCCCATGAGCCATGGCCACTGAGCCTGCACATCCGGAGCCTGTGCTCCACAACGGGAGAGGCCACAACAGTGAGAGGCCCGCATACCACAAAAAAAAAAAAAAAAAAGACACATGCACGCCAATGTTCATTGCAGCACTATTTACAATAGCCAGGTCATGGAAGCAACCTAAATGCCCATCAACAGACGAATGGATAAAGAAGTTCTGGTACATATATACAATGGAATATTACTCAGCCATAAAAAGGAACGAAATTGAATCATTCGTTGAGACATGGATGGATCTAGAGACTGTCTACAGAGTGAAGTAAGTCAGAAAGAGAAAAACAAATATCGTATATTAACGCATGTATGTGGAACCTAGAAAAATGGTACAGATGAACCAGTTTGCAGGGCAGAAGTTGAGACACAGATGTAGAGGACAAATGTATGGACACCAAGGGGGGAAAGCCACGGGGGTGCGGGGATGGTGGTGTGCTGAATTGGGCGATTGGGATTGACATGTATACACTGATGTGTATAAAACTGATGACTAATAAGAACCTGCTGTATAAAAAAAATAAAATTAAAAAATTTTTAAAAACACAATAAATACATGTTGAATTTTAAAATATTGTTTCTAGTGTCTTACACTGAAATTGCAGCAATGCTTAATTTTTATCTCAGATTGACTTTCAATAGGCTGCAACTCTTGACAAAAAGATTCTCACTTCAGAATATAACATAATTTCCTTTAAATAGGAAACTTGCCCCAAATTTAGAAACAGTCCTGCCACAGACTAAAAATAAATACAGTCTTCATTTATAGAGTATCTATTAACCTTACAACATCTGTATGAGGATTCCCCATTTTACTAGCAAAGCAACTAAATCCCTAGAAGTAAATAATTTGCCCAAGGCAACAAGCAAATAAGAAAATTCAGCTCAATCTAGTCATTTCAATTCTTTAGTTTAAAACTATTTCAAATCTGTCCTTATTGCAGAATGAATTAAGCCCTCACAGACTTCTTTCTCTCAGTTTCCAACCACAGCTACTTCTTAATTCACCAAGTATTTTCTGAGCTCATACTATGTCAAACATTTTTCTAGGAGGTGAGGATGATAATGTAAACAAAACAAATGAAAATCCTTGTCTTCATGAATTGACATTCTACTGTAGGAAGACAGGTAATAAATAAACAAATGTACAAAGAAATAAATAAATAGGAATGTGGGGGAGGTGTTATCTCCTTTTTAATAATAGTCATCACTTATTAATAAAATGTCTTGAGGTGAAAGACTGAGCTGTGTGGATATATGAAAAGACATTCCAAGCAGAGATAAATGTGAATGCTAAAGCCCTGAGGAAGGAATGTGCCTAATCTGTTTGCAAAATCACAAAAAGGCTACTATGACTGGAAAAGAGAGGTAAAGGGGGTCAGATGACAAGACTCCTCATAAGGACTCCAAGTTTTATTCTAAGTGTGAGGGGAAGGTATTGAAGGCTTCTGAGCAAAGAATTACAAGATCTAATTTCAAAGGGATCACTTGCCTTCTATATTAAGAATAGAAACAAGATGAGTCTAATGCCATTATGATCATACTACAATAATCCAGATGATGTTGGTTGGCTTGGTTCAAGGTAAGAGTGGTGTAAGTGGCAAGAAGCGTTGGATTCAGGAGTTGAAAGCATAAACACAGAATTCCTAAAGCCATGCATATTGATGAAGTCACTACAGCAGTCATGAGAGCACTCATTAGACAACTTTTTCAATCGTAAAATGTGAGCAGACAACGACTGCGTCTGGAATCTTTTAGTAAGAAAAGCTTGGTATAACACTGAATGGGGAGCCAGAGGCCTGAAATGACATCTCAATTGATCTCGTTTAAATCTCTAACTCTTGAGCCTGCTTCTATACCCATAAAATGAAATAATAAAAACTGCCCTACTTGGTAAAATAATTCAATTCTACAAGTAGCTAATCTTTATTTTGTGCTTAGCACATACCAGGCACTGTGTTAAGAACTTTACTTGTATTATCTAACTTAATCATCATAGCCCAATAAGCGAGGTATCATTATTTTTATCGAATCCATTTAAATGATAAAGAAACTGAGATCTGGGGCTTCCCTGGTGGCACAGTGGTTAAGAATCTGCCTTCCAGTGCAGGGGACATGGGTTCGATCCCTGGTCCGGGAAGATCCCACATCCGCAGATCAATTAAGCCTGTGTGCCACAACTACTGAGCTTGTGCTCTAGAGCCCGTGAGCCACAACTATTGAGCCCACGTGCCACAACTACTGAAGCCCGCACGCCTAGAGCCCATGCTCTGCAACAAGAGAAGCCACCGCAATGAGAAGCCCATGCACCGCAACGAAGAGTAGCCCCCACTCACCACAACTAGAGAAAGCCTGTGCACAGCCACGAAGACCCAACGCAGCCATAAATAAATAAATAAATAAAAAGAAACTGAGGTTTAAAGAGGTTAAATAACTTATCCAATATCATCTAACCAGTAAGTGACAGTGCTAGACCTAGTGACTCCAAAAGCCCATACACTTAACCACTAAGCAAACTGTTACCTTTAATTACTGACCAACTACTATGTGCAAGGCACTGTATTAGGCACAACAGTAAATAAGACAAGAAAGTCCTCAGTATCATGAAGCTTCTAGTTTCACAGAAGGGACACATGAAAAATGTTTAAAAATTCCTTTATTATAGTCAAAATATTTATTTTGCCATTAAACAAATATATCGATAAGCCTCCTTTAAAGTTTCTGTAGACCAACTAGAATAAAGATTTGTCTCCTGAACAACCAACAGATAAAAGAAAAAATTAAAGGGGAAATAAAAACGTTTCTTGAGACAAATAAAAATGGAAAAACAACATATCAGAACTTGTGGGATACAGCAAAAGCAGTTCTAAGAGGGAATTTCATAGCAATAAATGTTTACATTAAGAAGCAAGGAAGATCCCAAATAAACAACCTAACTCTACCATAAGCAACTAGAAAAAGAACTGATCCCAAAATCAGCAGAAGAAAGGAAATAATCAAAATCAGAGCAGAAATAAATGAATTAGAGATCAGACTCACAGTTATAGAGAACAAACTAGTGATTACCAGTGGGGAGAGGGAAGGGAGGAGGGGCAATAGAGGGGTAGGGGATAGAGAGGTACAAACTATTATGTATATAATAAGCTACAAGGACATACTGTACCAACACGGGGAATATAACCAATATTTTTTAATAACTATAAATGGGGTATAATCTTTAAAAATTATGAATCACTATATCGCACACCTGAAACTTATATGACATACAATACTATTCAGCCATAAAAAATGAGAAAATCCTACCATTTGCAATGACATAGATGGACCCTGAAGGCATTATGCTAAGTAAAATAAGTGAGACAGAGAATGACAAATACTGTACGATCACTTATATGAGGAATCTTAAAAAAAAAAAAAAACCCTCATAGGAAGAGAAATCAGACTTGTGGTTACCAGAGGAAGGGAGGGGAAAATTGGAGGAATATGGACAAAAGGTACCGGCTTCCAGTTATAAGATAAGTAAGTACTAGGAATGTAATGAACACTGCTGAATGATATATAAGAAAGTTGTTAAGAGAGTAAATCCTAAAAGTTCTCATCCCAAGAATATTTATTCCTTTTTTTCTTTTTTTCTTTCTTTTCATTTTATCTATACGAGAAGATGTTAGCTGAACCTACTGTGGTAATCATTTCACAATATATGTAAATCAAACCATCATGCTATACACCTTAAATTTATACAGTCACGTATATCAATTATTTTTCAATAAAACTGGAAAAAAGTAAAAGTAGTAACCTGGGGGCTTCCCTGGTGGTGCAGTGGTTGAGAGTCCACCTGCTGATGCAGGGGACACGGGTCCATGCCCCGGTCCGGGAAGATCCCACATGCCGCGAAGCGGCTGGGCTCGTGAGCCATGGCTGCTAAGCCTGTGCGTCCAGAGCCTGTGCTCCGCAAAGGGAGAGGCCACAACAGTGAGAGGCCCACGTACCGCAAAAAAAAAAAAAAAAAAAAAAGTAGTAACTTGAAATTAAAAAAAAAAAAGATTCCTGGGCATGGAGATTCTAAGTATTTCCTAGTCAATATTTAACACTTGCTATAGGGAAATTTACTCTTCTGATCTAACAGTTTGGACTTATTCCTTCTTTAGTACACGTTAAAAATCTACATCTTTACTCCTCAATGAGATAATCTGTAAGTACACTGCGAACCAAATACTTGATGTAATCAAAAGCAAGTTGGTAAGAATATTCTTTATCAGTATTTTAAAATTGGTAAAGAAAAACTTTAATTAACAATATACTGGATTGACAAGAGGTTTGGGATGGCATGAAAACCAAAAAGGAGCCACAAGAAAAAGAAACTATAGATATCTATGCTGGTATTGGCACACACTGATTTTACATCATTGCTAATCTAAATTCAACAACAAAATGTTTTCCATGCTTCCAAGTTTTCTTTCACCCCAGGCCATTCTTTCCTACTACTATCAAATATCCATTCCACCCCAACTTCTTCCTTCTCCCAAGAACTGACTTTTCCTGCTTCATATACTACATATCTTCCCAACCAGTCCCCTGCTTATATTCCCTGAAAATACATTTTTCACATTCCCTTTATACATGTCATACAATTTACCTACACTAGCCATTCCCTAACCCAACTCCTAGCCATTCCTTCAGACTCAGTTCCAATGTCACCTACTTATAAAGCATTCCCCAAACTGATGCCTCTATACCCCAACTCAAGTTGGTTACTCCTTTGTCTAAGATCCTATTTTCAAACAATATTGTTATTACTATTATTATTTGCTTACACGCCTTTCTCTAAGAGAAACTCCTAGAAAGGCAGTATGGTGGTTTTTAAAAAACCACACATGCCCCAATTCAACTTTTTATCACCAGATCATGGCACATGAAAGGTACTCAATATTTATCTTGATAATGCACAGATCCAGACTAATTTCAAACTTAGGAAAGGGAAAGTGAGAGGAAAGACAGAACTATGTAAAACAGCAAATTGCAGGCTTCCCTGGTGGTGCAGTGGTTAAGAATCCGCCTGCTAATGCAGGGGACACAGGTTCCAGCCCCGGTCCGGGAAGATCCCACATGCCGTATGCCACAACTACTGAGGCTGCGTTCTAGAGCCTGCGAGCCACAACTACTGAGCCCACGTGCCACAACTACTGGAGCCCATTCACCTAGAGCCCATGCTCCTCAATAAGAGAAGCCACTGCAATGAGAAACCCTTGCACCACAATGAAGAGTGGCCCCCGCTCGCCGCAACTAGAGAAAGCCCATGTGCAGCAATAAAGACTCAACGCAGCCAAAAATAAATAAATTTATAAAAAAAATAAAATAGCAAATTGCAAAAAAGACTTCCTTTTAACTAGGATCTTGTGAGACTAACTATATAATCCAAACTCTATCCTACATTATGGGCCTCTACTCCTTGATATTCCTTCCTACTTTCACAGGGTGACTACTGTCATAAATTCTATTAATGACTCAGGATTGCCTTCTTCAATTTAAATATAATCTTGTTTTTCTAAGCTATACAAAATCATACCATTTCTTTCTTTCCTTCCTTATTTATCAAGAATGATGACCTATTTCCCTGTATGCATACTAACAAATATCCCAAGTATCTATTTAAGAACAGACTGATTTATGATTCTTTCCTTCAATATCTAGCAGTGTTTTTACTGTTAAGGCTGGGAATCTGTATTTCTAGGTTAAGAAATTAATTAGTACTCAGCAACAAGATACCTATGGCTAGAACAGTTCCTAATACATAGGAGATATTCAGTAAATATGGGAGAAAAAAAGAGGAAAGAGAAAACCGAGGGGGAAAGGAGGAAGTCTGGTACATCCTGTAGTATTTGCTAATTTATTTGTCACTCCAAATAGACCGTTAACTTCTAATCGGCAGAAACTGTGCCATTTTCACCAACATATATCCCCAGTGCCTAGCACAGTATCTACAACATAACAAGCTCTCAGTATCTATTTGATAAGCGAGAAAATCAGGGGTCAGCAAACTTCTTGTAAAGGGACAAAGTTATATTTCAGTAAATATTTTATGCTTTGGTAAACAGTAGATATTTTATGCTTTGTGGTCCACATACTCTCCGTAGCAACTTCTCAAAACTCAACTCTGCCATGGTAGCAAGAAAGCAGCTATAGATAATAAGGATGGCATGGTTGTGTTCCAAGAAAACTCTGTTTATAAAAACATGAGGTATTTTGCCACAATTAAAAAAAACAAAAACAAGGTGATAGGCCACAGTTTGTCGAGTCTGGGATGAATGAGTGAAGTCAGACTCACAGATGTAAGGATTTGCTGAACAAATGGAGGGAAAGAAGAAAGAGAGGGAGAGAAGAGGAAAGGAAATAGGGAAGGAAGGAAAGATGCATGATATCTCCACCTAAGGAATATAATAAGAAAAATAAAAAGAGCTGTACTTGGGAAAGAAAAGTTATGAAACATGCATTTTCCTCCAAATAACTAAAACACATAGTATACTTTTTCAAGTCGAAAGATGTGATCTCTTTCTAAGCGTTCTTCTGCTTGTTTCAAGCCTAGCCTCTGCTCAGGTGTCAATGTAGATTCATCTATCACAGTGGCATTTTCTAAATAGTCCATCTCTGAAGAATTTTCTTTATTAGATTCATCATTCTTCATTTTACCTAGAAAAGGAAGCAATCACTTAGTTACCATCATCAGAATTGGTAAATTAAAATTTTTTTAATGAAAAACAGACATTCAATTTATACACATACAGAAAAAATATTCTTCCTTTATGTTTTCCTTCGTTGTGCACGTTGGTATACCTATGTAAGATAAAAGTAAAAGATATACATGATATCAAAATTCACAAAGAAAAATCTACTTCATGGGTCAAATGCCTATCTTCTTCCAACGAATCTATATCAAAAAAGACAAATATGACTGAGACTCACTATACAAGGGTAACATAACATAACCATTTTGTCGAATCTCTGAAGTAAATATGATATAAAGCTACTTTAAGTCCCAAAGATGACTCAATGAACCGAAGTCACTTCAGTGACTTTATCAATATACAAAAGAAGCTAAAAGAACATATATACTCCAGACCACAGACTCACATGAGGCTCCTTCTTTGCTTTCACTGAACTCATGGATATCTCTACCACACCAATATTTTTTCTTTGCTTCTCTGCCTCCTAACTAGATTGTGATCTCTTTAAGGCACAGACTATGTACTTTCTTTTCAATCTTTGCATTTCCAGCACCTACCAATATATACTTAGAATAATAGTAGGTTCCACCACCAGTGTGATTTTTTTAAATATAAATTGAATCATGTTACTCTCTCGCTTAAAATACTTAACAGGCTCTCATGGAGTTCAGAATAAAGTTTAAACTCTTTAACATATAACACACAGTGCTTGCCCTCTTGAAGGCAGTCAACAGTTTAAATACAATAATCCCAAGTTGTAGTAAGTGCTATAAAGGAAAAAAACAAGTAACTGAGAGGGAAACAAACTTTAGATATGGGGGTCAGGGAAGGCTTTTCTGAGACTTTAAGCCAAGACCTCAAAAAAAGAGAGCTAAGTTGTCTATATCTCTAATCTTATATCCTGCCCTAACACTTTTCACTTCATTCATACCAAATGTGCTAGAATGGATCAGTGCTACTCCAAGTATCAATGCCTGTACATGTTCTGTTCCCTCCACCCTCAAGGCCCTTCCTACTTCAACTAGTTATGTTTACCTGTCCTGCAAAATTCAGTTTAAGCATCAACTGTTTCAGAAGACAGTCTGGGACTTCCCTGATAGTGCAGTAGTTAAGAATCCGCCTGCCAAGGCAGGGGACAAGGGTTCGCTCTCTGGTTTGGGAAGATCCTACATGCCGCAGAGCAACTAAGCCCATGTGCCACAACTACTGAGCCTGCACTCTAGAGCCCACGAGCCACAACTACTGAGCCCACGTGCCACAATTACTGAAGCCCATGTGCCTAGAGCCTGTGCTCCACAACAAGGGAAGCCACTGCAATGAGAAGCCCACACACCAAAACAAAGAGTAGTCCCCGCTTTCTGCAACTAGAGAAAGCCTGCGCGTAGCAACGAAGATCCAACGCAGCCAAAAATAAAATAATTTTGAAAAAAGAAGACAGTCTGATATTCTTTATATTCTCATAGCACCCGCTATTATCTCACATTTTCACAGCAATGTAATTTGTATTTATTTATCTACCTCTTATAATTAGATAATGAATTCCTTGATGCTAATGACCAGATCTTATTCAACTTTGTACCTTCAGATTTTAATACAATGCCTAGACCAGAGATGACACTTAATAATATGTGTTGAATAAAGAAATTGATTTGGACGTATCTAAAAGCACTTCTAAAAGTAAATGCTCATAGATAATAAATAAACCTCTCCTCTCTGCCCTCAAAAGCCACTCTACATGCCATCTACAAGAACCCTGAAATTCACTTCTCTCTTGATAGCACTAATTTTTCTAAATAAAAATAGTGTGCCTCTCTCTGGAGGTGATGTGTCTCCTACCACAAGAGGAGCATAACAGGAATATTATTCAGCAATGAAAAAGAATGATGTACTGCTACATGCTACAACATGGATGAATCTTAAAACATACTAAATGAAAAAAGCCAGACACAAAAGGCCACATGTTGTATGATTTCACTCATATAAAATAGGCAAGTCTATAGAGACAGAAACTAAATTAGTGGTTGGCAGTGCCTAGGAGGACAGGGTAATGAGTAGTGACTGCTAATGGGTATGGAGTTTATTTTGGGGGTGGTGAAAATATTCATGATTTAGACAGTGGTAATGTCTACAAAACTTTGTAAATACACTAAAAAACACTAAATTGTATATTTTTAAATGGCAAATTTTATGGCATGTGAATTATATCTCAATAAAACTAATATAAAAAGGTAAATAAAAAATTTAAATATGACAGATGATAGTAAGAACTATGGAGAAAAATTAAAAAGGTAAAAAGAATAAGGAGTGCCAGAGGTGGAGGTGAGGTTTGTAAATTTTAGATAAGTGACCCAGCAAAAGGCTCACTGAGAAGGTGAAGGAGGTAAGAGAGCTAGCCATATGGACATCTGGGGGAAGAGTATTCCAGGCAAAGGAAAAAGCAAATGCAAGAGCCATCAGGTGGACATTTGCCTTCACATTTGAGGAACTGCAAGGATATCATGCAGTTGGAACAGAGAGAAATGATGAGAAGTAGATAAATGAGGGCAGAGAAGTGGGGGGAGGGGGAGTGCCGAAGATCACAAAGGTCACAGCAAGGACACTAGCTTTTACTCTGATATATGGGAAACCATTGAAACATGATGAACAGCAGTAACATGATCTGAATAATTTTAACAGGATCATTCTGGCTGCTATGTTGAAGACACAAGGAAGGATGGTATAAGTGAAAGTAAGAAGATGAGTTAGGTTCTGCTGCTCAAAAGCATGATCCTGACCAGCAGCATCAGCTTCATTCCGGAGCTTGTTAGAAATCCAGTATCTCAGACTCTAGATTTTCTAAATCAAAAATCTCGGAGAATGGAGCCCAAGAATCTGAATTTTAATACAATTCCCAATTGATTCACTTTAATTGCACATTAAAGTTTGAGAAGCCCAGATCTAGTATATTCTCCCTTCAAATATTCACCAGGCTCACTCTCTCACCTCTTACCTTCAAGTGTTTGCTCTAATGTCACCTTCTCAGTGACAATTTAAATTTGAAACACCACCACCAGACACAGCAGCATCATTCCTTATGACCTTTCCTGTTTTATTTTTCTTATAAGATTTATCACTATCTAACTTATTATATACTTTTGTTGTTTACTATGTTTGTTGTCTGTCTCCTCCCACTAGAATATTAACTCTGTAAGTAAGTACAGTGTTATCTGTTTAGTTCATTGTTATATTCCTAGCAACTAGATCAGTACCTGCACATAGCGATCACCCAAAATATTTACTGAATGTACAAACGGCAAAAGGAAAAATGGTGGAAGTGCTAGGTGGGAGCTAAAGTTGGACCTAATGGAGATTAATCCATTAATCTTTTGGCCACACTACACCGTTTGTGGGATTTTGGTTCCCGACCAGGGATTGAACCTGGGCCCTCAGCAGTGAGAGCCTGGAGTCCTAACCACCGGGCCACCAGGGAATTCCCATATAAATCATTTTTGGGTTTTTTCGGTTTTTCTTTTTGTGGGCCACACCATGTGGCACGTGGGATCTTAGTTCCCCAACCAGGGATCGAACCTGAGCCCCCATGTTGAAAGCGCCAGAGTCCTAACCACTGGACTGCCATGAAGTCCCTCATTCTTATTAGTTTGTTAAAACAAGTTTCCTGAAAGGACCTATTTGGTCTACTAGCTTCCTTAAGCTATTTCAACTTGTTCTCCATGTTAACAAATAACAAAACTGCATTTAATCGGAGAAATAATAATAATAAAGGATATTAATTGCCATTGCCTGCCTACTGTGTCAGGGACTACATGAAACTCTATTGAATTATTTCACTTAATCTTTATAACAAAGGCAGCACCATCTCCACATTTTAAAAAATGAGGAAACTTAGACATGTTTTAAAGGATAAGCAGCTTATCCAAGATTACAAAGTTATTAGGTGGGGAAGATAAGATTCAAAACCTATGAAATTTTACTCCAGAGCTCACAGTCTTAACCACCTCACTCTGTCACCTTATTTTGTCACCTTTTTAAGAAAATAATCTTTAAATCATATTTTTCACTAATTCAAGTGACCAGACCCCTGTAGCTGATCTTATGCACCAGTATTTCCCAACTTCAATCAATCACATACCGTCATGTTTAGATCTGCCATATCTAAACACTAGCAGTACTATTATTTATTTGATATTGTCTTTAAATTGACTTACTTTTTTGGGCCTTGTCCTAACATACCTATGAAATTATTAACATTTTTTCTTACATACAAAGGTACCTCTATTAAATTAAAAAAAGGGTTTGTCAATAAACCATCATCTGTGTACCACCAGAAATAAAAAGAAGCTATTTCTGAACTCTTTGTCAGTATTTCTCAAAGTATGGTAAATAATGATTTAGAAATAGCTTTTTCTGTTTATACATCAAGAAAAGGTTTTATTCTTTTAGCCATAGAAACATCAGGAAAAAAGACTGCCAAGAAAAATTCATTAATTTAAACAGACATGGATAATATTTATAAACAATTAAGTAACGCTAAGATCAAGATCTCATAAGAAAATGAATTTTACAATGATAATTCTCAAGTAAATTGCAACAGTGTCCTATTGAATCTGTTTCCAGTTTTGCTCCTGTCAAAGAATTTGCTGAAAAGATAAACATATATATTTGTGTATATATATATGATCACAGTGCTACCTTGGTTAAAACTCTTCAGTGGCTTCTCAAAACACTCATAATAAAGTCCAAACTGTTTATCATATCCTAAAAGGCCCTTTACTTTCCAATTCTTGTGTGCCTTTTCAGCTACATCTTTTGCCACATTCCCCCGCAAGTCCCTGTTGCAGTCATACTAAATCTCAGTCACACTTGCAGTCTCACATTTATATCATGCATTTTCTCAATCCAAAGTCTAAATACCTCAATTAAATCATGCACTTTCTCGATTCTAAGTTTTTGGCACTGAACTAAATTACCATCTTACTTATCTGTATCACCCTCACCTAACTAGAAGCTTCCTTGAGGTCTGGGGCTGTGTTTTTTTGGTTTTCCACTGTAAACACATGCGTAACATATAATGGGAGCTCAATATATACATGTTTGGCGAATGAATGAGCAATGTATTACCAGGACCATTTAAAAGAAGAGTGAGAGAGAGAGAGACAGACAGACAGACAGAAAGTGTGTGTGTGTGTGTGTATGTGTGTACACATCAACTATAGGAGCCACTAAATTTGTATCTGCACAGGCTTTGTACCTCCCATAATAAATGTTTTCAACCTAAGACCCATATTACTAATGTCCTTTTTGTAGTTAAAGTAGTTAAAATCAAACTAAGGATAATCTAAAGAACATTAATATTAAAAAATCTCTCCAAAAATGTGACTTGTGGAATAATCTAATTTGTACTTACTCAAATCATCCGATATGTCTTCAGTTCCTGAAGCACTATCATCAGAATCACCAGTATTATCTGTACATGTTTGTTGCTTCTGAGATTGTTGTGAGTTTTCCAGAGCAGATTTTTCTCCCTCTGCAACATCAATATTCATTTTGTCCAGAGAAGTAAAGGAGCTTGGAATTTTTTTTCCAATCTGCTGTAATTCTGTCTGTCTCATGTTTTCTTTCAACAGTAAACTGGGTACCTTCTCAGCTTCTGCTGGTAAGCTGGGCACCTTTTCTGATTTCATCTGAGAACCAGGTGCTTTTTCTGCTCTCCTCTGTGAATTAAGTGTCTTTTCTGCTGCTGCTGCCTGTGAGCTGGGTGCCTTTTCTGTTTTCACTGGTGAATTAAGTGACTTTGGTGATTTTTCTGTTTTTGCCTGTAAACTGGGTGCCCTTTCTACTTTTGCCTGTGAAACAGGTACCTTTTCGGCTTTCACCGGTGAATTAGGTGATTTTTTTGCTTTGCAGTGACTTTGATCTCGAAGGACTAACCCCAAATCTTTAGGGCCTGGAACACTGGCAGCATTTACTTTACATGATTTAACTTCTGTTTTTTCTATACAAATATCATTTTGCTTATTTTTTTTACTACTATTCCTATTTGGAGAGTTGGTCCCAATTTCTTTTATGGATTTATCATTTCTAGCTTTCAAAGTTTGATTAGTTATAAATTTAACTGCTTTGCTTTCTTCAGAAAGAGCCCAAGCATTCTTCTTTGGTTCATGATTTTCATTTTCAGAGGTCTTAGACTCTTCCATTATTTAAAAACCTGCTTCTTTCCAACTGTGATATTGTAAAGTGGCAGATCTCCAGTAGTCTGAATTGCTTCAAATCCAGTTTAGGCAAGCAAACTATTGGATTAAAAAAAAAAAATCTGTTATTTAAAATGCAAAATCCATTTCTAAAAAATTGGTTAGACATAAAAAAAACTTTTATAATTTATTCTCAAAACTGAATAGCGGGGCTTCCCTGGTGGCCCAGTGGTTAAGAATCTGCCTGACTATGCAGGGAACAAGGGTTCGAGCCCTGGTCCGGGAAGATCCCACATGTCGCGGAGCAACTAAGCCTATGCACCACAACTACCAAGCTTGCATTCTAGAGCCCACGCGCCATAACTACTGAAGCCCGCGCACCTAGAGCCCATGCTCTGCAACAAGAGAAGCCACCGCAATAAGAAGCCCACGCACCGCAACGAAGAGTAGCCCCCGCTCACCGCAACTAGAGGAAGCCGCGCAGCAACGAAGACCCAACGCAGCCAAAAATAAATAAAAATAAAGTAAAAAGCTGAAGAGTAAAAAATAAAAATTTTTAAACTCTGAAAACTATATGAGGAGTTAAAATCCACTTAGTAAATAACAGTGAAACGCCCATTAAGGAGGTTCTAATGTAATTCTAGCACTATGACATCAAAACAAGGGAACTTCAGAAGTAAAATGCTGTTTTACATTACTCAATAAGAATTTCAACTAAAAGGGAAATAAAACCTGCAATTGATGTACCACAATTAACATAAAAGGAAATGGAACAAAAATAACACAAGAATTCCAATCTATATGCAACACAGGGAATCAGCTTATAGAAGACTAAGTGGTAAAAATAACAGAAGAACTGCAATCTATATGCAACACAGGGAATCAGTTTATAGAAGACTACGTGGTAAGATCTTTCCCACATGACTTTCCTACTAAGTACTACCTATTTATACCACTAACCTACTTCTAACTTGATGCTCTAAACATGGGGAACCAACATCAACAGACTTTCTCCAGCTCTGAAGTACAAAGCAGTTTAAATAAATTCTTCTGAGGTAAGAAAATTTTAAAAAACCAACAGGATCCCAGAGTTTAGAAGTTATAGTAATATTCTGTATGATGATACATGTCATTATACATTTGTCAAAACCCACAGAATGGATATCCCTAAGAGTGAACCCTAAGGTAAACTATGGACTTTGGATGATAATGACGTGTTAATGGTGCATCCACTGTAACAAATGTACCACTCTGGTGCAGGGATGTTGATAGTGAGAGAGGTTATTCCTGTGTGGGGGAAGGGAGTTACATGGGTACTCCGTACTTTCTGCCCAACTTTGCTGTGAAACTAAAACTGCTCTTAAAGAATAATAATGTTTAGAAAAAAGATAATAGAAAGAAAAAAAATCAGAATCCGTTTTGTTCTAAAACATAATAGGAACTATTACACTTCTACCACAGAGCACAAACTATAAACAAATGAAAACACTACATTTTGTTAAGTAATTTCTATACTAGAAATAGCTTGTATACTACATATTATGGAAATCAGGTTATTTCCGAAATATTAGCAGTAATAAACCAAGCTTACAATGTTGATTACCTTTAAGGCAATAGTTCTCAAATTTTATCATTCATTAGAATCACCTGGAAGGTCCCATTCCCAGAGTTTCTGATTCAACAGGTCTGGGATTGGGGCCTGAGAATTTGCATTTCTCACAAGTTCCCAGGTGATTCTCATATGGCTAAACTGGAAAAGACACTTGAAAAATCAATGCTCTAAGGAATGTTTCTGAAAGTAGAAGTGAAGGAAAACCAAACTCTTCTGTATAATCTTATACACACGATTATAAGCTCCAAGAGGTAAGAAACCATTTCTCATTTTGCTTACCATTATATCTTCAATGCCTATTACAGTGCCTAGATCAAAGTAGACACTCAATAAATTTGTTAAATGGATTAATAAAAACCTAACTTATTTTTAATTATTCACACTTTAAAAACAAAATATAATAGATCCAAAAGATATTTAATTGCTTCATACTTTATATTGTCTACAATGTAACTAGAAAATATCTCGCTTCCCAATCCATCCCCTAGCCTCCTACCACCCAGGGTGGCCTGGATAAGTATGCCTCTTTCTATGGACTTTGTTCCTACCTTTCTCATAGTACTTAGCACTTAACACATTTCATGTGTTTACCTCCTATTTAGACTACAGGAATTTTTTTCCCAATGTGCTTCTTATAAAACAAATACACTTACACAGTTGAAAAAATGGCAAGGCAAAACAGCATTCTCCTACCAACTACCAATCTCCTCAGAAGCAACTACTGTCAACTCTTTTAGCTGTTTCTTCTGAGATTTATCTCCATATTTCTAAATTACATGCTTAAGCTGGTACTACCTATTTTGTTTTAGATTTAGATATTATCTACTGACTTCCTACAGACAGAATTGTACACACACTTATGTTCCCATCCCACCACCATCCTCCCAGGATGACTATAATATGATATGCCAATATTATTTATGGCTGAGCCAAATACGCCATTGCACAGAGTTTGCTACATATCTATCAAAATTCATTTTCCCCTTTTTCCTAGGCACATAGCTAAACTACATTTCCCAACCTTCTCTGCAGTTAGGTGTGTCCTTAGGATCAAGTTCTTACCTCCTCCATGCTCTCCCCTTCTCACTGGATAAAATTCTCAGTCATCCATCTTCAATCACATAGCCAACAATTAAATTTCAATCCAGACCAGTAGGTCTTAAACTTTTGTGCACAGGAATCAGCTAGTTCCTAAGTGCAGATTCTGATTCAGTAGATTTGGAGTGAGGACTAACATTCTGCATTTAGTCTAACGAGCCCAGGTAAAGTCCACACTGTTAGCCCTTGGCCATACTTTTGACTGGACAAAAATCATCAATGGAACTTGGGACTCCTGAATGACCACACACATTAAAGTATTCATCTGGATCTGGTGACTACTCACCTAGCAACTATTACATGAGACAGAAATAAAACTGTTTCTTGGGTCACTATACTATTAGATCTCTTTATCACAGGAACCTAGGCTTTTGACTTCAGCAACATATATACTATAGTCACATTTCTCTTTTGGTATACTTTTCAGTTTTACCTGGAAGTGTCTCACTTCTCTTAAGTTTTTTATATATCTGTCAATAATTCATTGACAGAACTGTAAATCTTCTCTCAATGTCTTCAAATACATCAAGCAACCCATGTGTTTGTTTTTATTGTCATTTTTCTCCCCTTGGACATCCCATCTGCCACCTTCTGATTACTACTAGATTTCCACCACACTTGTCAACCTGAGACTTTCCTTTTGCTATCATCCTACCAATTCCCATCTACTCTGTCATGCTGATTGACTCTTCTATTTTCCTCTTCCATAAGTTACTCCCTCTTTTTTGGTGTAGCATATCCTCCAGTAGCTTTCTAAGAAAGAAAACAAGAAAGGCATTGGAGAAAATAATTATGCCCTACTTCTGACATTTCATTTCATGTAGAGAGACAACCATTATCATAACATTCCTGCTTTCTTTCCACTCCATTCATTCCTTTCCTAGGGAGATGGGGTAACTTATTTCATCATTGAGTTTAGAAAAATGATCTGGGCAAAAGTAAGCACCTTCCCCTCTCCTTCCTCTTTGCATCCAGCTGTTCTCAGGAAAGAAAATTCCATTCTCTCATTCATACTCTAACATTACAGTTGCAAGCCCCACACAGGGCCTGTCACTGTTCAGCTCTGCCTATGCCTGAGTGGTTAAATCTGTCTATTTCTGGCAGTGAGGATTAGCAAGCCACTTGAAAATATAAGTCCCATTCTCCAATATGAATCTTATCCATAATAAAAATAATATTCTGGTCTCCATATGCTTCCTTTATCTCTCCCAGTTTGTTCAGAATTCAGGAAGGGAAAGAGAGTGCTATTTATTGGGCTCCCTTAAGCCCCAAAAGTAGGTAAGTTTTATAAGACTTTGCATGCCTGAAATGTCTTTATTCTTTCTTCATATTTTGTTTAATTAGGTTTGAACTTCTAAGTTAAAAATCATTCACTCAAAATCTTACAGGTATTGTTTCAACAATTTCTAGTTTCTAGTGTTACTACTGAGAAAATTATGCCATTCTTATTCTCCATCTCTTTTACTGAACTGTTTTTTTTTTCTTTATGGAAACTTTTAGGATATTCTCTTTGCCTCAGTGTTCTGTAATTTACAGGTGATAAGTCCTAGTATAGATATTTCTTTATTCATTTTGCTGTACACTCAGCTGGCTCTTTTAATCTCTAACTCAAGTCCTTCACTTCTGGAAATTTTTTCCATATTATATCTTCCATAACTTCCTCCCTTTCATCTTCTCTGCTCTTTTTCTAGCGCTCCTATTAATTGAACTTTAGGCCTCTTACACTGATCCTCCAATTATCTTTTCTCTCCATTTCCCATCTCTTTTTTGTCCTTCCTGGGTAACTTACTCAAATTCTTCCAACCCTTCTATATTTGGAGGGGGGACATGGAGAAAACCTTTCATATTTTCACTTCTAAGAACTAATTCTCTGATTATTCCTTTTCATAGCACTCTGATCTTCATCTCTTATTTCTGAAAACACTAACAATTGTTCTGGAACTTTTTTCTGCTCCCTGTATTGTCTGGTTCCTGAGTTCCTCATGTGCCTTCCTTCTTCTCTACCATGCATACTAGCATACGCATAATAAGAGTTTCAGAAGGAAAAGATAGACGGGGAAAGAAAAAATACTTAAAGACGGAATTCCCTAGTGGTCCAGTGGTTAGGACTCGCCGTGCTTTCACTGCCGTGAGCCCAGGTTCAACCCCTGGTTGGGGAACTAAGATCCCACAAGCCGTGCGGCGTGGCCAAAAAAAAAAAAAAATTGAAGAAATAATAGCCAAAAACTTCCCAAATCTGATAAAGACACAACTACACACATTCAAGAAACTCTATGAACTCCAAGCTGAATAAACTCATAGGAATCCACACCAAGACACATAACTGTTAAATTGTTAAAGGCAGAAGAAATTTTGAAAGCAACAAGAGAGAAGGAACTTCTCATACATGAAGAATCCACAATAAAATTAACAGCTGATTTCCCATCAGAAATCATGGAGGCCAGAAGGCAATGGAATGCCATATTTAAAATCCCAGATGAAAAACACTGTCAACCAAATATTCTCTAACCATGCAGAAAAACTATCCTTTATTAATGACAGAGAAAGTATGACACTTCCAGATAGACAAAAGCTAAGAAATTTCATTAGCAGACTTGTAGACTAGCACTACAAGAGATGCTAAAGGGAGTTCTTAAGGCTGAAATGAAAAGAAATTCGGCAGTAACTCAAAGCCATAAGAAATAAAGGACACTGGTAAAGGTAACTTAGCACAGATAAACATAAAAGCCAATATTATTGTACTGCTGGTTTGTAACTCTTCTTTTTCTCCTACATGATTTAAAAGGCAAATACATAAGAAGACAATTATAAACCTATGTTAATGGGCACACAATGTATAAAGATGTAATCTGTGACAATAACAATGAGAAAGAACAGAGACATATAGGATCAGAGCGTGTGTATACTATTGAAACTAAACTGGCATTACTCAAACTAGGCTGTTATAAATTTAAGATATTAGTTGTGCTGTTATCTGCAAGGCAACCACTAAGAAAATAATGTTTAAAAATACAAAAAAGGAAAAAAGGGAATTAAAATAGCACACTATAAAAAAGTCAACTGAATACATAAAAAGGCAGTAATAGAGAAATTGAGGAACAAAAAGCACGAGACATACAGAAAAGAAAAAACTAAAGAGCAGGAGTAAATCCTTCCTTATCAATAACTACTTTAAATGTATTGGATTGGCCAAAAAATTCCTTTGGTTTTTAAGTAAAAATAAAAGTCACATTTTTCATTTTCACCAAGAACTTCATGAGCAATGTATGCACTCTTTTGTTCCACTACCTTCTGCCATTTTTCAGGCAACTTCATAATTCCATCTTCCCAAAACTCTATCTTTTTGACCAAAGAACTGTTCCAGGTGCCTTTTACAGTCTTCCAGGGAATTGATATTTTTTCCAATAAGAGATTTTGTAAAAACTGAAATAAATGGAAATCTGAAGGTGCAATGTCTGGTGAATACGGTGGATGAATCACAACTTCCCAGCCAAGCTGTAACAGTTTCTACCTGGTCATCAAAGAAACATGCACTCTTGCGGTAACCTGATGGAAGATTAGGCATTTTCTGTTGACTAATTCCGGATGCTTTTCATCAAGTGCTGCTTTCAGTTCGTCTAACTGCGAGCAGTACTTGTTGGAATTAATCGTTTGGTTTTCTGGAAGGAGCTCATAATAGGGGACTCGCTTCCGATCCCACCATATACACAACATCATCTTCTTTGGTGTGGTTGGTGGTGATTTACTTCGCTTGCCTCACGATCTCTTCTGTTCCACATCATTGTACAGTATCCACTTTTCATCGCCCATCACAAATTGTTTTAAAAACAAAGTTTTCGTTACACTTAAGTAGAAAATCACATGCAGAAATATGGTCAAGAAGGTTTTTCTCACTTAACTTATGTGGAAGCCAAACATCAAAGCGATTAACATAACCAAGCTGGTGCAAATGATTTTCAGTGCTTGATTTGGATATTTTGAGTATGTCGGCTATCTCCCATGTGGTATAATGTTGATTGTTTTCAGTTCATGTCTCGATTTGATCACTATCAACTTCAAATGGTTTACCGGGCCATGGAGCATTGTCCAGTGAGAAATCTCCAGCACAAAACTTTGCAAACCATTTCTGATACATTCGATCAGTCACAGCACCTTCTCCATACACTGCACAAATCATCTTTTTTTTGGCATTTCAGTTGTGTTTTTACCTTTCTTGAAATAATAAAGCATTATATGCCAAAAATGTTGCTTTTTCCTTCCACCTTCAACATTAAAATGGCTACACAAAAATTCACCAATTTTGATAAGTTTTTTAAAGGCACACTAATATGACAGCTGTCACAATACAATCTAACAAAATTGTTTCAAATGAAGTTAAAGACAACGAAGAACCACTAGAGCCATCTTATGGAAACAAACGAATTTTTTCGCCAATTAAAAAATTAATTAGACTCTCCAAGTAAAGGCAGAGTTTGGAAAACTGGATTAAAAAATATATGATCCATCTATCATACTACCTACAAGAGATTCACTTTAGATACAAAGAAGCAAAGAGGTTGAAAATACAGGCTGGAAAAAGATATCAAGAGAGAACTGAGTTGGCTATATAATTGTCAGAAAAAAATATACTTTAAGTCAAAAACGGTTACAAGAGACAAAGAAAAGCATTATACACTGATAAAAAGTTTAGTCCAACAAGAATATATCACAATTATAAACATACATATACCTAATAACAGAGCCCCAAAAATAGGAGAGAAAAATTAACGAAATTGAAAAGAGAAATAGATAATTCTATAATAATAGCTGGATCCCTATCAAATTACCCATGACATTTTTCACCGAACTAGAACAAATAATCCTAAAATTCATATGGAACCATAAAAGACCTAGAACTGCCAAAGCAATCCTGAAGAAAAAGAACAAAGCAGGAGGCATAACCATCCCAGACTTCAGGCAATACTACAAAGCTACAGTAATCAAAACAGCATGGCATTGACACAACAACAGACATATGGATCAATGGAACAGAACAGAGAACCCAGAAATAAACCCACACACCTATGGTCAATTAACTGTCAACAAAGGAGGCAAGAATATACAATGAGAAAAGGACAGTCTCTTCAGCAACTGGTGTTGGGAAAGTTGGACAGCCATGTTTAAATCAATGAAGTTAGAACACACCCTCTCACCATACACAAAAATAAACTCAAAATGGTTTAAAGACTTAAACATTAGACATCACACCATAAAACTCCTAAAAGAAAACATAGGTAAAAAATTCTCTGACATAAATTGTACCAATGTTTTCTTAGGTCAGTCTCCCATGGCAATAGAAATAAAAACAAAAATAAACAAATGGGACCTAATCAAATTTACAAGCTTTTGCACAGCAAAGGAAATCATAAACAAAACAAAAGACAACCTACAGAATGGGAGAAAATATTTGCAAACCATGAGACTGACAAGAGCTTAATTTCCAAAATATACAAACAGCTCATACAACTCAACAACAAAAACAACCCAATCGAAAAATGGGCAGAATATCTAAAGAGACATTTCTCCCAAGAAGACATACAGATGGCCAAGAGGCACATGAAAAGATGCTCAACATCACTAATTGTTAGATCAATGCAAATCAAAACTACAGTGAAGTACCACTTCACACCAGTCAAAATGGCCATCATCAAAAAGTCTACAAATAACATATGCTGGGGTGGGTATGGAGAAAAGGGAACCCTCCTACACGGTTGGTGGGAATATAAGTTGGTGCAGCCACAATGGAAAACACTATGGAGGTTCCTCAGAGAACTAAAAACAGAGCTACCATAAGATCCAGCAATCCCACTCCGGGGCATATATCCGGACAAAACTGTAATTCAAAAAGATACATGAACCCTATGTTCACAGCAGCACTATTCACAATAGCCAAGACATGGAAACAACCTTAATGACCATCAACAGATGAATGGATAAAGAAGATGTGGTACATATATACAATGGAATATTACTCAGCCATAAAAAAGAACATAATGCCATTTGCAGCAACAGGGATGGACCCAGAGATTGTCATACTGAGTGAAGTAAGTCAGACACAGAAAGACATCTATCATATGATATCACTTATATGTGGAATCTAAAAAAAAGGAGTACAAATGAATTTATTTACAAAACAGAAGTAGAGTCACAAACGTAGGAAACAAACTTATGGTTACCAGGAGATAAGGGGGGGAGGGATAAGTTGGGAGACTGGGACTGACATATACACACTACTATATATAAAATACATAACTAATAAGAACCTGCTGTATAGCACAGGGAACTCTACTCAATACTCTGTAATGGCCTATATGGGAAAAGAATCTTAAAAAAAAAAAAGAGTGGATATATGTATAACTGATTCACTTTGCTGTACACCTGAAACTAACAGAACATTGTAAATCAACTCTACTCCAATAAAAATTTTAAAAAAACAAAAAAAGATGTGGTACATATATACACTGGAATACTACTCAGCCATAAAAAAGAACAAAATAATGCCATTTGCAGCAACATGGACGCAACTAGAGATTATCATACTAAGTGAAGTAAGTCAGAAAGAGAAAGACAAATACCATATGATACCACTTATATGTGGAATCTAAAGTATGACACAATGAACCTATCTATGAAGCAGAAACAGACACACAGACATAGAGAACAGACTTGTGGTTGCCAAGGGGGAGGGAGTGGGGAGGGGGGATGGACTGGGGTTTGGGGTTAGTAGATGCAAACTAGTACATACAGAATGAATGGAAAACAAGGTCCTACTGTATAGCACAGAAAACTATATCCAAAATCCTGAGATAAACCACAATGGAAAAGAATATTAAACAGAATGTATACATATATTATATACATTATATATAATATATATATATGAGTCACTTTGCTGTATGGCAGAAATTAACACAACACTGTAAATCAACTATATTTCAATTAAATAAATAAAATAGTTGGAGACTTCAATACCTTTCTTTCAATAACAGAGCAACCAGACAGAAAACCAATAAGGAAATAGAGGACTTGAATAACGTTATACACCAATGAGACTTAACAGATAAATCCAGAAGACTCAACCCAACCTCAGCAGAATACATATTCCTCTCAAGTACACATGGAACATTCTCAAGGATAGACTATTATGTTAGGCCACAAAACAAGTCTTAATAAATTTAAAAAGACTGAAATCATACAAATTACCTTTTCTTATCACAGTAGACTGAAATTGGAAATCAAATCAATAACAGGAAAAAAACTGGAAAATTCATAAATATGTGAAAATTAAACAATGCACGCAAACCAACGGGTCAAAGAAGAAATCACAAGGGCAATCGGAAAATACCTTGAGACAAATGAAAACAATGTTTTTTGTTTTTTTTGCGGTACGCGGGCCTCTCACTGTTGTGGCCTCTCCTGTTGCGCAGCACAGGCTCCAGACGCGCAGGCTCAGCGGCCATGGCTCACAGGCCCAGCCGCTCCGCAGGATGTGGGATCTTTCCGGACCAGGTCATGAACCCGTGTCCCCTGCATTGGCAGGCGGACTCTCAACCACTGTGCCACCAGGGAAGCCCAAACAATGTATTTTTTTAAGCAACGTATTATTTTACCACAATTTTTTAAATGGAGATAAAAGGATATTTGATATAATTTTTTAAAATAAGGATTATAAAAGAATACTATGAACAACTGTACATCAACAAATTGGATAACCTAGGTGGAATGGACAAATTCCTACAAACACACAAATTACCAAAACTGAGTCAAGAGCAAATATAAAATATGAATACACCTACAACAAGTAAGTAGACTGAATCAGTAATCAAAAACCCCTCAACAAAAAAAGCTCACAATCAGAAGGCTATACTGGAGAAGCTTACTCAACATGTAAAGAATCAATACCAATCCTTCTCAAACACTTCCAAAAATTGAAAAGGAGGGAACACTTCCTAACTCATTCTATGAGGCCAGCATTACTCTGACACTCTGAATATATATGCAAAAAATCATCAACAAAGTACTAGCAAACCAAATTCAGCAGCATATTAAAAGGGTTATACACCATGACCACATGAGATTTATCTTCAGAATGTAAGGGTGATTGAATTATCAATGTGATAAACCACATTAATAGACTGAAGGAAAAGAAAAATACGTGATCATCTCAACTGATGCAGAAGAAAGCATTTGACAAAATCCAGCACCTTTTCATGATATAAACACTCAAACTAGTAACACAAAGGAACTTCCTCAACGTAATAAAGGCCATCTACAAAAAAAAAAAAAAACCACCCAAAACGAAAACAAAACGAAAAACACACAGCTAACATCATACTCATTAGTGAAAGACTTAAAAAAATTTCCCTTAAGACCCACAATAAGATAAAGATGTCTGCTTTTGCCACTTCTATTTAACACAGTACTAGAAGTTCTAGCCAGAGCAATTAGCCAAGTAAAAGAAATAAAAGGCAACCAAACTGGAAAAGAAAAAGTAAAACTATGTTTGCAGATGACATGATATTAAATGTAACAAAATCCCAAGAATACACACAAAAAAACAGAGCTAATAAACAAATTCAACAAGTTGCAGGATACAGAATCAACACACAGATTTCTTTACAGTAGCAAACAATCCATAAATGAAATTACAAAAATGATTCCACTTACAATAGAATCAAAAAGAATACAATACTTTAAGAATAAATTTAGGGGCTTCCCTGGTGGCGCAGTGGTTGAGAGCCCACCTGTCGATGCAGGGGACGCAGGTTCGTGCCCCGGTCCAGGAGGATCCCACACGTCGCGGAGCGGCTGGGCCCGTGAGCCATGGCTGCTGAGCCTGCGCGTCCGGAGCCTGTGCTCCGCAACGGGAGAGGCCACAACAGTGAGAGGTCCGCGTACCGCAAAAAAAAAAAAAAGTAATAAAGAATAAATTTAACAAAGGAAGCAAAAAAATTTTTACCCTGAAAACATTACACTACAAAACATTACTGAAAGAAATTAAATAAATAAATGCAGTGACATCCCATGTTCATAGATTCCTTCCAGTCTACTTTCCCTACCTACCTCTTTCTTGCTCTTCCCTTTTCAGACCTTGGTCACTCACTGCCTATGGGTAACTAAGGAATCAGGAAGTATTTTAAGTTCATGTGACCTACAGCCGAAGGGAGTAGAACATTCGAAAACACACCTTTTACAATGTTTATCATTCACCTTAAAAGAATTAAATACTCCACTCCTTGCTTATTGTTATCAACATCAAGAGTCCTCAAAACTATTTAGTCTGCTTTCCCAGTGCTGCCAAAAGCTGGAGACTGGGCAGAATTCATAAACTGCAGCCCACTGTGCACTCACCCATTTGTTTCCTTCACTTAAGTCATTGCCAATGACTTATATTGTTAACAATACTACCCAAAGTGATCTACAGACTCAGTGCAATCACTATCAAAATCACAATGGCATTTTTTGCAGAAACAAAAACCCATCCTAAAAGTCATATGGAATTTCAAAGGACTCTAAATAGGCAAAAAAATCTAAAAAAAGGAAAACATTAGTTGGAAGAATAACACTTTCTTATTTCAAAACTTACTACACAAATCTACAATAACCAAAACAGTCTGGTAATGGCATAAGGAAAGACATGTATCAATGGAACAGAATACAGAGCCCATAAATAAACCCTTACATACGTGGTCATTCGATCTGACAACAGTGCTAAGAGCACTGAATGGAGGAAAGGACAGTCTTTTCAATAAATGGTGCTGGAAAACTGAACACGCCTGTTCAGAAGAATGGAGCTGGACCCTGACCTTACACCAGTTGCAAAAATTAACTCAAAATGGATCAAATAAGACAAGACACTAATTGTAAAAGCAGCAGACAGGAAAAAAACTCAAATGACCATTTGAGCCTTTTGAAAAATTATAGAAAAACTGTCATAAAACAATAAAATATATTACCATACAGATGTAAACTAGACTGAGGAACTCTCTATTCTGTTATGGAGTGATAGTGAAGATATACTGTTAAGTGAAAAAAAGTAATATACACAGGCACGTGTAGTAAGCTAATTTTTTGTAAGAAAGAAGAGAATATATATACCTATATTTTCAGAAATAAACAATACAAGGATAAAAACAAAAGAACAAAGACCTAAATTTAATATCTATACTAAAACTATACCTTATACTCTACACAAACACACACGTAAATATAACTGCATAAAAACTATAAATCTTCATGACCTCGGATTTGGCAACAGTTTCTTAAATATGACATCAAAAGCACAGATGACAAAAGAAAAAAATAGATAAATTGGTCTTCATCAAAATTTAAAATTGCATCCTTGACATCCATCTTGACAATGATTTTTTTGGATTTGATACCAAAAGCAAAGGCAACCAAAGCAAAAAAACAAAAAACCAAGTGGGAATCCTCATGCAACTGCTGGTGGGAATAAAATGATGCAGTTGATGCAGAAAACAGTTTGGAAGTTCCTCAAAAAGTTAAACATGGAATTGCCATATGATCTAGTAATTCTACTCGTAGGCATATATCCAAAAGACTGAAAATAGGGACTCAAACAGATATTTGTACACCATGTTCACTGCAGCATTATTCACAACAGCCAGAAGGTAGACGCAATCAAGCATCTATCAACAGATGAATGGATAAACAAAATGTGGGATACACACAATGGAATATTACTTGGCCATTTAAAGGACGAAACTCTGACACATGCTACAACATGGATGAACCTTGAGGACATCATGCTAAATGAAATCAGTCACTCACAAAACGGCAGATATTGTATGATTCAATTATATAAGATATTGAGAATTGGTAAATTCACAGGGAAAGTAGAACAGAAGTTATCAGGGGCTTGTGGGAAAGGGGAATGGGAAGTCATTGCTTAATAGGTACAGAGTTTCTGTTTGGGATGATAAAAATAGTTTTGGAAATAAATAGTGGCAATGGTTACACAACATTGTGAATGTACTAATGCCACTGAATTGTACACTTAAAAAGGTTAAAACGATAAATTTAATGTGATGTATACTTTACCAGAATAAAAAAATTTTTAACTCAAAATATTTAATCGAAATAATGTGTATTAAGCTTATATAAAATATCACAAACCTCAAATTTTAAATGTCAATCATATTCTAAAATAGCTAAAGGTTTAAAAAAACATAACTTTTTATATGGGTAAATCAACTGACAGTTTTTATGATGAAAGGCAAGTAGAATTGTGCCCTCTTCTCTCAAATTCAGTTTTGTAAATAAATGGGATTTCCAAACTAAATTACCTAGATCCTCATCTAAAGCCCAATTAGCTAGGTTTTCCGGATTAATCAAGCCTTTTCCTTCTGTGTTCATCTGGTAAAGCTTTTTTGGCCACTGGTCAAAGAAGTTTAGTTTAAGTCATGCTTCTTTTCACAAGCAATTTGTTGATTAAAACAGCCTGAGGTTGCCAATTGTTTTTTGGGCTTTTTTCTAATGAGATATGGAGATCATCTGGATCCCCTAATTATCCAAGCCACACTTTCCTCTTTTTCCTTATAAACAAATAATCAAGAACAAGCTCTATCTATATGAAGAGTTCTGTGATGCAAGATTCACTAGAAAGTTCTTGATTCTTCCAACATCAGGCAGCTCTTTGGTATTTATGTATAACAAAGTAGCTAACACTTTTTAAGTGTTACTTGTTTGTTGGGGAGACAAAGTTTGTCCCACAGGTCCAAAAATTGTGATATGTAACTGTGCTGGTCCTACAACTCTTGTGCTACTAACACCATATTCATTTTGAAATTTCATATACTGTATCCCTTGGAATGGGCCAGGTTATGCTGCAATAACAACCTCTACAACTCAGTGTTTATCACAACATACATTGATTTAACAACTCATGCAAAATCCTCTGTGAATTAAGGTGACTCTCTAAGGCAGCTGTCCTTTATGCATTGGCTCAGCATTCCAAGCTGTTTTAATCTTACGTTACCTCCCATATTAGCAAAACAGAGGGAGAAGGCATAGCACTGCTCACCTTTGCTCACATTTCATTTACCAAAAAAAGCCACATGGCTGCACCTAACTTCAAGGCAATAAGGAACACAACCCTCAGAATGCCTCAAAATAAAGGAGCAGTAACAAGGCTTATCACATTAGTACAAGGTGAAATAAGGCAGTCTCTTTGTCTCGACCCATGTTACTATTTCCCTCCAATCTCTTTGTTCAGGGCTAATTTCATGGTCATGTGATCTGTGCAGTTACAGAGGGCTCCATGCTCAGAAAGATGCTGTGCTTGGTTTAAAGCTCTCCTGTCACCAACTTGAAATTCTTAATAATTTTATCTTTGAATCTGTGTTTTGTAGTGAAGTCTAATAGGACAATGGAACATGCACAGGAGCAGGAGATATATGCAAAATGTATACCTTGCCATTCGTTTCCACCTCATTCTCATATAGATTTGGTGATGTCCCGTGAACACAGAATATCGGTGGAGCCATGATGTGTGGGGAGTTCAGCAAGACTCAATGTGAATATTAAGTAAGCATGTTGTCTACAACTAAGTAAGCAAGGGTACTAACAGCCCAAGAAGCCACACTTTGTTTGAACCATAACTTGCTTCAAACACAGAGGAAAGGCAATGGAATTGTAAGAAACATGTATGATCAAAAAGCCTATCATGTCTTTTCTTACTCATGTTACTTCCCTGTATTAACCAACCACTTATGCTGAAAGTGACAACACAGAAGGAAAGGGAAAGATAGAGCAAGCCACAGTTCCTTTTCCTTTCAGTCCTGCCAAATCAAAGGTAAAGACTGTTGGTAGAATGTGCAAGTATAAGAAATGAAATAAAAACAGCGAGTAAGTTTTGTGCAGTGTTTTCCCTGTTCTGGTAAGAATGAAATATATATGTACAAGCTATGAAATTTGAGCAATTCCACGTAAGAGTTAAATAATCATATATTTGCATTTAAATCTGGCATTGCAAAATACAAAGTTGAACAGTAAAATTCATGCTTATTTAACAATTTTAATGTTCTTTATTTACAATGACATTAAAAAGGAAATAAAACAAGCTGAGAGTAAGATCAAAGAAGAAGGAAAAAACCTTGATGTTTTAGTAACTTTAACAGCACTTTTTTTCCTGCGTTTTGAACTAGGGACCCTGCATTTTTATTTTGCACTAGGCCCTGCAAATTATGTAGCTGTGCTTTTATTTGCTCAGGTAAAAAAATATAAATCTGTAATTAGTTTTAACAAAGATTAATTTTCAACATTCACATATAAGGTGCTCAGTTAAAAGCTGGAGATACAAAGATAAATAATAGGCTCATGTCTAAAAGGGGAGATAGTCATATAAACAAATAATGACAATATTATGTGACACATGCTAAGGAAACCCTGAGGAAAGAGCCGAAGAAAAAGGCTTCTACATGGAGATAATATTGAGCTGAGAAAGAATTTCTCACTTAAGAGAAGGAGTAAGACAAGATTTGTATGTACTAGACAAAATATATTTCTAAAACTCTGACAGGTTTTTTAGGATGTAAAATAGCATGCATAACGATGAATACAGGAGATGAACTGGGAATGTAAATTGGTACACATATTTGCACACCAACTCAAGTTTAGACTTTAACAAAGAGAAGCCATAGATGATAAGCAGAAGAGTAACACAATTTCTGCTTTAGATTAACTTCTGCAGAACAGGAAGACAGAGAAGAGAGGAAAAGGAGATGTCACAGAAGTAAACAAGAATAGTTATCAATAATAGTAAAAAGTATTAAAAGGTTATTTAGGGGCTTCCCTGGTGGCGCAGTGGTTGAGTCTGCCTGCCGATGCAGGGGACAAGGGTTCATGCTCCAGTCCAGGAAGATCCCACATGCCGCGGAGCGGCTGGGCCCGTGAGCCATGGCCACTGGGCCTGCGCATCCCGAGCCTGTGCTCTGCACCGGGAGAGGCCACAGCAGTGAGGGGCCCGCGTACCAGGAAAAAAAAAAAAAAAAAAAAGGTTATTTAGGGCCTTAACACAAGCAATTTTAGTGGGATTGCGGAGAGGGAAAAGTTGTGTTAAAGTTAAATGGGTTTCTTCCCAGAAGATGCTTCAATATCCTAATAAGCACTGTAAATCTCTAAGAGTGAGATCTAATTTGCAACATTTCCCAGATTTATTTGACTAAAGAAACATTTTTTGCCAGGACCACCTATCAGCATCTCAAAGGACTGTGAGGAACACAAGTTTTATAACATTGTTCTATGAAACAGAAGTCCAACACTGACTGAGAAAGGCAGAGGGCAGTAGAGGGCTTAAGGCCAGGGTAAAACAATACTAAATGTGAGAAACAGGAAAGAAATCTGACTAAAATACTGCCCAACTGTGTTAAAGACCTAACTACATATATAACACACCAGTCTACTAGTTTATACAATTTACAGATATTTAAGTTCATACTGGGTAGGGGACTGACAGAATGAATATTTCAATAGAGTAAGCAAACACAACAGTAATGGTACTGGTGAGGGGGAAGGATAAAACCCAAAAGAGGTTATGTACAAAGAGATTAGGGATAGATGAGAAAACTAAAGAAATGAGAAAGATGCACATACAGATATTAAGGAGATTTTGGTCAGAAGTAGAACCATTTTGGAACCATGAGTAGGTGTTTCAAGGAAGGTAGAGTTGAATACCACTGGAATACAGAAATTAAGGAAAAATAAAGTTAAGATGTTAGGTAACCTTCAGTATTATGCTTCCAACTGCCTGATATGACATCAAAAATTATACCAAAGTATCAGTGAACATAAGGGAGTGACATAGAGGTTCCTAGATTGAAATAACAAAGTCAGGTAAGAAACAGCCAGTAGGGCACCAGTCTTTTTTTTTTCTTTGAATTTTTTAATTTAATTTTATTTATTTTTTTATACAGCAGGTTCTATTAGTCATCGATTTTATACCCATCAGTGTATACATGTCAATCCCAATCACCCAATTCATCACACCACCAACCCCACCACCCTGCCACCTTTCCCCCTTGGCAGTATGACACCAGTCTTAAAAGAAGAAGAATTTTAGAGGAGTATAGAAGAATAGACAGACACTATATAGAAAAACATGGGTCTGGTTTTCTGGCTTTGAGGAAGGAGGTGTGAAGGGAACAAGCTACAAACCCCCTAGAGGATTCAGAATAATGGCTCTCAATCATTTTTCTAACCCATCTGAGAAACAGAATACACAGCCAACAGAAATAAAGAGGAACACAAGAATGGGAGGTGGGAGAGGCTAGCTGTGAGTGGTTTAAAAGACCTTCCAAAGTGATTATGAAACACCTTCCTAAGGAGGTGTACCTCTCATATAATGAAAATTACTGGTTTAAAACTGGTACTATCACAGAAAGCTTAAATACAAGTTCCAAACACTAACTACTTTTTACCTGTATGACAGAATTCAAGACACTGTCTCATACCATAAGTTCCTACAAAAAGTCCTGGAGCCCTTACAAATTTTTCAATTTAAAAAAAAGATTTGTTTAAATAGACATTTCTCCAAAGAACACATTCAGATGGCCAAGAAGCACATGAAAAGCTGCTCAACATCACTAATTATTAGAGAAATGCAAATCACAACTACAATGAGGTATCACCTCACACCAGTTAGAATGGGCAGCATCAGAAAATCTACAAACAACAAATGCTAGAGGGTGTGGAGAAAAGGGAACCCTCTTGCACTGTTGGTGGGAATGTAAATTGATACAGCCACTATGGAGAACAGTATGGAGGTTCCTTAAAAAACTAAAAATAGAATTACCATATGACCCAGCAATCCCACTACTGGGCATATACCCAGAGAAAACCGTAATTCAAAAAGACACATGCACCCCAATGTTCACTGCAGCACTATTTACAACAGTCAGGTCACAGAAGCAACCTAAATGCCCATCGACAGATGAATAGATAAAGAAAATGTGGTACATATACAAAATGGAATATTATTCAGCCATAAAAAGGAATGAAATTGGATCATTTGTAGAGACGTGGATGGATCTAGAGACTCATACAGAATAAGTCAGAAAAAGAAAAACAAATATCATATATTAATGCATATATGTGGAACCTAGAAAAATGGTACAGGTGAACCAGTTTGCATGGCAGAAATAGAGACACAGATGTAGAGAACAAATGTATGGACAACAAGGGGGGAAAGTGGTGGTGGGGGATGGTGGTGTCATAAATTGGGAGACTGGGATTGACATATATACTCTAATATGCATAGAATGTATAACTAATAAGAACCTGCTGTATAAAAAAATTAAATAAAATTTAAAAATTTTTTAAAAACAGGTTTGTTTTGAAGATACAGTATCAGCTAATATATTCATTCATTCATTCATTTATCTTTGCACACCTGTAAAGTTAACAGTCTTGCAGTATTTCCACTTTATATATTAATGAGGCACCCTGAGTATATGACTTGCCTAAAATGACACAAATGGGATTGTTTTATGACAAAAAAGAAGAGACATATTTTTTGGTTCAATACTTAGGCACTAAGATATGTCCTTAGCCTAAACCAGCAGTTCTCAAACTTTCTGACCTCAGGATGCATTTATACTCCTAAAAATTACCAAGAATCCCAAGAACTTTTGTTTATGTAAGTTATAGCTATTAACACTTACATCATTAGATATTAAAACTGAGAAATTTTTCAAATACAAAATACACTATTAACTCATTCTATGAGGCCAGTATTGCCTTAATACCAAAACCAGACAAAAACATTACGAGAAAACTATACACCAATGTGTCTTACGAATACAGATGCAAAATCCTCAACAAAATACTAGCAAACCAAATCCAGCAACAAAAAGTTACACACCAGGATCAAGTGTATTCTATACCAGGAATGCAAGGTTGGTTCAATATTAAAATCAATCAATGTAATACACCATATTAATAAAATAAAGGACAAAAACCACACAGTCATCTCGAGTGACACACAAAAAAGCATTTGATAAAATCTAACACCCTTTTACAATAAAAACACTCAACAAATTAGGAATCAAAAGAAACTTTCCTCAATCTGACAAAAAACCCACATGTGACATCATACTTAATGGTGAAATGTTTTCTCCCTTAAGAACAGAAACAAGGATATGTTGTCTTCACGTTTTTTTTAACATTTATCTATTTATTTATTTATTCATTTTGGCTGCGTGGCTTGCACGATCTTAGTTCCCTGACCAGGGATTGAACACAGGCCACAGAAGTGAAAGCACCGAGTCCTAACCACTGGACCTCCAGGGAATTCCCTGTTGTCTTCACTTCTCTTCGACACTGTACCAGCCAGGGCAATTAGGCAAGAAAAAGAAATAAAAAGCATCCAGACTGGAAAAGAAAAAGTAAAACTATCTATATTTGCAGATGACATGATCCCATATGTAGAAAATCCTAAGGAATCCTCAAAAAACCTGTTAGAGCTAATAAATTAGTCCTGCAAGATTACTATCCAAGATCAATATACAAAAATCAATTGTATTTCTACATACTAGCAATGAACAGTCCAGAAGTGAAGTCAAGAAAACAATTCCAGGGCTTCCCTGGTGGCACAGTGGTTGAGAGTCCACCTGCCGATGCAGGGGACATGGGTTCGTGCCCTGGTCCAGGAAGATCCCACATGCCGCGGAGCAGCTAGGCCCATGAGCCATGGCCGCTGAGCCTGCGCGTCCGGAGCCTGTGCTCCGCAACGGGAGAGGCCACAACAGTGAGAGGCCCGCGTACCACCAAAAAAAAAAAAAAAAAAAAAAAAAAAAAATTCTATTTACAATTGGTACTGTAAATTATACCTCAAAGAAAAAGAAAAAGAAGAATACACTATTACACATTCCAATACCATCAAAGTAATAACAAAAGAAGTACAAGATTTTCTTCAAAAATTGACAAGTGGATCCTAAAATGCACACGGAAATGCAAGGGACTCAGAACAGCCAAAAACAATCTTGAAAAGGAAAAGTTAAGTTGGAGAACTCACAACTTCAACTTCGATTTCCCAATTTCAAAACTTCTACAAAGCTACAGTAATCAAGACTGGGTGGTGGGACTTCCCCGGTGGTGCAGTGGTTAAGAATCCTCCTGCCAATGCAGGGGACACGGGTTCGAGCCCTGGTCCGGGAAGAGCCCACATGCCGCGGAGCAAATAAGCCCGTGTGCCACAACTACTGAGCCTGCGGTCTAGAGCCCACGAGCCACAACTACTGAGCCCATGTGCCACAACTACTGAAGCCATCACGCCTAGAGCCTGTGCTCCCCAACAAGAGATGCCACCGCAACGAGAAGCCCGTGCACCACAAGGAAGAGGAGCCCCCACTCGCCACAAATAGAGAAAGCCCGCGCACAGCAACAAAGACCCAACGCAGCCAAAAATAAATAAATAAATAAAAGGAAAAAAGACTGGGTGGTACTGGCATAAGGACAGACATACAAATCAACGGAGAATCCAGAATCAATTGAGAAGCCAGAAACAAACAGAGACTTTTATGGTCTATTGATTTTCAACAATGATACCAAGATCATTCAACAAGGGAAAGAATAGTCTTGTCAATAAATGGTGCTAGGATAACTGGATAGCCACATGCAAAAGAATGAAGTTGGACCTCTGCCTCACACCACATTCAAAAATTAACTAAAAATGGATCAAAAACCTAAATGTAAAAGCTAAAACTATAAAACTGGTAGGAAAAAAACACAGGTGTAGATCTTTGTAATTTTGGCTTATATCTCTTGGATATGACTCCCAAAGCGCAAGAAGAAATAGATAAATAGGACTTTATCAAAATCTAAAACTTGGGTGCTTAAAAAAACATACTCAAGAAAATGAAAAGAATTAAATGGCAGTTCCTCAAAAACTAAACATAGATTTACCACATGATCCAGCAATTCCACTTCTGGGTACATTTCCAAAGAACAGAAAGCAGGGACTCAAACAGATATTTGTACACCCACATCCACAGCAGCAGTATTCACAATAGCCAAAAGGCAGAAGCAACCAAAGTGTCTATCAACGGATGAATGGATAAACAAAATATGGTATATAAATACAACAGAACATTATTCAGCCTTAAAAAAGAAGCAAATTCCGACACATGCTAAAACGTGGAAGAACCCTGAAGAAACTGTGCTAAATAAAGTAAGTCACAAAAGAACAAATATTATATGACTCTAATTACATACAGTAGTCAAATTCATAGAAACAGAAAGTAGAATGATGGTTGCTAGGGGCTGAGGGGAGGAGGGAATGAAGAGTTACTGCTTAAGGGCACAGAGTGTTAGTTTAGGAAAAAGGAAAAAGTTCTGGACATGGATGGTGGTGATGGTTGCACAACACTGTGAATATACACTTAAAAATGGTTAACATGGTAAATTTTATGTTATATTTTGCCAAATTTTTTAAATTTAAAAAAAGAAAATGAAAAGATAACCCACAAAATGGGAGAACATTTTTGCATATCATTTATCTGATAAGGGTCTAGTACGCAGAATATATAAAGAACTCTTACAACTCAACAATAAAAATAATCTAATTTTTTTTAATGAACAAAGGATTTAAATAGACATTTCTCCAAATAAGATATACAAATAAGCAACAGACACATGAAGAGATGCTTAACATCATTAGTCATTAGGGAAGTGCAAATCAAAACCACAATGAGATACCACTTCACCAGCTAGGATGGCAATAATTTAAAAGATGGACAATAACAAGTGTTGGTGAGGATGTGGAGAAATTAGAACCCTCATACATTACTAGCGAAAATATAAGATGGTGCAGCCTCTCAGGAAAATAGTTTGGCAGTTCCTCCATAAAGTTAAACATAAATGTATCAAAACACTCAGCAATTCCACTCCTGGGTATATATCCAAGAGAAATGAAAACATACATCCTCACAAAAACTTTTACATGAATGTTCAAAGAAACATTATTCATAATAGCCAAAAAGTGGAAATAACCCAAATGTCTATCAAATGATGAATGGATAAACAAAATGTGGTATCTCTATAGAATACATTCCACAGAATGTAGTATTATTCAGCCATAAAAAGGAATGAAGTGCTAATACATGATGTATTAGGGACGAACCTTGAAAACATTATGCTTAGTGAAAGAAGCCAGGCACAAAAAGCCACATGTTATATGACTCTATTCACATGAAATATCCAGAATAGGCAATTCCAAAGACAGAATGAGACAGAAAGCAGTTTAGTGGCTGCCAAAAGCTTGAGGTGGGGGGGATGCAGGGTGATTGCTAATGGGCACAGGGTTTCTTTTGGTAAGATGAAAATGTTCTGGAATTAAACAGTAGTGATGGTTACATAACCTTACGAATATACACTGAACTGCATGCTTTTTTTTTTTTTTGGTCACGTAACGCAGCATATGGGATCTTAGTTCCCCAACCAGGGATCAAACCCATGTCCCCTGCATTGGAAGCGCGGAGTCTTAACCGCCAGACTGCCAGGGAAGTCCCTGAACTGCATGTTTTAAAAAGGTGAGTTTTATGGTACTGTAAATTATATCTCAAAGAAAAAGAAAAAAAGAATACACTATTACACATTCCAATACCATCAAAGTAATAATGTTTTCACATTTATCTATCACTCTACATTCCAGATGAGAAAATGAAAGGGGAAAAGGTAAATATCTTCTTAATATTACTATGAAAACAGTTACGACTCAAAGACCCCCAAAAGGTCCCCAAACATAGTTTGAATACCGCTGAACTAAACTAACCCTCAGCACAAGACTGGAGCTATTTATAGTTAATGACCAATCAATTTTAATGTTAATTAAATTATTTAAACTACAGTGTACAGCTGAGACTGACAAAATGCAATCAGATTTCATTATCATCTTAATTCATACTTTATGTTCTTAACAAAACATTTTTTGACAACCTATGCGACTATACTGAATTTAACATCCTCTGCATACTAAATTTTGACAACCTAAGCTTAAGGTGCAACATAGTATAGTGGTTAAGAGCTCTAACTCTAGACTCAGACACCCTGAGTTCAAATCCTGGCTCAGCAGCAAACTAGCTCTGAGATCTTATCCAAGGTATTTAGTCTTTCTGCAGCTACTTTCCTCACCTATAAATACTGATAATATAAAAGGAGTTGTTGCGAGGGCCGATGAATACTTCTAAGATCTTTAGCAATAAATGAATACATAGTAACTATGCAGTAAGTTACCTATTATCATTGTAAATCAAATACCCATTTAAAACAACCAGATTATTGTGTGTCTTACAAAATACCTAATTTTTGAAAATACAGATTGCTTTGTATAAAGATCAGTAGGACTTTGCTCATCTTTACTAATGAACACCGAGCTTGTATGAATCCTGCCTCTGCTTTCCAGCCCACATTCCCCAATGCCCTATGTTATTGCTTTCCAGTGGTAAACTAGAAAGCAGTCAGCTAACCCAAGCCAAGGAGTGAAAACACTTCCTGTGTAACCATAACAAGGTGATTTCTCCCAGAGTTATTTTTACCTCAAAAGACTCCTCTAAGAAATTAAACATTCTTAGACAATAAGACTTGGATCACAGGATCCTCAAAGAACCAGTCTGGAATACAGCAACTAGAGAGAGGAGAAGAGAGCAGCATACAAAAGATGGCTTGACTATCCAATGAAAACAAGGGTAAATCTATTGATGGAGAAGCCAAGGAGAAAGAAATACTAAAATAGGAATCAAAAAACATAATTTTAATTACAGCTCAACCACTATCCCACTTGGTGATCTCACTTTACACGATAAAAATCCAAAGGTCTTCATTTAACATACACAATAATCTTCACAATCTGCCAGGTACTTCAAACCATTTCTCTCACCACTCTATCCGTAACTCCTCAATTCATACCACACTGAATTTCTCACTCTCCCCTAAACACCAAGCCCTATTACAACTTACCACCTTCACACACATTATTCCTTTACTTTGCAATGGCCTCCAGTCTATCCCCTTCTCCACCTGGAAAACTCCTACTCATCCCTCAAGAGCCGGCTTCTTCCCTCCGAACTCCCATAATCTAGTGTGTTGCAATTTATCTGTACATATTATATGACTGAGTTCCCTGAAGCAAGAGGTTGTCTTCAATAATTTTATATCTCTAAAACCTAGCAATGTCTAGCATAAAGTACAAATGCAAATGTTGGAAGAAACAAATGATTAAATGATGAATGAACAAGCAACCTTAGGCAGTTTCTCCTATAAAATTGGAAGAACACTTGATACATCTGAGAAGCAACATGACATATATAATAGGAAGAACGCACAGAGCTGCTTTCAATCTTTCTAACTCTATGCTCTTATGCAAATTAACCTGAGTCAGAGATTCCTCATTTATAAAACAGTTTTCATAGGGTTGTTACACTGAACAAGTGAAAAAAATACATAAACATGTCTAGCACAATGACTGAAACAAAACAGGTAAATCTTAGTGTAAAAAAATTCTAATTTACTTAGTTCAGTGTAATTAATCTTAATTCCTCTAAGAAGAAAAAAGTCTATATATCCTGCTTTACTCCCCTTGCCTATTTGTCTTTCTAGAACTGTTCTTTTTTAGAACATATTTCTATCTGCAGTAACAATCAACTGAATTCAAGCACTTGTAGTTTATGTTAGGAAGTAACACATCTCACTGAATTTGTTATATCAAAATGGTCTCTTTTTTTAAGGATAAACAAAATTTACTGGCATCAGCATTTACAGGTAAGTCTTATTTGTAGCTTCTCTGAAACCAGAAACTTTCTGCAGAAATAAAATTCATACACCTTTGTCTATGCAAAGATCCTGATTTGACATTATATGAAGAACACAACATAATTAATCCTGCTTATTGTGCATGTCAAGGTTAACTTTGAGGTCAAAAAGAGTCATCCAATTACTCTTACTAAAATGACTCTACTCTGAGAACTAATAAAAATTCTCTTTAAACAGCTTTTTATTAATCAGACATTTACAATTACAAATAAAAATTTTTATTTTAAAAGGTCTGAAATTATAGTGTAGACACTATACTGTTCCAGCTACATTAACTAAAACTAAATGTAATTCTAGATGTGATTTAGGATTTACAATATTGAACTAAACTTATGTGCATCATAACATCTTGTTAGTTTATCTGTATTACTAACAACTTGACCTAGGACAATGAAAAGACTTTAATTTCCTTTTTGTATTTAGATATTTGCTAGACTTAAAACATTAAATGTCAATAACTTTCACTTCCGCTTCTGTATTATTTCAAGGAAGCTTTATTTTTTCATTTTCCACACAAGTCAAATGAAAAATTACAACCAGCAGGAAAATTTATCTAAAATAGCTCTTTTTTTAAAAAGTAACTATTTTGTTTGTACTAAATATCATCTTTTTAAAGCATAAAACAACTTAAAATTCTTATCTTCCCCAAAGTATACGGTTTTTAAGAAGCACTCTTTAAAATTTGTTTATAAAAGGATCATAATACACTAGACACTAGTGAATTCATTAATTATCTTAAGCACAGTTTTCTAAAAGAATATTTCAAAACTTTATAAGTTGTGACTAATCAGTACTAGGATGCAATATAGTGCAGCAATTTCTAAGGAGACATACAGCGTTCTGAGCCTAAAACAAATTTCAGCGTACATTTTACTCATATACAGAACACGCTGATAGTAACAACAACAAAAAAAACTTTAAAAAAAAACCATCCTACAATTCACCACCTTGATACGGCATTCTCTCTAAATTATCATAACCAGTTGCAATTATCCAATTTTATTAGCTAATAGTTCTCATTATTTTAAAAACAGAAAAAGGATATGTTCCGTTTCACCAAGTGTTACACATTTCGCTACTACAAGACTGGATGGGGGGGCGATCTTTGGAAACAAAAGGTAACCTGATCCGCTCCAGCTAATTATTAAATGCATGCCAACAATACACAATTCGAATTGCACTTCTGGACACTAAGGAGATCACAAAAGGGAGTAAAACGTCAAATGTGTAAGGAACTACTTTTGTATGAAAAATATATCGAAACGAAGAAACATGGTATACCGAAACTAAGACCTCACGCAAGGTACAAAATTCATCTGATTAAAAATCTGATAATCTTCTAAAAAGAAAGTATTTAATCAACGTTGTTAAAGTAACAGTAATTCACCACATTCAGGTACGACTTGAAATCCCGATGATGTCTTTCTTTCAGGTCTAAATATCTCATTCTTTTGCAATCCGTATACCAGAAGGACCTGAAACCTCTCGCGGAGGCGTACAACACACTCGGCGAGTGCTGTCTGTTTACAAATACGAATCTCAGTTTCCCACGTCAAAAGCGTTCATTACCACCATTCGACCGGGGGGCGGGGGAGAGAGAAGGCGGGCGAGCAAGAAGCGATATCCTCACAGACATCTCTACGTTCTCTCCTCACGACAAGGGCGAGCCCGGAAAAAAATGTTTATTATGTATTATATGCGTGTTTGTGTATTTACATGTTATATACGTACGTCTATATCTAAGCAGGGGTGAAAGAAAAGGCACACATGACAAGGAATCATACTGGACCCCAGAAAATGTTCACTCCTATCCCGTTAACTCAAAATCCGCTGCCCGGGTCTACAGGTTTCACCTCAGGGGCCGAGCGTCCCAGCCTCGCTGTGGAGTTCGGCCCCAAAGCTCCCCGATGCCCTCCTCAGGAAGCCCAGGCCGCCGCCCCTACCTCCCTTATCTCTGCCTTCCCCTGGGACACCCGAAGCGCATTCCGGCAAAGAAAGAAGTGTCAGGCCCCAAGAGGACGGCTGACACGGGCTCGGGCCGGGCCGCGACACCTGCGAGCCGCAGCACCTGAGGGCGAAGAGGGGGCCGCCCGGCCTGCCCCGAGCACACCCCCTTGGGCGCCGGGTGCTGCGCCGCGGCCGGAACCTCCGTACCTGCGAGGCCCGCGAGCTACAGGCGCGCGCGGCGCCTCCTCATCTCAGTGGCTCCCGCTCCGCCTCCGCCTCCCGCTGCCGCCGTCACTGCCGCCGCCGCTGGAGGCCAGGACACGACGAGCTCAGGACACCACCGCCATGTCCGCCGCGCCGCGAACTGCATTGTGGGGGGGAAGGGATGGGGAGGGGGAGGAGAGAGGGGGAGAGAAAGAGGAGGACCCGCTGAGGGGAGGGGGCCGAGGGAGAAGGGGAGCCGGGGGAGAGGGGGAGGGGAGAGAGGGACGGAGCCCCGAATGGAGTCCTGACCCGGGCAGGGGTAGGGAATAGATGCGCAGGAAACCCCGGAGAAGAGGCGCAGAGGGAAGAGTTTGGGGGTGCCCCCTCCCTCCGTTCTGGGGTCCCCTGGGCACTGGTTAAACCGGGGCGGGGGGTAGTAAACACCAATGGGGGTGGGGCTACGTTCGGGGCCTTGTGGTAGAGACGGGAAACAATGGGGAGGAGGGAAACAACGCCGAGGTGAGAGGACAGCGCACTCACACTCACGCTGAGGGAAGGGGCGAGCGCGCGAGGACACTCTTTAGCCCGCGGGGAGGGGGCGGGGCCCTATAGCGTTGGGGGAAGGTTGAAGTCACAACGGGCTCGCAGGGAGGGGCGGGGCCACCGAGCGAGGGTCGCGAAGTCCATCTCCCCCGCTGGGCCCCCCTGGGGAGCGGCGCGAGGACGCTGGCGTGCTTGAGGAGGCCGGGGTCGCGGGCACTGCCGCGCCGCTCAGGTTGGCTTCCTGGGCTGTGGACCTCCCTACGGAGGCCCCCAAGCGGGAAGAGGGCCCGAAAGCCGTCCCCCAGTGGAAGGAAGCCCCGGCCTTGGACGTGCACCTCTGAGCCTGGCTTACGGAACTGACCCGGCCCGCGCCTCCGCGGACCCTTGGCGGCTAGAGCGGGCTTCTGAACACCAGCTAGTAGGTAGACAGAGGAGTCCTCCCGGGTCGCCCCACCATTCCCCGCCTATTCACTTTGCCACCAGCCCACCGAAGCTGGAATCCTTTTCTTTTAAAGTGCAGCCAATTCTGGAGTTAAGGAACTCGAGAGAAATCACAAGAGTATCCCACCCTCCACCCCGGTAAAAGATTTAAGAAATCATTTATTTAGTTTCACGTGGGTTTGGAATCAACTACCATCCATGAGCCTTCTCCCCCTCTTGCTTTTAATGTAGGTTCCTCCACATAGTAATTAAAAGTCCCGATCGGAAAGGATAGTTTGGTTAATTTTTTTTAAGATCCCAGCCTTGGAGATTATTCAACCACCCTCTAACCTCAAAGCTGGACAAGTCACACAACTACAGTTCTTGCATTTGACACATGCTGAGGCAGGAAAAGGATATGATAGGTTGGACATGGGGGAAAATGCAAAATCTTAAGTCTTTACAAGATGCTGCCTTATAAAATTTCTCATGATGTGACTCAGAGGCTGGGGCCTGTAAAAGTTTACAGAAGGCCTCTCTGCAGAATCCGTCTTCTTTGCACCCCAGAACTGGATATTTCTTATTTGTGTATTTATGCCTACATGAATCTGAAGCTTGGTGAGAAGAGACCACTAAATGCTAGTCATTGAGCTAGGGAGTTCACATATTTTACCATTTAATTCTTATAACAGGGAATTCCCTGCTGGTCCAGTGGTTAGAGCTCCACGCTTCCACTGCAAGGGGCTCGGGTTCCATCCCTGGTCAGGGAACTGGGATCCCAAAAGCGGTGTGGCAAAAAAAAAAATTAAAACAATCCCACGAGGTCTGTGCTACTGCTCTCATTTATAAATGAGAAAATTAGAGCTCTGAGAATTAAGTATCAATACATTTTACTCCACCCGTCTCATGCCAGGGCGCTCCAGTGTAGTGCGTACAGTAGTGGATTTCAAGTCAAAAGAGCTCTACCTGGCTTCAGCACTTATCAGTTGTTTGACTTTGGCCAAATACACCCTCTGAGTTTCTTTATCTGTAAGTTTTCAACGGCAGAATACCTACTTGACAGAGAGGATGTAAGGAAAGTAGCAGGTCCCAAATTTAAAGCCTGTAGAGACATTAAGATGATACTAACATCTTAGTTGCAGAGGAGAGCATGTTAAATTCCACTTGGGTGAGGGTTTAATGGAAGAGGTAGAAGCTGAACCTTGGAGGTTTGCCTACTATGTGCCGGACACAAGTCTGTGATTCGGAGAACATCATTTTGTCTAGAGTGTACAGAAGATAATGAGTCTGAAAACAAAGGCTGGGGCCAGACTGAGAATCCCAGTGCCTCTCTGCTCTTATCCCTTCCAGCTAACGCTCTTCTACCACCTTTCCTATTCCTCAAGATCCAGCTCAACTCCTACCTCCTTTATTAAATCATCTTGATCACCACCCCTGCACACATCACTGAATGTGATTCCTCCATTCTCTGAATCCCTACACATTACTTTTATGAGTCTGACTCCAATAAATTATCAACTTGAGTGCAAATACTTAGCATGTGTATTCCTTATAATGCCTATGTACTCGTTGAATGGAATTTTGGCAACTATACTCTTGCTTATCATCACAATAGAACACACGTATAGAGCAAGTATTTCTACGCAAAAAACAAGGGAACTTAGGGTATAAGAGACTTAATTAGTGGCCAGGGTCATACAGTAAGTCACAGGCAGGCCTAGAATACCAGTTCTGTGTTCTTTCCATTGAATCACCAACATCTTAATGAGAAATTAAATGGTAAATATCTGACGGCTCTGTATAAATACACTAAGGACTTGTATCTGTATAAATACACTAAGGACTCTGTATAAATACACTAAGGACTGCTCTGTATATATATACTAAGGACTTATATCTGATACTTGCAAGGAAGACCTCAAGATTGTGGTTAAGTCTCCAAATTTAGCCTTCCAGTTCAGAAGTTCGGGGAGCTCAATTTCACCCAAACTCAGGTGAAAATTACTTACAGCAAAAATCTTATTTCATCATATGTAATGAGGAATATAATTGCCCAATGGATCAATATTCATATTCTATTCTCTTCCTCGGTGATAGGAAAACCCAATCCAAAAATCATCATATTGGATGAAAAGGTGATTTGGTGAGTAAATTAAATCAGAACAAGAAAGGTACCTTAGAGATAAGTCTGCTGAAACCAAGATCTACTGGTAAATCATAAAGGGAACAAATCATAAAGGGCCATGTATGTTATTCAAAAAAACAGGTTTTATCCTGTAGTTAATGGGGAGTTACTGAACATTCATAAGTAAGGGAGAGATATGATCAGATCTGCTAAAGTTTTTTTTCTGAGGCTCCTTTTTTTCCTATATACCTGATTTCTTCAAGGAGAGAGACTTCAGTGGTTGGTAACCTTTTACAGACCCTGACTGATGATAAGCTCCAGTCAAAAAGAGTCCCATAATGTGGTCCTAACCATGTCTTCTTCACCTGTGTATTCCCAGCACCCAGAACAATTCTGATGCTCAGAAAGTACCTAGAAATTGTTTGTTGACACTCTAAGTTGTCTGTAAAGCAGATGATAAGTTCAAAGTTTAAAATTATTGTGATTCTTAAAAATAGCATGCATGCGGGCTTCCCTGGTGGTACAGTGGTTGAGAGTCTGCCTGCCGATGCAGGGGACGCGGGTTCGTGCCCCGGTCCGGGAAGATCCCCCATGCCGCGGAGCGGCTGGGCGCGTAAGCCATGGCCCCTAAGCCTGCGCGTCCGAAGCCTGTGCTCCGCAATGGGAGAGGCCACAACAGTGAAAGGCCCGCGTACCGCTAAAAAAAAAAAAAAAAAAAGAAAGAAAATAGCATGCAATACCAGAGCCTCAAAGATAGTGTAAAGGATCGATTTCTTTTTGTCTTTTAGCATTCTTAACATTAAATAAGCTAAAATATGTTTAAATGCCTATTTCGTAGTAAACATTCAACAAAAATTAATTCCCTTTCTCCTTAAAATCAAGTTTCTTCTCAGCTGCCCCAGTTTGGATTTAACGTGCCCACAGACTCACACTAGCACATGTGAGTACTTGCTACCCATTGATTCCATTTAATTTGTTCTGAGGATTCATTGTGTGGAATTTTTAACTACAGCCATACCCTTTAGTGTACTTCCTTGAAGTGTTAAAAACGGTCTGTTGGGGCTTCCTTGGTGGCGCAGTGGTTGAGAGTCCGCCTGCCGATGCAGAGGGCACGGGTTTGTGCCCCGGTCTGGGAAGGTTCCACATGCCGCGGAGCGGCTGGGCGCGTGAGCCATGGCCGCTGAGCCTGCGCGTCCGGAGCCTGTGCTCCGCAATGGGAGAGGCCACAATAGTGAGAGGCCCGCGTACCGCCAAAAAAAAAAAGGTCTGGTTTTTTTTTTCAAAGAGGCTTTTTCTTTAATGTGCATAAGATCTGAGAGTTAGAAAAGACATTAGAGTTCATATAGTTGGATATATCAAGAACATAGATACAGGCCAGGAAATGATGCTATAATTGTAGCCTAGGACCACATTATAAGAGCCACGTATGCCATTTTAAAAAATGGCCTTTTTCCTGAAGTTAATGTCACAGAACATTTGCAAGCAAGGCAGAGAGATGATCAGACCTGCTTTCTACAGCAAAATTTACATGCTATGCAGCCCAGGCCCCAGGCACAGAAACTTGTTTTTTTGTTTTGTTATTTTTATTTTTTAACCATACAAGCTAGTTGTATTTTATCAACAGGATGCCACAAAGGACCACAATAAAACCAGACTGAAAAGGCTAGATCCAAGATGGTGGGCAAAGTAGGCTAAAGGTCACTGCTTTCCTTGCCTTGATTTATCTCTGTGTTTCCATACCAACCCCTGAGAGCTGAAATACACTTGCCCTGATTTATCTCTGTGTTTGTTTCAAAATACCTCCTGGTATTGGCAGAGGTGCTTTGCAGCTGTATTTTAAGAGATACGTGCTTTGAGAGATATACAATGGTCAACTGCTCCTAACCAGCTTTGACTTGATCACAGGAATGTTCCTGCTCAGATGAAACCTGGAGGTATCTGAAAGTTACCTTCACTTCATTACGATGCTAAGATCTCCACCCAAAGTGGGGATTTGTACTCTTCTAGGGACAGTTGGTGCATGAAAAGGAACATGAAAGACTGTGCATGCCCCGGCTGCCCATGAAAATCTCTGCTCCTTTCCTAGAGCTCTGTTGACCTGTTTGCTTAAAATTCCCTTACTCCTCTCCCTTTGGGGAGAGGTGCTTTTAGAGCATGAGCTCCCCTTCTCCATTCTCTGGCCATTGAATAAAAGCCTGTCTTGCTTGTACCAAACTCAGTTTCATTATTGGCAGTGTGAAGCTGAGAGAGAAAGAACTCCCTGATAGAGCCAGGGGATCTTCAGTTCAGCTAGGGCCCCAAGAAGGGGGCCTCGAATCTAATTCGGTAACACAATTTCTGTTTGAATATTTGTACTTAATAGAGAGCTCATTTCTCCCCACATTTATCTATGCTAGATGTTAGAAGTTCTTCCTTTACTGAGCTGAAATCTTTCTACTATAATGTCTTTTTTTTTGGTAATTCTTACCTCAAGAGTAACACCATGTCTCTTTTTCTTCATGTATAAAAACAAGGATGTGAACTAGATGAACTAGGGCAGGAAAAGTGTCTAAAGGTCTTTAATTCTGACATGAACTCCCTTTAAGTCAGCTATTTTACTTTCTCTAAATCAAATCTTCTCCCCCCTTTTTCTCCAAAACAAAAATAAGATCCAACTCCATTCTAACAATTTGCTTATGACCAATTCTAGTGTGTTAGGACAATCTGCACTCTGATTCATTGTTGTATCCTATAAAATGTCATGCATTCTGTCCAGAAGTAAATCTTCACATATATGGTCAAATGATTTTTGATAATGGTGCTGATACCATTCAATGGGAAAAAGTCTTTTTGACTGGGAAAATGGTGCATGGATAGTCACATTGCAAAAGAATGAAGTTGGACCCTTACCTAACACCATATGAAAAAATTAACTCAAAATGGATCTGAGACCGAAGTGTAAGACCTAAAATAATAAAACTGTTAGATAAAAATATAGGGCAAAACCTTCACAACATTGGATTTGGCAATGACTTCTTGGATATGACACTAAAGGCACAGGCAACAAACAAAATATGGACAAATTGGACTTCAAGAAAATTAAATTTTTGTGCACAAAAGACAGTATCAACAGAGTAAAAAGGCAACCCACAGAATGGGAGAAAATGTTTGCAAATCATATATCTGATAAGGAATTAATATCTACAATATAGAGAGAACTAAAACTCAACAACAAAAAACCAAACAACCTGATTCAAAAACAGGCAAAGGACCTGAATACACATTTCTCTGAAGAAGATATACAAATGACCGGTATGCACATGAAAAGATGTTCAACATTGCCAATCATTAGGGAAATGCAAATCAAACCTATAACGAGATACCATTGTATCTCACACCCATTAAGATGGCTACTATCATAAAACAAAAAACAAAAAAACTAGAAAATAACAAGTGTTGGTGAGTATGTAGAGATATTAGAACCCTGTGCACTGATGGTTGGAATGTAAAAAGATATACCTGCTGTGGAAAACAGTATAGTGGTTCCTCAAAAAATTAAAAATAGAATTACCATATAGGAACTTCCCTGGTTGTGCAGTGGTTAAGACTCCGCCTGCCAATGCAGGAGACATGGGTTCAAGCCCTGGTCTGGGAAGATCCCACATGCCATGGAGCAACTAAGCCCATGTGCCACAACTACTGAGGCTGTGCTCTAGAGCCCGCGAGCCACAACTACTAAGCCCGTGTGCCACAGCTACTAAAGCCTGCGTGCCTAGAGCCCATGCTCCACAACAAGAGAAGCCACTGCAATGAGAAGCCCGCACTTTGCAACAAAGAGTAGCTCCCACTTGCCACAACTAGAGAAAGCCCACATGCAGCAACGAGGAACCAATGCAGCCAAAAATAAATAAATAAATTAAAAAAAAAAAAAGACTCCATGCTCGCAATGCAGGGGGCCCAGGTTCAATCCCTGGTCAGGGAACTAGATCCCACATGCATGCCGCAACTATGGAGCTGACAAGCTGCAACTAGGGAGCCCACCTTCCACAACTAAGACCAGCACAACCAAAAAAAAAAATTCTAGAAACACTGACTCCTTCTTTTAAAACAAACAAACAAAAAGAATTACCATATAATTCAGCAATTACACTTCGGGACATATACTCCAAAGACTTGAAAATTGGGTACCAAAGAGGTATTTTACACCCATATTCATAGCAGCATTATTCACAATAGCTAAACAGTGAAAGCAATCCAAGTATTCATTGACAGATGAATGGATAAGCAAATGTGGTATATACATGTAATGGAATATTATTCAGCCTTAAAAAGAAAGGAAATGCATACCTAGGAATAAACCTACCTAAAGAGGAAAAGACATATACTCAGAAAACTATAAAACACTGATGAAAGAAATCAAAGATGACATAAACAGATGGAGAAATATACCATGTTCTTGGATTGGAAGAATCAATATTGAGACAATGACTATACTATGCAAAGCAATCTACAGATTTAATGCAATCCCTATCAAATTACCAATGGCATTCTTCACAGAATTAGAACAAAAAATTTAACAATTTGTATGGAAACACCAACAAAGCCAAACACCCAAATAGCCAAAGCAATCTTGAGAAAGAAAAACGGAGCTGGAGGAATCAACCTCCCTGACTTCAAACTATACTACAAAGCTACAGTAATCAAAACAGTATGGTACTGGCACAAAACCAGAAATATAGATTAATGGTACAGGATAGAAAGCCCAGAGATAAACCCACACACATACGATCACCTAATTTATGACAAAGGAGGCAAGAATATACAATGGAGAAAAGACTGCCTCTTCAATAAGTGGTGCTGGGAAAACTGGATAGCCACATGTAAAAGAATGAAATTAGAACATTTCCTAACACCATACACAAAAATAAACTCAAAATGGATTAAAGACCTAAATGTAAGACCAGACACTATAAAACTCTTAGAGGAAAAAGTAGGAAAAACACTCTTTGACATAAACCACAGCAAGATCTTTTTTGACCGACCTCCTAGAGTAATGAAAATAAAAACAAAAATAAATAAATGGGACCTAATTAAACTTAAAAGCTTTTGCACAGCAAAGGAAACCATAAACAAGATGAAAAGACAACCCTCAGAATGAGAGAAAATATTTGCAAACTAAGCAACAGACAAAGGATTAATCTCCAAAATATACAAACAGCTCACGCAGCTCAATATCAAAAAAACAACCCAATCCAAAAATGGGCAGAAGACCTAAATAGACATTTCACCAAAGAAGACATACGGAGAAGCCAGTAGGAGCCTGTGATGTCGTGCCGTTGTCTGAAGATTCTTCAATCACTATGTCAAGTGACACAGATGTTTCTCTTTCTTCATATGATGAAGATCAGGGATCTAAACTTATCCTAAAAGCTAGAGAGGCACCATTTGTCCCCATTGGAATGGCAGGTTTTGCAGCAATCTTTGCATATGGATTATATAAATTGAAGAGCAGGGGCAATACTAAAATGTCTGTTCACTTGATCCACATGCGCATGGCAGCCCAAGGCTTTGTTGTGGGAGCAATGACTCTTGGTATGGGCTATTCCATGTATCAAGAATTCTGGGCAGAACCTAAACCTTAGAAGAGGAGATGCTGTCTTGGTCTTGGTGGTGCTTGCTTTAGTTAGACATCTCATATTGGGGTTATATGTTTATGTTGAAAATAAATTCTATGGGTCGGACAATAACATGATAATATGAATATTGGCTTCCTTTCTTGCAGGCTTGATTTGCCTAGTGACTAGTTCAATAGCTAGGTCATTCAGGGGAGTCAGATTAGCACAAAAACATGTCACTTTTAAATACACTTGATAGTGGTACAGTGTCCACCTTCTTAAACTCTTCTGATAAAATTAGTTGTAAAGAGGACAACATGTCAAACCTGAAAATGCTCCCAGTTGCTGCAGAATATCATATGCTTTTGATGTAATGTAGGAATCCTATTTACCCCAGTTAATTTAACTCTTTCTGACTGCCTTGTGGACTGAGTACTGTTTTTAAGGTCTGGTTGGCTCTTGAAGAACACTTTCAGAACAGTGCATGGAATACAACATTATAAACCTCCCAGCAACTATGTGTGTGTTTTTAAATCAAAACTAAAGAGCTGGTAACAGTTGTTTTGAAGTAGTATCTGTTTCAGAATCATAGTTGTAAACATGAGAATAACTTAACTGTAGATCCCCGTTTAGCTGTTTTGTAATTGCAGAATTATAGTTTGTTGCTGTTATCTTAGAATAATTTTTAAATGGCATTTTGAAATAGAAGTGTGTATTTTAAGTGCTAATGCAAAGGTAAATGAAAAATACTTTTTAAATGTGTGCAGTCTGTTTATTTTCTCTGAAAGAATCATAAATGTTAAACTAAATAAATTGCCTGTAATGGAAGTGATTTATGAGCAAGCTGGTTTGGTCAGACATTATACAAACTTTGGTATACTACAGAATGCTTTGTTGTACTTGTGAGATTCTCTTGTCTAACCTGAATTTACATTCCATGGTGATAACATGGTAAATGTAGTGTTATTAAAGTAAGTGAACACACACACACACAAAAAAAGAAGACATACAGATGGCCAAGAGGCACATGAAAAGATGCTTGGCATCACTAATTATTAGAGAAATGCAAATCACAACTACAATGAGGTATCACCTCACACCAGTCAGAATGGCCATCATCAAAAAATCTAGAAACAATAAATGCTGGAGAAGGTGTGGAGAAAAGGGAACCCTCTTACACTGTTGGTGGGAATGTAAATTGATACACCGACTGTGGAGAACAGTATGGCGGTTCCTTAAAAAACTAAAAATAGAACTACCATATGACCCAGCCATCCTACTACTGGGCATATACCCTGAGAAAACCATAATTCAAAGAGTCATGTACCCCAATGTTCACTGCAGCACTATTTACAATAGCCAGGACATGGAAACAACCTAAATGTCCATCGACAGATGAATGGATAATTACTCAGCCATAAAAAGGAATGAAATTGGGCCATTTGTAGAGATTTAAATGGACCTAGAGTCTGTCATACAGAGTGAAATAAGCCAGAAAGAGAAAAACAAATATCATATATTAAGGCGTATATGTGGAATCTAGAAAAATGGTACAGATGAACCTATTTGCAGGGCAAGAATAGAGGCATAGACGTAGAGAACGTACATGTGAACATGGGGGGGAAGGGAAGGGTGGGACAAATTGGGAGATTAGGATTGTCATATATACACTACCATGCATAAAATATATAGCTAGCGGGAACATCCTATAAGGCACAGGAAGTTCAGCTCAGTGCTCTATGATGACCTAGATGGGTGGGATGGTGGGAGGGGGGACAGGAGGTCCAAGAGGGAGGGGATATATGTATACATATAGCTGATTCACTTCATTGTAGAGCAGAAACTAACACAATATTGTACTCCAATATTGTACTTTTAAATTATACTCCAATTTAAAAAAAAAAAGGGAAATTCTACATATGCTACAACATGGATGAACCTTAATGACACTGTGCTAAATGAAATAAGCCAGTCACAAAAAGACAAATACTGTGTGATTCTACTTACATAACGTACTTAGAATAGACAAAATCGTAGAAAGTAGAATGGTGGTTGCCAGGGACTGGGGAGAGGGGAGAATGAGGAATTACTGTTTAATAAGTATAGCGTTTAAATTTTGCAGATGAAAGAAGTTCTGGAGATGAATGGTGGTGATGGTTGCACAATATGAATGTATTTAATGCTACTGAACTGTACACTTAAAAATGGTAAAGATAGGGCTTCCCTGGTGGCGCAGTGGTTGAGAGTCTGCCTGCCGATGCAGGGGACATGGGTTCTTGACCCGGTCCGGGAGGATCCCACATGCCGCGGAGCGGCTGGGCCCGTGAGCCATGGCCGCTGAGCCTGCGCGTCCGAAGCCTGTGCTCCACAACGGGAGAGGCCACAACAGTAACAGGTCTGCGTACCGCAAAAAAAAAAGGTAAAGGTAGTACATTTTATGTTTTGTGTATTTTACCAGAACATTAAAAAATTGTTAAAAAAAAAATGACATGCACTCTGATGAGTTCTGGAGCTGCAAAGCTCTTTTCCCTCAAGGGGCTCTCAGAAATGTAAACAGGTACTGATAGAACATGATAATTGCCATAATAAGTTTATGTATGAGAACACAAATAAGGGATAACTAATTTTGTCTGGGAGAGAATAATCTTTTGTTAGGAAAGAATGATCAACAAAAGTTTGGATAATAAATATTCTTGAAATATCCTTGAAGGGTGAGTGAAACAGCCATCTAAAGGAGAGGAGGAGCATTCAAGATGTAGAGTAGGAAAAGGGCAGGACATGTTTCAGGAATCTGCAAGAATCTGGAATACTGGAGGGCAGGGTACAGGAGATGATACTGGAGAGTTGGGCAGGGGCAGATCATGAGGCCTGCAATACCATGCTAAGCCCCTGGCCTTAACCTGAAAGGTAGTCCTTAAAGGGTTTCAACCAGGAGAATGATGTAGTCATATTTCAATGTTAAAAAAATTAATTAGCAGTGGGTAGATAAGAATAGAGGAACCAAAACTGAAGGCAGGGAAAACAGTAAGGGGATATTGTAGAAAATCAGGTGAGGGATTATGAAAGCTTGAAATAAGCAGAAGCAGTAGGAATAGAAAAAAGGGACAGATCAGAGAGATGTTACAGTGATAGGATAACGAGACTTAAACGACTTATTAACTGTGTTGTGAATGGCAGAGATAAAAGTTCTCATGTAGAAGAGGTTATTCTTATCCAGGGAGGTTTCACTAGTGCCAACTCTGAACAACCAGTCGTGACTGCTGGTATGCAGTTTAGTAGAGGAGCCTAAAACTCAATCTAGGTGCAATAAGAAAGAATGATGAATTAGTAATTTCTGCCATGGATGCTGAATGGGAGAACACTAGCACATGACAGATATTTAACATTCCTATTCTCAGAGGAAACATTAAGATATACTATGTGTTTTAAGGAATGTATATGGTGTGTTTCCATTTTTTTAAATTCAAGAACAGAAAATTAATTTTTGTTGATGGAAGACAGAATAGTTGTAATCTCTGGGTGGGGATGTAGATACAGACTGGGAAGTGGTACAGGGGAGTCTTTTAGAGTATTAGAAATTTTCTAGAGCTTGATCTGGGTGGTGGTCACACATGTATACATCTGTGAACAACCATTGAGTTGTGCACTTAAGTTTTGTGCTTCTTGCTATATGAATCTTATATATCAATTTAAAAAAGTGAAAAAAGTTAATATGTGTTTAAGGAATGGCAAGTAGTCTGATGTAGCATAGGGTAAGGAAGAAAGAAAAAGGTTAGCAGATTACTGGGATATAAAAGTTGGAGAAGTAGAATGGCAATAGATTGTGAAGGGTTTCGGGAGCCATATTAAAGAGTTTTGACTTGTTCGTACAACTGTTGGAGAGTATCTAAAGTTTTAGATAATCCCATATCTCTGTTTTGGCTGTGCAGAGTCTACTTTGGAGAGAAAAAGGTGAAGAACAGTTTCTCTGACCCAGCTAGGATCTCAGACCCAGTATCTTCTTAGCTAAAGTTTATCAATTTTATATCCATCCTTGGAAATCACGAAAGGGAGGGGAATTCAATAATTACCTGTGAAAGTACTTGGCAAGTGACTTTAATTCAAACTTTAAATAATAAACCTAACATAACCACATTGCAAAAATCTCAAACCTAAAGAAAAGTGGCATAAACTATGGATAATCCTACTACAGTACTATTAGCATTTTGGTATACTGGACTTGCTACCAGTCTTTCTCCTTTTTTAAAAAAAAAACAGTTCACTCTTCAGGATACGGTAGCTGGCCTATGCTGATAGCAGAGTACCAGGGACTAGGTCAGATATGGAGAAGCATAACTAAAAGTAGTCTCTGACCATATTTTGGCAGGAGCAAGACAGAATCTAAAAGAAAACCAAATCAGAAATATGCGTCTAAAATGAGACACAGACCTACTAGAGAATGGACTTGAGGATATGGGGAGGGGGAAGGGAAGTTGTGACAAAGTGAAAGAGTGGCATGGACATATATACACTACCAAACTAGCTAGTGGGAAGCAGCTGCATAGCACAGGGAGATCAACTAGATGCTTTGTGACCACCTAGAGGGGTGGGATAGGGAGGGTGGGAGGGAGGGAGATGCAAGAAGGAAGAGATATGGGAACATATGTATATGTATAACTGATTCACTTTGTTATAAAGCAGAAACTAACACACCATTGTAAAGCAATTATACTCCAATAAAGATGTATAAAAAAACCAATAAAATGAGGAGGCAAGGGGCAAGAGTGCAAAGGGTGGAAAGGTTCAAGTGCTAGCCGCTGTAGGAGGGCAGTATGTATACAGAAGTCCCTTTTACTGGGTGCCTACTGCATATTGTGAGCTGAATGTAGTTGCTTACAGTGTTGGACTGGATAGTTGTAATCTTAATGATTTTGTCTTATTTTCATTTAACCTTAAATCATATGCATTTCTCATGTTGTTATATAGTTTTCATAACCACTTGCATTTTAAGTTTTATTTTTAATAAAAGAATTTTAAATTAATATTTTAAAATAAAAGTTTCATTTTATTCTTTTTAACAATTTTGCTTTTTTTCCTTTAACATTTTTTTACAACTTCTAAATCTTTTGTAAAATTATTTTTGACTAAGTGACTTATGTTTGTAAATATTTAGTCCCCTGTTTTCTTAAACTTTTAAAACTAAATTTTTATTTTTTCTGATTATAATAGAATTACATGCCCTTTGCAGAAAATCTGGAAAATTTAGGAAAACATAAAGAAGAAAATAACAATAACAATAGACCATACCCCACTGTCTTAAGACAATCCATCTAAACAACTTTTTGGCATATTTCCTTTCAGTCTTTTTTTTTATAATGCATTTTAGCATAGTTGAGATCACACTTTGCACATAATATATTTTTACTTAATATTTTATCATAGGTATTTCTCCCCATCATTAAGAATTCTTTGTAAATACAGTTTTAGCAACTGCAAAATATTATATAAGAGAAGGCGCCAGAGTTTGCTTAACTGGTCCCATATTGTTAGGCATTTAAGTTACTCCTAATTTTTTTCTATTCTAAATAATGCTTTTTGCATAAATGTATAAAGCACTATAAGATTATTTCCTCAGAGAAAATTCTCAGATGTGGGATTTCTATATCAAGTAGTGTGAAATTTTTAAAGGTTCCTGATGTGTACTGCCAAACTGATTTAAGAGGTTTGTCCTAAATTCCACTTCCACTATTATATGGGAGAGAAAACCAACCAAATATTTTCAAGCTTTAAAAATGATAGGCTTCTCAGAATCTCTGAGCAAAGGCTATAGTATCTACAGATATATTTTCCTTCAAAAAAAAATACTGACTGGAAACATAGACGTGCCAGATTTGGGGAGAGGGGAGACCTGCCACACTTCACTTACTTTGATGTCTCTGAGAAACACACCTAAATAGCTAAGTACCCCCACCTTGCAAGACAACAATATTTTAGAGAGAGATTTCCTTAAGGTTAGACAACATCAATGGAAAATTTTGCTGTGTCGCCAAAGTTCCCCGGAGAATATGACCCAAGATCACGCACCGCTTTGGAGCGTAGGCTGTCAAAGGGATCCTTGGAGGGATCACCAGTTCATCTTATATGCAGCTCTGAGTTTTCTTGTTTAGACAGCCCTTGGTCCAGTTCCAGAATCCTTGCCCTGCCTTAGATCTCTCCCAACACTCCTCCAGGGGCCCTCCAGACTTCTACAACCTTGAGAGGAGCCTCAAGGTTCCCCCTTGTCTCTCTGACCCATGAAGGCTTACTTGCTCTAGCTCTCCTCTGCACATTCTCACTCCCTTTTCTCCTCTTGTTCTCCCTAGTCTTTCTTCTTTTCCTCCTCTCTCCTCACTTTCACTCTCCTGAGTCTTTTAAGTTTCTCTCTAAGCTTCTCTTTTAATGCTATCTTCTCCTTCTCCCTCTCCCAGTTTTCTCAAACTTTCAACCCTTTCCTCCTCTTCAACAGGGACACAGCTGACCTTCACTAGGAGCCGCCTCTCTCTGTTTTGTCCTCAGACTTCTCTCCCCCAGACTTTTCTATTCTCTCCAAATGGCACACACATCCTCAATTTTGCAGGAGTTTCTCCCAGCATTTTTCACACATAAGACAGCTTTCATAACCCTGTTACCAAGGAATACTCTTAGAAGAGCACTGTTACCCCTCTAACCCAAACATGACTTCCTTCCTTATCATAAAGTCCAAGAAAAGATCACTTGTATTATGCCCATGTTTTCCTCTCTATCCAAATTAGGATACACAAGAACACAGGTTTATAAGCCTACTTATAGTTACAATGTTTGAAATCTGAGCTGTCCTCAAAAATCTGGGACATAATGTTGCTATAAATTCCACCTATCCAGAATCCAGCTCTCAAGCAGTTTCACACGCAAGAAGAACTCTGAACATCCTCGGAGTTGTCAGGAAGTTTGTGTTCTATATATTACACTCAGACTAAAAATGAAGCGTTCTCCTCTTTTCGTCCACTCTGGAAAACAGAATTTTGACTACATATCGAGTTAGGTCTAGCCTTCTAGATTGCTATCTATAGGTCATACATAGAGTGATTCTTTAACTGGAGATTTTATGAAGGTCACAAAAGGGTTCACTGAGAAAGACTGAGCCCACGCTCTGAAATGAGAATGTACAGTTTACCACCCATTGACTTACACGTAAATCTGTATAAAGATCTTCAAAGGTGGTTTATTAGGTTCTGGTTTAAACTTTCAGTTCTTTCTTTCTAAAAAACTTAGGGAAAGCTCTTAACCAATATGAATTCCTCAGGTCCAATTTGGACTTTACTTTTTGCACTATGCAATTTCTGTAAATTCTCTTCTGCCTGGAGCCCTTAATCTAGATCTCCATGGATGTATTTTCTCAAGGTTCACTTTAGGTATAGTCTTAATCGATCATAGTTCTGTGGAAGTTTGCTTCCTCTAATAAGCCTGCAAAACTCTCTCTTCTTATTTCTGATTGTCCCCTGAAATGTTACTCTTTGTGAATTAGTATGGCTCTGCCTAGCTCTAGATAAAATCTTAACTTTTTATCACATGTCTTGTCTGTGTTGCATTTTCTGCCCACTTTTGCCCTCCCCTACAGCGAAGGGAGTATTTTAAACTTTTTTTGTTTCCAGAGAGAGCAACTTGCTGGTTGGAGGATTCAAGTTTAAAATGGACCCCCAGAGAAACATGTGTGGCTTGAGACATCCTGTGTAATCCAATAAATATCCACCCTACCCCCAACCCACATTTGCTGGCTAAAGCAAATGCGAGAGTCAGAGAGGGGGAGGAGTTATGTTCAAGCATTTTTATGTACAGTCTTGTGCAGTCTGCACATGCTGGAGAGTTCATGCACTTTTGTCCCAGAAGTGACTTTCAACTCTTACTTTACATGCAGTTCCAACAAGTTTGGATATCTAGTTTCCATAACTATAGCAGATCAAAATCAACAACTAGTGGGTGGGAGTTGGGGGTGAAGAATAAGTTAGTAGTGATTAAGACCACAGATTCTGGAGTCAAACTGCAGGTTTGAATTTTGGCCCTGCCATCTCCTAGCTGTATGACTTTGAATAAGGTACTTCACCTTTTTTGCCTCAATTTCCTCATCTGCAAAGTGGGAATAATAATAGTACCTATTTCATACAGTTGTCATATATACAAGGTGACTGCAACAGTAAGTACTATATAAGTATCAAGTAGAGTGGGTACATGTAACAGTTCTTATGAAAAGTAAAAGAAATAACTTTTTTAAAATGCCTAACATAGACCCTGGAACATAAAAGATTTCTAGTGTCCTTGCCGTTTGGTAAACATGCCTTAGGCTTGCATGCTACTAAACCTTTGCAACATGGTGCTTCCTTGGCCTGATAAGCTCTATTGCCTTTCTTTGCTGGCAAACTGTTCATTCTTCTTCACCCAGCTTAAATGCATCCTTCCCTCTGTATTCTCCCTTGGCTTCTTTGGAGAAAATGAGTCACTCCCTCTTCTTTAATTCTGTAGCACCTACTGCTATCACCCTGCTTGATCATGTAGTGTTGTAATTACTTATTTATGAATCTTCTCCCTCACCAGACTTTATGGTCCTCCTCCATGGCTGGAGCCACATCTTATTTTCACAGCTGTCACAGTACTTTGTCCCTCAATAAATGTTTTGATGAATGTAGGAATAATAATATCAAACACACAGTGCTTAGTTCTAGGCTCTGTTCTAATGCTTTATATATATTAACTTAATCTTTAATCTTGACAACAATCCTATGTAGTAGTAGTATCGTCTCTAACTTAAAGATAAGGTAAATGACACAAAAGCATTTATGTAATTTGTCTAGGTCACCTCAGCTACTACTTGTCAAAGCCAGGATTCAAATCTAAGTAGTTGGTATCAGAAACCAGACTTTTAACCAACCCAATACAAATGCCTTCCAGAGACCAAGAGAACAAACAACTGCACACAAACCTGGCTTTCCCAAAGGTCTCACTTCCTCAGGTAAATGAGCCATTCATCCAACAAATATTTACATAGTGCTTTCTATGTGTACACCACCATGTTAAACACTGATCTCTAATGGCTCCCCGCTTTCTCCCATCACCCCTCCACCCAATCGCTACAACCTCCCCCCAAACTCCACTGCTCTGTGAACTTCTTTCAGTTTCTTTAATGTGTTGTGCTCTTGCTCAGCTCTGGAACCTCCACTGCCGGTTTGCCCCGCTAACTCATGCTTATCCTTCAGTTCTCAGCTTAAATTATTTCTTTCTGCAAGCCTTACATTATCCCCCTCAAGTAAGTTATGTGCCCCTGCTCTGGGCTCCCGTGGCACTTTACACTTTCCTTGTCATAGTATTTGTCATACTTACTGTTCTTGCCCATTTACTTGTTTGCCTTCTGCACTAGACTATAAGCTCTGTGAGAGCAAGGACTGAATCTTATCTGGGTTATCACTGAATCTGCAGCACCTAACTTGATGACCATCACATAGTAGGTGCTTGATAAATATTTGTTGAATGACTTGACTGAAGGATGAGCATGATGAAATCTCTATGCTTAAGAAGTCTAGTTGGTGGGGGGAAAAAGGTCTTGTGGGGATACAGAAAACAAAAATAGTGTATTATGATAAATGCTATAATAGGGACACAGAGGGGAAGATTTCTAACTCTATCTGGAGTAAAGTGGGAAGGGGGCAGTTCAGCAGAGTCTTAAAGGGTAAGTGAGAGTTTATGAAAAGGAAAGAAAGAGGTCATAAGCAAGAACTATACTAGAAATTGCTTGGTTGTCTAAGTGGCTAAACCATTTTTCTGTGTGTCTAAAAAGAACATTAATCTAAACTTAATCCTACAACTGATTAATCTAATCTAATCTAATCTGAGTTTGGAGGCAATATGCAATAACTCAAAAGGCAATATGATGAAATAATTTTATTCTTTAAGTACCTCTTCTGTGAATTCCCATGAAAATCTCTTCTTACCTCTATCATCATATTTGTCGTGCTGCACAGCCATTGTCAGAATGGTTCTACCCCACCTGATGAGCTATTTAAGGCCTGGGGTTAAAGCACTTTAAAGTCTGGTTCAATTCTGTGTATCCCTGGTACCTAGAACAAAACCAGTCCCAGCAAGAGGATCTATGAGTACTCCAACATGACCATAAAGTCTTAAATGAGCTGACCTCCAGCAGTCTCTCAGCTTTGTCTCACGTCCCATACTGTATGCTCCAGTCAATATGCACTTTTTAGTTTCCTGAATAACATTTGACTCCTAAAGCCTGTGGGCCTTTCCACGTGCCAATGCCATTCCAACTGTCTCTTCCTGCTCATATCCCCAGCTCATCATCCAGCTCTTTTTTTTTTTTAGCAAGTCAATTTTAGAAGTTATTTAATGAATTATTTGCATATGTATTCTCATGTAGAAATTAGTACAGGTTTCACATTTGAATTTATCAATTCATAGAGTCTAATATTAACATTATCTAACTGTTCGGTACATTTTAAAATCACTAATCATATATCTTAAGTTGAAATTGAGCTATAAAATAATATATATGATTTTTAAGTATAAAAACTTTACTACAAGGAAAATAGCACATATATTTTACAATACATCCAGCTAACTCTTATTTATTTATTTATTTATCTGGTTGTGCCAGGTCTTAGTTGCAGCACACAGGATCTTCGTTGCCGCGTGCGGGATCTTTATTTGTGGCATGCAAAATCTTTTTTCTTTTAGTTGCAGCATGCGAAGTCTAATTCCCTGACCAGGGATCGATCCTGGGCCCCCTGCATTGGGAGTCTTAACTGCTGGACCACCAGGGAAGTCCCTGCGTGTATCCTTTAGAACTAGTGTTTCTGGATTTTTTGGATTGTTTTTGGACTGTTTTTGTTTCTTTCAGGAGTGGAATTGCTGGGTCATATGGTAGTTCTATTTTCAGTTTTTGGAGAAATCTCCAGACTGTTTTCCACAGTGGCTGCACCAATTTACATTCCCACCAACACTGTTTGAGTGTTCCCTTTTCTCCACAACTTCTCCAACATTTGTTATTTGTGTTCTTTTTACTGATGGCCATTCTAACAGGTGTGAGGTGATATCTCATTGTGGTTTTGTTTTGTATTTCCCTGATGATTAGCGATGTTGAGCACCCTTTCATGTTCTTATTGGCCATCTGCATGCCCTTTTTGGAGAAATGTCTGTTCAGGTCTTCTGCCCATTTTTTAATCGGGGTGGGGTTTTTTTGATGTTGAGTTGTATGAGCTGTTTAGGTCTTTACTCCATTTTAAGTTTATTTTTGTGTATGGTGTTAGAGAATGTTCTTATTTCATTCTTTTACATGTAGCTGTCCAATTTTCCCAGAACTATTTATTGAAGAGACTTTCTTTTCTCCATTGCATATTCTTGCCTCCTTTGTCATAGAAGAATTGATCATAAGTGTGTGGGTTTATTTCTGGGTTCTCTATTCTGTTCCATTGATCCATATGTCTGTCTTGTGCCAGTACCATACTGTTTTGATTACCATAGCTTTGTGGTATAGTCTGAAGTTAGGGACCATAATTCCTCCAGCTCTGTTCTTCTTGCTCAAGATTGTTTTTGGCTATTCAGGGTCTTTTGTGTTTCCATACAAATTTTTAAATTATTTGTTATAGTTCTGTAAAAATGCTATTGGTATTTTTTTTAAGATTTTTTATTTATTTATTTATTTTATTTATTTTTGGCTGCATTGGGTCTTAGTTGCGGCATGCAGGATCTTCGTTGAGACATGCGGGATCTTTCATTGTGGCATGCAGACTCTTGTTGTGGTGCGTGGGCTTCTCTCTAGTTGTGCCATGCGGGTTTTTCTCTCTTCTAGTTGTGGCATGCAGGCTCCAGGGCACATGGGCTCTGTAGTTTGTGGCCCGCAGGCTCTAGTTGAAGCTCGCAAGCTCAATAGTTGTGGCACATGGGCTTAGTTGCCCCGTGGCATGTGGGATCTTAGTTCCCTCACCAGGGATCGAACCCATGTCCCCTACATTGTAAGGTGTATTCTTTACCACTGGACCACCAGGGAAGTCTCTGCTATTGGTATTTTGATAGGGATTGCATTGAATCTGTAAATTGCCTTGTGTAGTATGGCCATTTTAACAACATTCATTTTTCCAATCCAAGAACACAGTATATCTTTCCATCTGTTTATATCACCTTCAATTTCTTTCATCAGTGTCTTACAGTTTTCTGAGTACACGTCTCCTACCTTCTTAGGTAGGTTTATTTCTAGGTATCTTATTCTTCTTTTTTTTTTTTTTTTTTGCAGTACTCGGACCTCTCACTGTTGTGGCCTCTCCCGTTGCGGAGCACAGGCTCCAGACGCACAGGCTCAGCAGCCATGGCTCACGGGCCCAGTCACTCCCCGGCATGTGGGATCCTCCTGGACCAGGGCACGAACCCATGTCCCCTGCATCAGCAAGCGGACTCTCAACCACTGCGCCACCAGGGAAGCCCCTCTTATTCTTTTTGATGCAATGGTAAATGGGATTGTTTCCTTAATTTCTTTTTCTGATAGTTCACTGTTAGTGTATAGAAATGAAACAGATTTCTGTATATTAATTTTGTATCCTGCAACTTTACTGAGTTCATTGATGAGCTCTAGTAGTTTTCTGGTGGCATCTTTAGGATTTTCTCTGTATAGTATCATGTTACCTGCAAACAGTGACAATTTTAATTCTTCCTTTCCAATTTGGATTCCTTTGTTTTTTTTTTTGGATTCCTTTTTTATTTTGTATTCTTTTTATTGTCTGATTGTGGTGGCTAGGACTTCCAATATGACATTGAATAAAAGTGGCATGAGTGGGCATCCTTGTCTTGTTCCTGATCTTAGAGGAAATGCTTTCAGCTTTTCAGCATTGAGTATGATGTTAGCTGTGGGTTTGTCATATATGGCCTTTATTATGTTGAGGTATATTCCCTCTATGCCCACTTCCTGGAGAGTTTTTATCATAAATCGTTGTTGAATTTTGTCAAAAGTTTTTTCTGCATCTATTGAGATGATCATATGGTTTTTATTCTTTAATTTGTTAACGTGTGTATCACATCAGAGTTGTATTCGTAAAACACATGTGACCACATCTCTCTCCTGCTGAAAACCTTTTAACAGCTTCTCATTACTCCAGGATAAAGTGCAAGCATTAAAGGTCCTTTACGATCTTCCCCCAACTCACATTTCTGCCCTTAAATCAAAGGCAGGAGCAAGGGGAGGGTAGCTCAAGTTTTGGCTATTGTTCAGTGCAAGGGAAGAGGGTAAGGCCTTATCACAAATGTTCATTTTGGCATTGAACTATATATTCCATTTTTAATGAAATATTTCAAATATACAAAAAATTATGCAAAATAATATACCCAAATTTCCGTAATATTAACATACTACACAATCATGGTATCATTATCAAAACTAAGAAATTAACATAAATGCCATACTATTAATTAAACTAAAGTCTTTATTCAGACTTTATCAGGTTTTCCACTAATGTCCTTTTTCTATTCTAGAATCCAATCTAGGACCCTACAGGCATTTAGTTATCATCATGTCTCCTTAGTCTCCTTCAATCTGTAACAGTTCCTTAGTCTTTCCTCTTCTATCATGACTTTGAGAATTATGAAGAGTACTTGTCTTGGTAGAATGTTCCTCAATTTGGGTTTGTCTAAGGTTTTCTCATGATTCAATTAAGGCTATGGATTTTGGAGAAGAGTATCACAAAAGCTATGTGCCCTTTTCAATGCATCCAATCAGGCATACACAATACTGATACATCCTATTACTTGTGATATTTATCTTGATCACTTGGTTAACATGGGGCTGCCAGGTTTCTCCGTTGTAAACTTACTATTTTTCCTTTTCTAAAAAAATATTTGGGGAGATATAATTTGAAGCTATGCAGATACCTTGTTTCATCTTAAATTTTAACGCACTAATTACAGTATTTATTAGTGGACCTTGCTTGATGCAGTTAATACTTTGATGTTCTAATGTGATTTTCTAATTCCCTAATTCCTTCTACTTTTATTTACCGAAATTCTTCTGTAAGGGAGACTATTTCCTTCTCCCTCATTTGTTTATTTATTCAATCATTTATTTATATCAGTAAGGACTTAGTGATTTTATTTCATTCTTTGGGTTATAATCTAAATTATGATTATTTATTTTGTTGCTCAAATTATTCAAGTTTTGGCCATTGGGAACTCTTTTGGTTGGCTTCTGTGTCTTTTTGAAATGTCTCTATCCTAGCACCACAAGATGCTCCAGGCTCATCTTGTATTTTTCCAGCCCTGGAATCAATCACTTCTCCAAGGAGCACTGATTCTTTTTATTGAAAACAGGTAATTAGAAACAAAGATCTGGGTACTAGATGTGATCATTGCTACCGGGGTATTACTGCTTCTAGGTGCTCTAAGCAGACAGAGCTAGGAAATATTTATACGTATACTAACCCACATATACATACACATCTATATTTATTTCTACATGTATTTGATAGAGATTTTTCAAAACAAGTGTTGATACTGATAACTTTTTTTAACTTTATATAAATGGTTTCATATGTAAATATATTTTTACAACTTGAGTTTTTTTGTTCAACATTTATTTTTGAGATGTAACCATATTGATACATATAGTTCTGGTTTGTTCACTTTAACAGTTATCTTACTAGTAGCCTTTTGTGTGATAAATCCTCTGTATTTTTTTCTATGAGTCATAGAGCTGCCAACTGTAAAGATTATTGTTAGTCACCCATAGTTATTTATAGGTTGCAGGCAGTTTCCCTACAAAAAGCAAAGTTGGTTGCCCATCTCATACTTTAGGGACACTGTAACTGTAGGAGAGTATTATTGAACAGCCAGCCACTCAATTCCTCTATTAACAGTTCTTTGTGAATTATTCCTGCATATTGTGTAGCTACATCAACATGGTAAGTTGTCTTTTTTTAGTTTATTTCTTTGTTCCAGTTTTATGTTTCTTAATTTCTAGTCTGCTTCATAATAATTGTCCTTTGCAGTTACTTTCTTTATAGTTTCATTTCCACTGTATGTAATTTTTTTTTTTTTTTTTTTTTGCGGTATGCGGGCCTCTCACCATTGTGGCCTCTCCCATTGCGGAGCACAGGCTCCGGACGCATAGGCTCAGCGGCCATGTCTCACAGGCACAGCCGCTCGGCGGCATGTGGGATCTTCCCAGACCGGGGCACGAACCCGTGTCCCCTGCATCGGCAGGCGGACTCTCAACCACTGCGCCACCAGGGAAGCCCTCCACTGTATGTATTTTTATGTTGGTTTGTTATGTGGGTTTGTATGTATTTTATATTTTGTTTGTTTGTTTTTTGCCACTCCACGCAGCTTGTGGGATCTTAGTTTCCCAATCAGGGATTGAACCTGGGCCCCAGCAGTGAAAGCACCGAGTCCTAACCACTGGAATGCCAGGGAATTCCCTGTAGTTACTTACTTTTGAGGTCATTTTGTAATCTCTTAATATCCCTACAGTTTTATTTGCCATTTGCCATTTTTCAAATTCACTCTGAATTTTCTAAATTTAGATCTATTCAGGAAATAATTTAGGTAAAACAATAAGTCTAGTAAACATTGTAGAAATTTAAGTGCTACAGTTTAACATTTTTTCTATTCATAACCATTTTATGATTTGTCACTTTACTGTTTATTCAAAAATTTACCCCCAATTCTAGCTAAAATCCATCATCATAAGTGAGGATGAGAGTAGCTGTGAGAAGCTTCAAAGTGAAAAACTGGCCAGGTTGCATTGGGAGTCTTGAGGGCCTGTTTACCGCACTGCATCATATTTGCTTTTATTCCTGCCCTGGTAGCTCCATGAAAGTGTAGACATGACTGATTCATTGATGAGTCCCCAGCTAATAGCCTTGCACAAAGAAGATGTTCAGTGAGTAATTGTCAAGTAAATGGATGACTGGTTGGATGGATGGATGAATGGATGGATGGAGAGGTAGGCAAGATCTCCTCAAACTCTGGCATCAGAAGGCTTCATAGAGGACATGGAAACTGCCATTATAAGGATGGGTAGGACTTGAAAGGAATTAATGAAAGAGGAGGGCATCTGTCTACTATCATCCTTTCTCCTCACCGTCACTTGAAATGTCCAGAGGTTCCCACTAAAAAGATAGATGACCCACTGGTGTCAGTTAACAATGGCAAGGCAGAGTCAAGGTAATGGGCTCATCTGGGGTCTAGCTCTGCTCTAAGTCTCATCATCATACTGCATTGCAGAGGAGAAAGTGTAGGTTGAGAATTATAAAGTCTGAATTCCAGTCCTTACTGTGCCACTAACTCACTGTGTGACCTTGTACAAGCCATACCCCCTCTCTGAGCATCCAGTTGCTAATGTGTACAATGATAATCATTGGGTTAGAAGGGCTGAAAGATACATTCCTATTCTAAACTTCTATGAAACATCAGACTGTAGCCAACTGGGCCCCCAGTCACGGAAACATATCAAAGCATCTTTATTCAAGATTCACTCTAGGGCTGGAAAAGGACCTTGTACATGGTTGCTCTAGTCCACTTTCCCACAAGAACTTGAAGTCCTGCAATAACCTCCATAAGCAGCTCTTCAAACTCAGTTCTTACATATTTTTTGCTAACAACCCATAAAAGGAAAACTACCTGCTTGCTCATTCACGAATCCAATCAGAGGAGCATAGACTGACAAAGCTGAAAGGACTCATTATCTCCCTCATTGTACGTTTGGGGAAAATGAGGCCCAGAGAGTGACAGCGTCTTAACCTAAGGTCATTCAGCAAATTACAGGCAAATAATAAATTCTCTAGTGATACTATCAAAAGAGAGATTAATACTGGTCAAATTGTTGAATTTCACAGATGAAGAAAGAATTCTTTTTTCAAACAGAAAAGGCAAGTTATCTATAAAAAGGAATAAAATCAGATTCACATCAGACTTCTCCACAGCAAAAGTTTACGTCATTCTGAGGGAAAGTGTAACCCATGAATATTTTACCCAACTATGTTGTCAGCTAAATTAAAAAGCAACAGGTGCTTTAACAATTTAAAATTGTTAAAACTATTATTAAAATTGAAAAAATTTAAAGAATCCAGCATCCTTCTTGAAAAAAATTTCTTGATGCTGAAATCCAGCTAATCAAGACACAAATGTAAATAAAGAAAAGAAGCTATCATGAAGCATTGGTGATGAAGATTGCACCTATTTTTTAAATAATTTTTAAATAGATTTATTTATTTATTTTTGGCTGCGTTGGGTCTTCATTTCTGCTCGCAGGCTTTCTCTTGTTGTGGCAAGCGGGAGCTGCTCTTCGTTGCAGTGTGCAGGCTTCTCATTGGGGTGGCTTCTCTTGTTGCAGAGCACGGGCTCTAGGCGTGTGGGCTTCAGTAGTTGTGGCACACGGGCTCAGTAGTTGTGGCTCACGGGCTCCAGAGCACAGGCTCAGTAGCTGTGGCGCACGGGCTTAGTTGCTCCGCAGCATGTGGAATCGTCCTGAACCAAGGCTCGAACCCGTGTCCCCTTCTTTAACAGGTGGATTCTTAACCACTGTTCCACCAGGGAAGTCCCAAAGATTGCATCTATTTAAATCTAGAACTTAGCCTAAACAACTTGAGGAATTAGTGTAAACATTACGAATATTGGCAAAGTAAAAATAATAACAAAAATTAGACAGTAGGAGAGGAAATGGGAGAAGTATAGAGTATTAATCATCCTTACGATAGACAATAGTCAATATTGTCTAACATTAAAATGTGTAGTTTAAAAAAAGATGACAACTCCAATTATTTTCATAATCTTTTTTATAACTTATCATTCATCAATCCTTTCATCATTTTTTATTTGTTAAATTAACTTCAATAAGGCTTTTTAATTAAATATTTTATTTGAAACATCTTGCTCAGTGTGAGCCCTTTAAAATTACTTCTCTGTGTCAATTATCCTGTATAAATACATATAAAGATGTTCAGAATGATTTTCACCATATGTTAAAGATGTTATTTTGAGTGTTAGAATTAAGAGTGATCTGTTACTTTCTTCCTTGTGTTTTTCTGTACTGCTTGAATTTTTTATGAGCATGTATGACTATTTTTAAAGCATGATAAAATTACTATTCTAAAAAACTAAAGAGAGAAAGAGTTTGGTTCTGAGGAAATACTCCCTAACTTTTGAAAAACAGATTCCTTCAATAATATCAATATTAAAAGTTATTTTCATTGAGTGCTTACATCATGCCAAGGATTTTTCATATGGTATCTTTACTGCTCACCACAACTCTAAAGCCTAGGCATGATAGGACTTCGCTGGTGGAGCAGTGGTTAAGAATCCGCCTGCCAATGCAGGAAACACAGGTTAGAGCCCTGGTCTTCCAGGAAGATCCCACATGCCGCAGAGCAACTAAGCCTGTGTGCCATAACTACTGAGCCTGCACTCTAGAGCCCGTGTGTCACAATTACCGAAGCCGACACGCCTAGAGCCCGTGCTCCGCCACAAGAGAAGCCACTGCAACGAGAAGCCCGCGCACTGCAGCGAAGAGTAGCCCCCGCTCACGGCAACTAGAGAAAGCCCGCACACAGAAACAAAGACCCAACGCAGCCAAAATATATATATATATATAAAAAAAAGCCTAGGCATGATAACCCACAGGTTACAAATGAAACTCAGGGTGATAAAGCCTTTGCCCAAGGTCACATACCCCGAAAAGGTCAAAACCTCTCTGATTGTTTCAATTGAGCCACCACTGTGTCCATAAGAGTCAGAGTTAACTCGTAATTAAACTTTCTCTTTGACTTTCCACAGCCTCAGATTAATCTCTGGATGATTGATGGCAAACAGTGGGACATCCTCAAAAAGACTGAGAATAAGGTTGCCCCTGAAGTAAAATCTACTCTCCATAAATGAAATTAACCATCTGTAGGAAGCTAAGAGCCCCTGTGTAAAACTGTCAGAGAAGTTTGGGAGCACTCAAAACTCTCACCAAGTGGCCAAGGTGATTTGGAAGTATTCTTAAAGCTGCAGACCTAGAAACTGACTGCAATTTAATGAGCGGAAACCATATCAATTGTAACATATTCTGTTTGGAGAACATCTGTGTGACTAGAAAAAGGAGGATGGTCAACCATGGAAACTTGAAAAGGGAAAGTCATAGGTATCTCTCCAGACACTGCCCTGGGATGAGAAGTCTTAGCTAAGTAACATTAACATCATGATTTCCTTGACAAGACCTAGAAATCAGCCCTTTGCTTCATGTTAGACTTGCCTCAGCTACTTTTTAAAAAATTAATTAATAAATTAATTTGGCTGTGCTGGGTCTTTGTTGCAGCACGCAGCATCTTTTAGTTGCAGCATGTGGGCTCTTAGTTGCAGCATACGGAATCTAGTTCCCTGATCAGAGTTCGAACCCAGGCCCCCTGCATAGGGAGCACGGAGTCTTAACCACTAGACCACCAGGGAAGTCTCAGCTACTTTTTTTTTTTTTTTTTTTTTTGCGGTACGCGGGCCTCTCACTGTTGTGGCCTCTCCCGTTGCAGAGCACAGGCTCCGGACGCTCAGGCTCAACGGCCATGGCTCACGGGCCCAGCCGCTCCACGGCATGTGGGATCTTCCTGGACCGGGGCATGAACCCGTGTCCCCTGCATCGGCAGGCGGACTCTCAACCACTGTGCCACCAGGGAAGCCCTACTTTTAAAGTAAGATTCCCATTTGGGCTTTGCTGTAACCAACTAAATCAGAACCTCGAAGAGAGAGCCCAAGCATGAGCGCGTACGATATCTCCCCAGATGCTTCCAATGTGCAATCAGGGTTGAGAAACAGCTGAAGTGAGTAGAGTGTCTAAGTTCACTGATGGAGAGGTCTCTCTTGAGACTGACTCACACCCCTTGCTCTGATTCCAGGCCTACCAGGCTACCCCCAGATACTTGGCTTCCCATGAGAAAATGCACAGATCTTCTGATGTGTGCTCTGGTCTGCTTTGGGAATTAAATTGGCTTTGCAGATAGTGCTTCTTTTTTGCAAATTAATAAATGGACTTTTGGTTTATGCATCAGTCACAGTGATCTTTGTTAATGTGAGTCTGAGGGTATGTCTCTAATCTGAGAGATGCAGCCACTTTTCATGTGCCACAAAAATCAAGATTCTGAGCCTGTCAGGATGCTGGACCATGGTAATGTACCAGTCTGTGGGAATGAGTCTGAGTGACCAGCAGACCTTCCCCAGGACCACATCCTGAGCTCCACTGCAGGCCTGTTTTTCTCCACAGCCATGGTTTCTCTTTTTTCATCTCCTACCTCTGCCTAGCACAGGGCTGGACAGTTCTAGAAATTTCCAAAAGAGATTGAGAATATTAATGAAGGAATGAATGGATTCAGTGCATATGGGGGTATGTCTCTGTATTGTGGAAACTTGTGTCCAATCTCTGTCCTTAGATCAGAAGGCTGGGGTACCTGGCCAATAGTGGCTACAGCTCTAGGTTGGATGCTAATGCCAAGCAGTGTCTCATTTCAGAGGCTTTGAAAACAGGCACCTGGAATAGTAAGAGGGAGATGTACTTCTTAGCTAGCTAGCACTCCTTTGTCCTTCAGGTCTCAGATGCCATCATCTTTCCCAGAATATCTTCCCTGATTTCTCCTGATGTGAGTCATTTCCTCTTCTCTGTAATTCAATAGCCCCCTCCTGCTTTCCTCCATCATGACCATTATCGCAGTGTATTCAAATTGCCCACTTACTCATCTGTCTCCCACCATACTAGACTTGGAACTCTTGAAGGAAGATGCTGATCACCTTTGTATTCCCAAGGCATGATAATTAAAAGTTCAATACATGTTTGTTAAGTGTAGTGGACACTTGTAATTCTGAGTGTCCCGGCTCTGAATCTCCTTATGTTGAGAGACTTCTTGAGTCTTGGTGGAAGGCAGAGCCTTATAGAGAAGCAGGAAACACAAGATGATTGTTTTTCCAGCCTCCCTTGCAAGTAAGCAAGGGCATGTGTCCTCATCAGATACAGCCACCTCAAATTTGAATCAGGAGCTGGTGACCCAGAGGAGTAGGGGCCATAGAGAATCCATTCTAGTGGCAAAGTGGGAGCAGCAGCAGGCATGCTGAGTTGCCAGTGGGGCAGTGGCAGCATGCAGGATCCAGAGACAGCAGTTCCACTGGTCACAGCAGCAATGCCCTCACCAGACTGGTTTGGTGATGTGATTTGAGTTGTGGTCTAGTTACTCACTGCCTCACCTCTCTCATTCCTGCCTATTTTCCAAGGCTTCCCTGTGATTCTGTAAAATCCTCAGTGACCTTTTAATATTTTTTTTTCCTGCTAAAATCAATGAGTCAATTTCTGTTGTTTACTACTTAGAACCCTGTTATGGGCTGAATTGTGTCTCCTTCCATCAAAATCCGTATGTTGAAGCCCAAACCCCCAGTGCCTCAGAATGTGACTATATTCAGATATGGGGTCTCTAAGGAGGTGATTAAGTTAAAATGAGGCCATTAGGATGGGCCTAATTCAATCTAACTAGTGTCCTTATGAGAGGAGGAAATTTGGACACAGTCACTAGGGGCATATGTGGACAGAGGGATGACCATGTAAGGATACAATGAGAAGGTGGCCACTTGTAAGCCAAGGAGAGAGGCCTCAGGAGAAACCAAACCTGAAGACACCTTGATCTCAGACTTCTAGCCTCCAGAACTGAGAGAAAATAAATTTCTATTCTTTTTTTTTTTTTTTTTTTTGCGGTATGCGGGCCTCTCACCGCTGTGGCCTCTCCCGCTACAGAGCACAGGCTCTGGACACACAGGCTCAGCGGCCATGGCCCACGGGCCCAGCCGCTCCGCGGCATGTGGGATCCTCCCAGACCCGGGGCACGAACTCGCGTCTCCTGCATCAGCAGGCGGACTCCCAACCACTGTGCCACCAGGGAAGCCCAAATTTCTATTCTTGAAGCCACCCAGTCTGTGGTGTTTTGTTATGACAGCCCTAGCAAACTAATACAAACCCTGATTGCATTTAGTGATTGATCAAATATTTTCTGGTCAGTTACAAACCAGGCATTGGAACAAAATTACTATATGCAAACAGAGCAAGATGAGAAGGAAGAGTCAAGATGTGAAGCCAAGCAGGACCCCAGGAAAGAGTGGACTAGGTGGTGCAAAGCAGCAAGTAGGAAGGGAAGACTAGAGGAATTCCCTAACTCCAGTGGAAATGTTTATATGGAAACCAACTGAGCCTCTGGTTCCAAGGTATAACACTAATAATGGTTATAATTTATTAGTGATTACTATGTTCCAGGTTCTTTCACATGCCTATTCTCTCTACCTCATAACAATCCTTGGAGGTGGAAACTGTTATTTCAAAAAAAAAATTTATTTCCGCAAAAGAAATTAAGTTTCAGAGATGGTTAGGCAACTTGTCTAAAACTATACAGTCAATAAGGGGTAGGGCCAGGAGTCTGACATATTTCAAAGTTTGCCTGCTGAAGAAGGGATTTTAAATTGTTGGTAATGTGAAGAAATTTCTAAGAAGGAATTTTCTAATATTACAACAGATCACTTACAAGCACAATATACCTCCTAGGATCTCGATACGCGGCCCAGCTTCAGACCTTTGATACTTCTACCAGAAACTCATATAACAGAGGGCAGCCCTGTGGAATATTTTCCACAGGAAACATCTGCCCAAATATTTCGAAGGCTGCAAAGTGTCCCAAGAGGGAGGAGGGAAAGCTGAGGCCAATCATAAGCGTGGTGATAAGTCCAGGTACCAGGTGGACTGAAGCAGAGAGAAAATGCAGGCTTCCTGCTTTCCGCTCCCTCTGGAAGCATGCTCTGGTAAAATAAACTCTTTCCAAGACTCAGGTTCCCAGGTTAGTGGTCTGGTTTTCTTCTAATGCGAAGTGAGCTGTCTCTCAATCAGGGAGTGGGGGAAGGGGAAATTATTGCCAATTATACTCCATACGTAGTAGGGGAGGTTCAGACATTTCGCATTCTTACAATTAAGAGACCTCCACTTTATTCTTTAGAGTCAATCACAGTCCAGCCACAGGACAGACCTTCTTTCTTTGAGCGTTTAGAAGAGAATCAATTAAAAAAGGTTTTTTAAATCCTTTTTTGTTTAAAGAAACTGACATAATAGAAAGGACTGAGTCCCTGCCAAGAAAAGGCTTTCTGAACCTTCTTTGGCTCACATCGACAGCACTTTAAGGTCTCTCAATAAACCAAGTCACTGGTCCCAAATAGAAAATTGCTACCAGGAAAGAGGAATTTTTTTAATGGGATGTCTTTGAGTTAAATTAGAGTCTGTAATCACCCTGAATGTATTATTCAACTCATTGTTCTTTATATTTCTCCTTCACATGTGATTAATGAGAAGCACTCCCTGTGTGCCAGGCATTGTACCGGGCACTGAGGAGCCAAGGTATTAATCCACCCTGATCCTTGCTCTCCAAGGACTTCCAGTCTGAGGAGGAAATGGACAGGTACAGATGGTACAAGGCAGTGAGCAAAAGGATGGGGAAAATGGGAAGGTCTAAGGGAAACTGAGCATATAACACTGAGTCAGTAGGTTGTAAATTGGAATCTGGGGTCCCTGAGTAGGAGGGACAGCACTCCAGTCTTCTCCCAGTGATGAGTGGGGAAAAAATCCCCTTTCATTTGGGGATATAAAGGGATAGTACCACTGTTTACTAGTTGCTGTCACAAAGCAGAATCAGACATAGTTCCCTGCCTTCAGGGAATGTATGGTCTTTAGGAGAAAAGACAAGCACAAAATATTACAATCCAGATAAATGACAATATAATGTAATGAATCTGCTAAGAAAAGACATTGTAAGTCTTCAGGGAACAGGAGAGGATGCAAATCTCCTTGGAATAACTGGGAACAGCTCCACAAGGAGAAGGGACATGTTTGAGTGGAAACTTGAAGAATGTGTAAGAATTTGCCGTGAGAAGCTTCTTCCAATTGTCCATGCCGTCTTGCCTTTGAACCTTTACACATGTTGTTCCTCTACCTAAACCAGTTCCCTGTTTCCCCTTCCTGACCTGGTTAACAATACACATCTTTCTGGTAACAGTTTGGATGACACTTCCTCCTGGAAGCCTTCCTTCACATGCCCTTTCTCCATCTCACATCTAGACTGACTTACTGCCATGGTTTCCCATAGAACTGTGTACATACGCAAACGTCGGAGAGGATAGAGCTTTTGTTTATTGTGTTAGGAGCAATGAGTTCAGTATGACTGAACATAGGGTACATGGCTCAACCAAGAAATATTTGTGGAATGGATGAATGAATGAATGCTTGAAAGAACTTTAACTTCACCTATGAAAGTAGCTTCAACCAGATTATTAAATCTCTCCTAAACTCATACGTCTAGACCTTTTTTTTTTTTTTTTTGCGTTACGCGGTCCTCTCACTGTTGTGGTCTCTCCCGTTGCAGAGCACAGGCTCCAGACGCGCAGGCTCAGCGGCCATGGCTCACTGGCCTAGCCGCTCCGTGGCATGTGGGATCTTCCCGGACCAAGGCACGAACCCGCATCCCCTGCATAGGCAGGTGGACTCTCAACCACTGCGCCACCAGGGAAGCCCACATCTAGCCATTTGAACTGCCTTCATCACATTCCCCTTGTATCTACCTGATCTCTTACTCATTGTTCAAAATTAATCCCTTTTTCCTAGAATCCTTTCCTGGCAGCCCTACTCTGTCCTTCCAGTCTGGGTCAAGTGCTTACCACTATGTTATGCCTTTCTGGGGTCAGTGAGGTTAGGCAGAGAGGCTCTGGTGTCCTGATGCTGCTGTTCTCTGGATCAAAGCCCAACAATTGGAGCCCCAGATACCAAGTTGGAGGGAACCATCAAGGTCATCCTTCTCCCACACAGAACTGGTCTCCCAGCCTTCTCGCTCTTACTTGTTGCTGAAGTACCTACCCCATTGAAGGCTTTGATGGGGTGGGCATCAATGTGACCCATGAACTCCTGAATCACTCCACCTAATGACCTGTGGGCACCCCAGATCCAACTTGTTCAAAATCAAAATACTGGAAAGGGCTTGGGCTTTAAAGCTCTTTTTTATTTTTTTTATTTTTTTTTATTTTTGGCTGCATTGGGTCTTCGTTGCTGCGCGCGGGCTTTCTCTAGTTGTGGCAAGTGGGCTTCTCATTGTGGTGGCTTCTCTTGTTGCAGAGCAGGGGCTCTAGGCACGCGGGCTTCAGTAGTTGTGGCACACGGGCTCAGTAGTTGTGGTTTGCAGGCTTTAGAGTACAGGCTCAGTAGCTGTGACGCATGGGCTTAGTTGCTCTGCGGCAAGTGGGATCTTCCTGGGCCAGGGCTCAAACCCATGTCCCCTGCACTTGTAGGCAGATTCTTAACCACTGCGCCACCAGGAAAGTCCAGGGCTTGGGCTTTAAAATCAAACCGGGGTTTAGCTCTGCACTTGACTTGTTCCGTGGACGTTGGGCAAGTTATTTCAAATCTCAGAACCTTAGTTCCCTCAACTGAGAGCCCAAAGGTTTTGGAATAGAGCATGCTGTGTCCTATGCCTGTTTTAGAAAGATCCCTCCTGCAGCTGTGTGGGGGATGGGCTGGAGGGGAGAAACCAGAGGCAGTTCAGAGGCTGCTGAATAGAAATGTTTCCAATTACCTCGGCCTCAGCCTCCTCCGCAGCATACTCTCCACTGTGACCCCGGAGCCAACCTCATGCTGTTGCCTAGCAACTCACCTGCATCACCCAGGGCTCTGAAGCTGGGGCCCCACCAAGGATGGGGAAGTGACCAGTTTAATTACAAAGTCTCAGGGGAATTATGCATCGGTTCATTCCTCAAATACTCATTGGGCTCCCACCAAGTGCCAGGCCCTGTGCTAGGTCCTGGGGACTTAAAAATTAATAAAATCCAGTCTCTTTCCTCAAGAAATTAAAAATGTAGCGGAATGGACAGATTTCTTCATTTATTCAAGAAATAGTTATTGAGTGCCCATCAACAGTAGAATGGATAAAGTTATAGCATATTCATACAACTTAATAGTATACACACAGTAGGAGAATGAACAATCTACAACTATACACAAAAATATGAAATATTGAAGACTGAGAGAAACATACGATGAGTGAAAGAACCTAGATAGAAAAGAGTACATTCTATATGATTACACTTAGATAAAGTACAAAAACAGGCAGAAGTAATCTATGCTGCAAAAGTCAAGATTGGGGACTTGGGAGGTAGTGACTAGAAGGCGGCATGAGGAGGGCTTCCAGAGTCCTGGAAATGTTCTGTTTATAGATCTGGGTGCAGGTTATATGGTGTGTGCAGTTTTCAAAATTTTATTAAGGCTGTATGCTTAAGATATATTAATTTTGCTGTACATATATTATTCATCAATAAAAAGTTTATAAAGAGAAATGTTTACTGAATACCTACCACGTGCCAGGCTCTATGTGTTTGGCAAACAGACACTTGAAGAGAAATTTACAACACGACAGGGGTAAATACACAGGGGTCTGAGGAGCACAGAGAAAGGACTCCCCATCAACTGCACCCCATCTGAGGCAAGGGGACTGAAGCATGACTTTCCGGAGAAAGGGAATTCTAATCAAGTGGGAGTCCACCAGGCAAGGGAGAGGAGGCAAGGCCTTACAGGCATCAGAAACAAGAAGGAAGAGGCAGGACATGAGACTGAAGGGTTACATGAGACCCAAACTGTCAAGAGCCTGGGAATGACAATCATGATATCTAAATGTTTGTGGTATAACAGGCATTGTTTGAAATACTTTACATATTTACATTTATTTAATCTTCCAACCACAAAATGAGTAGGTGCCTATTATTCCTATTCTATAGATGAGGAAATTGAGGCACAGTAGGGTTAATTAACTTGCTTAAAATCCCACAGAACATGGCAGAACTTGGCTACACACCCACTCAGACAACTCCAGCATGCTCGATCACTGCTCCACGCTGCCTAGGTCATTTTGTCACAAAGCCACTGAAGGTATTTAAGCAATGGAGAACCAGGATCAGATTTTTGTGTGACAAAGATTATTCTGGTTCCTTTATGGAAAACTGCATTGGATTGGATGGAGCAAGGGTGGAGGTCGGGAGATCAAGGGGAAAGCTGCTCGGGGAGTCCCAGTGAGAGAAGCTGAGGCCTAAAGGAGGGTAGAGGCCAGGGAGAGGAGGGAGATTTTTAGAAATCAATGACGGAGCCTATGTGCTTTGTATTTTACACATACTGCTAGAAATAAAATCCACGAGAAAGCAGAGGTTATTTTATTTTATTTTATTTTTTGACTTCAAGTGCAGAGAGTTAAACATATTATTCAGTTGTCTTCTCTGGTCTTTCGTCTTATCTACTTATTTATTCCCTTCTACCCTCTTTCCTCTCCCAACCCCTACAGATAACTCTTTAATGTATTTATTGTGTAACTTTATATTGTTCTTGTAAATGTGTGTTTTCATATTGTGTACACACAGTTTACATTTATGTAAATGGTGACGGATTATGGTTCTCATTCTGTAACTTGTACACTTGGGTACATATTTTTTAAGATCTATCCCTGCTACTATGTGTACCTTTAGTTTGTTGTCTCTGTTTCCTAGGATTAAAGAATTGGATTGACAACACCATGTCGTAGAAAGTGCCTTACTATGGAGTGGAGAGACTTCAGCTATAGCCCCTGCCTCTCTACTAACTTGTGGTGTGAACTTGGGCAAGTCTCTTTTCCTAGTTGAGTCTTAGCTTCCTCACTTATAAAATCAGAGGTGCCTTCCACCTCTAACCTTCCATGCAATCTCCTTTACTTTACACACAGGAAGCTCCGGGCCAAAGAGTGGGAGTGACTTGATCAAGGTCATACAACAGTTATCAATAGTCCAATTCAATTTAGCCCAAATTTATTGAGTGCCAGGCATGCTGCTAAGTGCTTTGGGTACTTAAATAAGTAAGCCCTGCTGAGTTCCTCCGCCCAGGGCCTCTAAACAGAGCTGTGTTAATTTTCCAAGAGCAGGTGCAGAGATAGCCTGTGGGCACTGGTCATTTGTGGTGGAGATATTAATAGGACAGAGCCTCAGATAGAATCTAAGGCAGTACCTTCACCGCCCCAGTCAGGCCCCACAATGTTCCTGGCCTCAAGAAAAGGAAAGAGCTTGAGTACACAGCTTCCTATTTGTAAAGGGTTATTTATTGCCATAGCATTTACCAATAATAACTGATCTGAAATAGTAAGACAAAAAGCCTTTATCTATCTGTATGCCTAATATTATACAGCAGTAATCACAGGACAAACAAAATTTTATATTCTGCTTTTTTAAAATGTTTTTGTTGTTGAACAATAAAACAGCTGCTGTTGATTATTTACTCTGTGCTAGACACCAAGCACTTTATATATGTTAGCTTATTTCATCTTCATTACAATCCCATGAGGTAGGAGGTACTATTATTAGCCCCATCTTAAAGATAACAAAACAGAAGCAAAGGGAGTTATATTACTTGTCCTAGGTCAGTGGATTTCAAGCATTTTGAATGCAACCCATAGTAGAAACATTGCTTACATTATAGTTTAGATCACACATAGCTGTTTCACAATATTATACTAATCCTTACTATACAGGACTCACTCAGTATTTTCTATTCAATTCTTTTTTTTTTTTCAATGCTGCTCCAAGCCACTAAGTTGATTCTATGACGTACTAATGGATTGCAACACACAGTTTGAAAAACAAGGCCCTAGGCGACTCTATACCACAATCCTAATAAAATTACACAAAACGTGTAGTCATCATACTCTTTAATGCCCTGTATCAGGTTCTGTGCTGCATGTTAAAGACACAGGTTTGAATCAGACACAGTCCTGCCCTCAAAGCACTCACAGACTCCTTAAGGAAACACAGGCAGATAGGCAATGAAAGCACAGCAGTGCTTCTCAATTCTGGCTGCATCTTAGAATCACCCGGAGGATTTTCTTTTTTAAAGCACTAGTTAATGTTGAGGCTCTATTCCCCGACTTTCTGATTCAATTGGTCTGGGATGGGGCCTGGATATTAGTATTTTTTAAAAGCTCCCCAGGTGACTCTAAGGTGCACTTGGGACTGAGGATCACTGCAATACAGTGTAAGTGCTACGTTAAAGGGGAGCATAATATAGGGGCATCTAACTATCTAAAGGTATTGAGAAAAGCCTCAAAGAGAAGTTGTTTTTTGAGCTGAGTTTGTGTGCTGAATACCTTCTGTTTGGTCCTTTAGATCCACTGTCCACTCACTGTCTGCCCAGTACACTGAAGCTGTACAGAGTAAGTCAATGGGCTCCTTTGATCCCTGGCTTCCACTTAGGTATGGGCCCACACCCTTGCAGGAGATTGGTGAGAGGGAGGGGAGGGAGGGCCAGGTAGTAATTCCCTGGTTCCCTCCCTGTAAGTTTGCCTTGGGCTGGCTGTGAACCTCCTCTGAAGGTAATTGCCCCTTTCAAGATGGCTTGATGAACAGGACTCTTTCCAGATTCTGTAATTTCTCCCCACTTCCCCACCCATTCAGGTCAAGGGGTGTTAACAGCCCAGATATGTTCCTGAACTATCCCTTGTCTTCCTCTACACCCCACCCACAAGTTTGAAATTAGTCGCCTTGTGAATAAACCTTTGTCTAATTATCCCAATCTCAGTGTGTCATCTGTTTCCTTCTGACACTCTGACTGATAAAGCCTGGAAGCAGTAAGGGAGCTTGCTATAAGGATAAGGAAGGAAAAAAAAACCCAAAAACCCAGGCAGAGGGAGCAGCGTGAGTAACGTGGCAAAGAGGCATGAAAATACTGTATTTTTGTTTGGTTAATTCCCTTTATTGGTGGAGGACAAATTGCTAAATCCAATGCTCTGTTCTCAGTCCTATTCTTACTAGATTTACCAGCAGCATTTAACCAATTTATCGCTCTCTCCTCCTTGGGACAAATTTGTCACTTGGCCTCCATGACATTGCACTCTTTTGGTTCTTGTTCTTCCTCTGGCTACTCTTGTTCAGTCTCCTCTGCTGGTTCCCTCTCATTTTCCTGATGTCTTCATCTCCCTGAAGCTGAACGCTGGAGTCCCAAGGACTGTCTTTACACTAACTCTCCACCATCATCCAGTGTCATGGTTTTAAATACTCAGTGCTGTCCACTCCCAAATTTCTATCGTTGACCTAGATCTCTCCTCCAAATCCAGACTCATATATCCAACCTAACTAGAGATAAGAGTGATGTCTGGAGCTGACTCCTACAGCCAATTGTTACATTTTCAGGAATTTTTTCAGCCTCTTGTTAAACACAGCTATTACTGAAAAGGGCGAAAGACTCATACGATCTGAAGAGGAACCAGAGTATTAAACACAGCCACTACTGAAAATTAAATTATATAAACTTGAAAGATAAAATAAATTATATTAAAAGCAAAAGTAATATTAAAAACATCACTTTCTAATTATTTTACTATATTTTATTATTTTTATACTCTTGGGGTCATTTACATCTATTCTGTCTGTATTATGGAAATACTATACTACGGTGTGCCACTCTTGCATCCCTTCCTAACTCCGTGTTCAGTGACATCATGTTGGCGGCTCAAAATCAACCATGGTGAGAGTAGTATACCACCGAAATTGGCAAATGCTACCAGTGAGAGCTTGATTTATTGTTTTGTTGCCTGCTTAGTCTTAAGAAAGTGACCATAATCTTCACTGTGGCCTGCCAGGTCTGTGTGACCTCACCCCTGTGCTGCCTCTCCACCTTTCTCTTCTCACCCTTTGCTCTCTCTGCTCCAGCCAAACTAGCCTTTGTTTCTCAATGCACCATGTTTCTCTCTCAGGACCTTTGCACTTGGTTTACCCTGGCTAATTTCGACTCATTCTTCAGAGCCCTGACTTCAGACTATACTACAAAGCTACAGTAATCAAGACAGTATGGTACTGGCACAAAAACAGAAAGATAGATCAATGGAACAGGATAGAAAGCCCAGAGATAAACCCACGCACCTATGGACACCTTATCTTTGATAAAGGTGGCAGGAATGTACAGTGGAGAAAGGACAGCCTCTTCAATAAGTGGTGCTGGGAAAACTGGACAGGTACATGTAGAAGTATGAGATTAGATCACTCCCTAACACCATACACAAAAATAAGCTCAAAATGGATTAAAGACCTAAATGTAAGGCCAGAAACTATCAAACTCTTAGAGGAAAACATAGGCAGAACACTCTATGACATAAATCACAGCAAGATCCTTTCTGACCCACCTCCTAGAGTAATGGAAATAAAAACAAAAATAAACAAATGGGACCTAATGAAACTTCAAAGCTTTTGCACAGCAAAGGAAACCATAAACAAGACCAAAAGACAACCCTCAGAATGGGAGAAAATATTTGCAAATGAAGCAACTGACAAAGGATTAATCTCCAAAATTTACAAGCAGCTCATGCAGCTCAATAACAAAAAAACAAACAACCCAATCCAAAAATGGGCAGAAGACTGAAATAGATATTTCTCCAAAGAAGATATACAGACTGCCAACAAACACATGAAAGAATGCTCAACATCATTAATAATTAGAGAAGTGCAAATCAAAACTACTATGAGATATCATCTCACACCAGTCAGAATGGTCATCATCAAAAAATCTAGAAACAATAAATGCTGGAGAGGGTGTGGAGAAAAGGGAACACTCTTGCACTGCTGGTGGGAATGTGAATTGGTTCAGCCACTATGGAGAACAGTATGGAGGTTCCTTAAAAAACTACAAATAGAACTATCATATGACCCAGCAATCCCACTACTGGGCATATACCCTGAGAAAACCAAAATTCAAAAAGAGTCATGTACCAAAATGTTCATTGTAGCTCTATTTACAATAGCCCGGAGATGGAAACAACCTAAGTGCCCATCATCGGATGAATGGATAAAGAAGATGTGGCACATATATACAATGGAATATTACTCAGCCATAAAAAGAAACGAAATTGAGATATTTGTAATGAGGTGGATAGACCTAGAATCTGTCATACAGAGTGAAGTAAGTCAGAAAGAGAAAGACAAATACCGTATGCTAACACATATATACGGAATTTAAGAAAAAAAAATGTCTTGAAGAACCTAGGGGTAAGACAGGAATAAAATTGCAGACCTACTGAAGAATGGACTTGAGGATATGGGGAGGGGGAAGAGTGAGCTGTGACAGGGCGAGAGAGAGTCATGGACATATACACACTAACAAACATAAGGTAGATAGCTAGTGGGAAGCAGCCACATGGCACAGGAATATTGGCTCGGTGCTTTGTGACAGCCTGGAGGGGTGGGATAGGGAGGGTGGGAGGGAGGGAGACGCAAGAGGGAAGACATATGGGAACATATGTATATGTATAACTGATTCACTTTGTTATAAAGCAGAAACTAACACACCATTGTAAAGCAATTATACCCCAATAAAGATGTTAAAAAACAAAAAAAAAAACAAAAACAAAAACTTCTTTCCTCTGGAAAGCCCTCTTTGTGCCCCCTCCCCAGGCTAGTTTAGGTGGCACTTACCACAATAGTAATTTTAGAGCTATTTATGAATGATTTGATAACTGTCTCCCCCATGCTGTCTTGTTCATCACTGTATGAGGGGCACCTAGAAGAGAAGCTGGTGTAGAATGGGTGCTCAAGAAGTGTTTGTTGGGCTTCCCTGGTGGCGCAGTGGTTGAGAGTCCACCTGCCGATGCAGGGGACATGGGTTCGTGCCCTGGTCTGGGAAGATCCCACATGCCGTGGAGCAGCTAGGCCCGTGAGCCATGACCGCTGAGCCTGCGCGTCCAGAGCCTGTGCTCCGCAACGGGAGAGGCCACAACAGTGAGAGGCCCGCATACAGAAAAAAAAAAAAAAAGTGTTTGTTGAATGACTGTGTAAGTGCTTAGCCTGTACCGCATTACATGAAAGCTCCAGTTTTCTCAAGGCAGCCTGTGATCTCCTGGAGAACTAGTACAGCGTCAGCACCCAGCACCGTGCTTGGCACTTAGTGGGGCTCCATAAGGGTTTTCCAAGTTTGGGAAACACTGTGAAGTGCTGCCCAGATCCCCCATCAGTGAAGACTTGTAACGCCAGCTATTGGGAATGCTGTCAGTGAAGAGCCTTTAACTGTCAGCCCCCCAGGGACAGGGCCCCCTTGGCTCCTGTCATAGCCCTTCCCAGATGGCCCCACATCCCACGAAAGATGAAGGCAGGGATATTAGAGGCCCGGTCTGGTCATCTTAGCTCATCTGGGGACAACGCTGATGGGCCATTCTAGTTCCAGAGCCCCTGTGGGGTCAGCCATGACTGTCCTTGGGCCTGCGTGGACCTCTGGACTTCTTCTGCCCACTCCTGTTCCCTTCCCCTCCCTTCCACAGGTGTGGATCCCAAGGGCACTCCCACATAAACACCCTTTACTGCAATCTCCATCTCAGAATCTGCTTCCCAGGAACCCAACCTGAAATAGACCCTCTCTCTTCTCTTCTCCTCTGTCTCATCCCTTTCAGGGGACGTCCATTCATTCACCTAAAGTTCGTAGGCACCATTCAGCTGACAAAAAAGTTTCACATCCATTTTTCTATTACTCTCATTCTGTACTGTCTAGGTGCATCAGGAAGGCAACAGATGGAGAAACTGGGGCCCAGAGAGGTGCAGCGACCAGCCTAAGGGCACTGCACTAATTAAAAACTAGCTAAGCTCCCAGATGCAGTTTTCCACCTCCCTTTCCCTACCTAGTCGCTACATCCTGGAGCAAGAGGGAGCCTCATTGAAACGAATTCCGGTCTCAGTGGGCAGAATCCTGAAACCACGGCTCTAGGGTCCGGAAAGGGGCGCGGAGTCCAACGCTCCCGCAGTACAGATGGGGAGACTGAGGTCCAGAGCCCGGCTGTCCACCGCCCGCGGAGAAGGGGGCGCGTCCTGCCCGGCTGGCCGCTTGGAGCCGGGGCCGCCTCCTCCCGCCCCCCGCGCCCGTGACCCCAGCCCTGCCTTTGCCTTTGCCACGCCGCCTGCTCGGGAGCGAGTCATGATGGCGGGACTGGCGGCAGCATGGCTGCTCCTGGCGGCTGCGGCCTGCGCGCAGCGGGAGCAGGACTTCTACGACTTCAAGGCGGTCAACATCCGGGGCAAGTTGGTGTCTCTGGAGAAGTACCGCGGCTCGGTGAGTGTCCGCCCGCCGGGCCTCGGCGCCATCCAGCCGGGGCCTGACGGGGGCGCCCGGCGCCCGGGACCCTGCCGGGTGTGGCTCCGAGGGGCTCTGGCCGCCCGGCCACCCTGCCCTGGCTCCCCACCCCCACCCAGACATCCCGCCGGGCGCGGCGCCCCCAGATCCTGCGCCGGGTCTGTCCCTCGACTACGTGGCATGGCCCGGCGCGCGGTGAAACCCGAAACTCTCGCTGCCGGCGCCGATTTCCCTCCCAGCGATTTTGGGCAGCGGGGCCCAGCCTCTCACACACTGATCTAAAAAGTAACCCTAGCATCCTAGGGCCTTTGTCTCTCCCATCCCCAGTTTCCACGTTCGGAACAGAGGGAGTTGGTGATAATCAGTCCAGTGAGAACATTGTGGAAATGAAAGCTCGGTGCAGAGGGAGTTACCATTTCAGACACAAGGGGACCTTACACAGATCATCCTTACACAGATCATCCCATCCCCAGAGAGGGAAGGTCGCACCTTACACAGATCATCCCATCCCCAGAGAGGGAAGGTCGCACAGCGCTAGAAAGCACGGAGCCTGGAGGAGAACCGCTTATCCATCCGTGGCCTACTCTAGGCAAACTTTTTAGCTGGGAGCTCAGGCTGAGATTTAAGTGTCATCCAGTATAACTGCTACCTCCTTACCGAGAGGGAGTCTCAGCTCAGAGAGGACTTGCGAGAGGAAGTGTGCCTGGGTGAGTCTGTGAAACAAGAGTGAGTTTTAGTAAGACCAAGAAGAGCACTCCAGGCAAAGAGAACTGTCAAATGCCAAGACTCAGAACTAAAGAGTAAGAATGGTGATGCTGGTGGGGAGGTCTTCAAGCAGTTGTGCTTGAAGGAGCATAAAGCATGAGGGTGAAAGATGAGGCTGAAGAGGGTAGGGAGGGACCAAGAGGGGCCTTGAACGCTACCTTCAGAGACCGAAATGTTGCACTGTGTGTAATGAAGAGCCCTCCAATTTCACTTCTCAAGGTGGACCTCGGGCTGTGGTGTGGAAAGGGTGGGGAGTTGGTTTCTAATGGACAGGGAGGCCCAGCATCCAGATTTGGATGGACCACACACACACACACACACACACACAAGTGGCTGTTAGCATTCTTCTCCCAGGAGCAAGGCCATCCTTAGTGAAGAAAGTACTCTCTAAGCCTTGGAATTCTCAGTTATCCTGGGAGTACTGGGTATAGTAGTCCTTGTCCTGATTGCCCCCCGCCCCAAGGTATTGTGAGTTTCAAATGAGGTGACAATGTGGAAGCACTTGGTAGAGTGCTTGCTCTGTGCTTGTGTTTGTGGGGCCCCAGCAGGAACCTCATCCAGGACTCAGGGCAAAGGGCCCATTGCCATTCAGGCCTTCCCTTCCCTCTGGAGCAGCTCACCAGAGAGCCCCAGGTTTAGCACTTGACCAGCTCTGCTACTCATTAATTCATTATTTATTGTTGAGCACCTACCGTATACTAAGTACTGTGCCAGCTCTGTGGATACAACGGTGAACAAAACAGCTAAGTTTCCCCTTTAACAGAGCTTATATGCGGTGGAGAGGAGAAAGGCAATAAACAAGGAACGGAGAAATAAACAATGTAATTCCTAATAGTAATAGATGCTAAGACAAAAACAGACAAAGGCTGTTTGCTTTCAGAAGTAATAAGGCATCCAGGATGTGAGGAACAGAAATCCTGGAGAAAAATTACCTGGAAAGTAGTCCCAGAATTCTGAGTGTTTTCATCCTCTAGGTCCACTGGTAGATCCTAAAAAGCATTGGAGCGAGAGGCCTAGAAATCAATCAGAAAGAAACTGAAAAAAAAAAAAATGAAGTCACACACCTGCTACGAGGTGGAGTTAGAATTTGAACCCGGGCAGTCCAGTTCCAGAGCCCATGTCTTAATTTCCAGCTTATTTCCAACTTTAGAGGGAAACCAGGAACAGTCAGTCCAGGGAAACTGTGTGTTAACCCAAGCTTGGTTTGCCACTTGGGCAATATGGTCATTCATTCACCTGCAAATAGCTACTGGCTCATTATGTGTATTTTACCATGGGTTTTTTAAAAATTGGAAGCAAAAACCACTGGCTTCTTTATAGGCACTACATGCCTGCCACTGGGTCCAGCCCTGGAGACATAGCCATGAGCAAAATTGTATGGTTTGTGCCCTCACGCTAACTGGGAAGACAGTCATTTAGACCAGTGTTGAGTGTAGATAAATGGGTGACACTCAGGAATGCCCTTGGCTACACTGTGAGGTTATGTACATATAGGCCTGAGTGTAGCGTGTATGTGAATGGTGTGTTTGTTTGCTTGCTTCTGTGTACTCATCTGAGTCTGCATCTGTGCTTGTATACGTATATGTAAATTTACTGTGTGTATTTAGGTGTATCTGTCTGTGTTTTGGTCACTTTAAAGATAAGCTTTTTGGATTCAGGCACGGAAATAGAAATAGGATTTCCCTCCTTCCAAAAGTATGGGCAGACACACAAGATGTAGGTTAGAAATAAACAACCTTTAATGCTCTCAATGCCCAAGGATCCAGTAAAGAAGAAAGAGGAAGACCTCTAACTAGTGAAGGGAACTAAGAGTCCCAGTTTCTCACCACCAGAGACGCAATATGGCATATGCTGACAAAATGGGGGAGGTTGTTCTAACAGCCTGTGGCCCCAAGGAATGGGTGAGGGAGATACAGCACAGTGGTTCTCATCGCCTAGCTCAGTGGTTCTCAGCTGGTGAGCTGGTGGTGATCTTTTTCCCCAGGGGACATTCGGCAATGTCTGTAGACATTTTTGATTGTTAAGACTAGGTGTCTACTGGGTGGAGGCCAGGGACGCTACTAAACATTCTACAATGAACAGGACAGCTACCTCACAACAAAGATTATCCAGCCCCAAGTGTCAGTAGTGCTGAGGTCTAGAAACCCTGTCCAGCCTCAGCAGTCTGTGCCCGAGCATGTCCAGTGCCCCAGGCTGCCCCTGGAAGGTGGCCCTCTTTATGGAGCCAGCTGGTATAATCCTGCCTTTTCTAAAAAGTGGCCAGGACTTCCCTGGTGGTGCAGTGGTTAAGAATCCGCCTGCCAGTGCAGGGGGCACAGATTCTATCCCTGGTCCGGGAAGATCCCGCATGCCGCGGAGTAAATAAGCCTGTGAGCCACAACTACTGAGCCTGCATGCTGCAACTACTGAAGCCTGCGCGCCTAGAGCCCGTGCTCCGCAACAAGAGAAGCCACAGCAATAAGAAGCCTACGCACCGCAGCAAAGAGTAGCCCCCACTCGCCGCAACTAGAGAAAGCCCACGCATAGCAACAAAGACCCAACGCAGCCAAAAATCAATCAATCAATAAATAAAATTTTTAAAAAAATAATAAAATAAGAAGTGGCCAGAGAGATAGGGCTTGGCTACCTAAACACAGAGTGAGAATTTAAATCCTTTAATAATATATAACTAGAAGCTAAAAACATAGCATTGGTGCCAAAATTGTAACTGCAGTAATATAATCAAGTTCCATCAGCCAGATTTATATTTATCACCGAACGGCAATAAATAAATATATTATAAGGCAATCATAAATTTAAGGGTTAGTCTAGTGATAGAAGAAAGTGGTATTTGTTTACTGGAGGGAGAGGGGCAAAAAGGGATTGCCCTGAGGTTCTTCGGATCCTTTTATCAAGAAAACCATGTCTGTCTATGTACCCATTCAGGTGATCATATATATGTGCACACTTACTTATTCATTCAGCACATACTTTCTGAGACTTTTCCATGTGTCAGGCCCAGTAATGAAGTGAACATAGCTCCTGCCCTCAGTGGGTTCACATTCTAGAAGGAAGACCAACACATGTATAGGCAACTACAGTGTAGAATGATGAGTGCTAGTTGACTGAGCCAGAAATTGAACCCAGGTCTGCTTTTTCTCTCTCCTGTATCACCTCCTGATGTGCGTTCACCAGTGTGTGTGCCTCTCTCTGTGATGGTGTTCTGTGTGTTTGTGGGCATGTGTGATGTGTGCTAATGTATCTTTGTTTCGAGGGGCACAGGCATACCCATTCATGTGTATTGTGTACTTATTCTCATGAATGTTTATGTATGTGTTTCACACGTCTGTAAGACCCTGCATGTTTATGAGAGAGAGCATTAATTGTTGAGGGGGCATCACATACGTGGGCATGTCAGGCCATGTACAAGTGTGTGCCTCTTCACTGGTTTGTGTATGTGTCTGGGTTTTGCTTTTGCCACCCAGGTGTCCCTGGTGGTGAACGTGGCTAGCGAGTGTGGCTTCACAGACCAGCACTACCGGGCCCTGCAACAGCTACAGCGGGACCTGGGACCTCACCACTTCAACGTGCTTGCCTTTCCCTGCAACCAGTTTGGCCAGCAGGAGCCCAACAGCAACAAGGAGATTGAGAACTTTGCCCGCCACACCTACAGTGTCTCTTTCCCCATGTTTAGCAAGATCACAGTCACCGGCACTGGTGCCCACCCTGCCTTCAAGTACCTGATCCGTGAGTCCTGAGCCTTTCCCTCACCTTCCTTCAGCTCCCTGGGCAGCAGAAGCTACTGGCTGGCTGGGTGACCTGGGGCCCCTTAGACCCACACAGGCGGGTTGATGGTCTGTTCTAGCACTAATCTTTGAGGATGAACTGAGGAGTATTCCTGCTTAAGAATATCTCCGCCCCTGCTGCCTTGCAGTTCTCCCTCAGAGTCACTCTTGCAGACTTCTCTGGGCTCCTGTTTCCATCTGCAGTGGCTCCTAGAAGGAGACTGGACCCTCAGATTTTAGTCAGTGTGAATTAGTTGAGCTTATGGACTTAGCTGCAGGCAGGGGATGCCACATGCCTGGAGAAGGCCGGCCCATATCTCCTGTCCTGAGTCAGAGGCAAATTGTGTAGGCCACAGGAGAGAAACCTTCTGAGCTAAAATACCAGATCTTGGGAATTCCCGGGCAGTGCAGCAGTTAGGACTCGGCGCTTCCACTACCCGGCCTGGGTTCAGTTGCTGGTTGGGAAACTAAGATCCCAAGCAAGCTGTGTGGCGCAGCCATAAAAAGAAACAAACAGATCTTAATATTTGAGAAATAGATTCCTTCCGCAGAAGCCTCAGAACCACAAAATGGGGTCATTAGCCAAGCTTGTCATTAAGTACTGTTTCCTTTCTCAGGCCTCTCTCTTCCTTTGGGGGCTCCATTTTTGCCTTCTCCCACCTCCTATTCCATGCTTCTGGTTGCCTTCATATCCCTCACTACCACCCCCCAACCCCCCCCACCCCCCGCCCCCCACCCCCCCACCCCCCGCCAATCCATTCACCTGGAAGAGTAAATAACAAATAACAGTGTAGCAAACAAAAGGTCCCTTACTGAGGCAATTTGAATTTTGCTTTGTGGGTCAATCCTAATATTTGTTTTTTTTCCCCTGTGTGTTTTTATTAGTTCCTTCTCAGTTCCCATAGTTATAGATCAAACCTGGCTGTGCTTTAGAAGCACCTGGGGACCTCTTAAAAATGCATTAGCCTGAGACCTACTGAAGCAGAGCCCAAGAATCTGTTTATATTAACCCCCCTCCTCCACCACCACCACCACCACCATGATTCAGATGCAGAGAGTCCATGGACTAACATTTGGAAACCATTGAGATTTAATCAGAAAATAGGATATAGACTGTGTAGTAGTTTGAGGTCATTAATAAAGGAAGGTCTGATGTTGCCTTACCCAGCACTTCACAGAATCATAGAGCAGTAGTTCTCAACCTGGGCACCAGATTGCAATCTCCTGGAAAGCTTTTGAAAAATACTGATGCCTGAGTCTCACCCCCAGATATTCTTACTTAAGTGGTCTGGGGGTATGGACTGGGCATCAGGATTTTTAAAAGCTCTCCAGTTCATTCTAACTAATAGAACCACTACTTCAAGGGAGGGATGGACACCAATAGTGGGATTCCAGGAGAGGGGACACAGGGAAGCACACTTTGCTCTCCTTCTTCCTTTGCTCTAGAGACTTCTGGAAAGGAGCCCACCTGGAACTTCTGGAAGTACCTAGTGGCCCCAGATGGAAAGGTGATAGGGGCTTGGGACCCAACCATGTCGGTGGAGGAGTTAAGGCCCCAGATTACAGCGCTTGTGAGGAAGCTCATCCTGAAGAAACGAGAAGACTTATAACTACTTTCCCTCCTCTCCCACTGTCCCCTCCCCTCACTGTTCACCAAGTGACTGTTCACTCAGTGTTCACTGAGTGACCAAAGCAAACTCAAATGGTGCTACAAGGGAGAGACTACTGACTCTCCTTCCTCCACTCTTATCCCACCTACCCCATCACTCCTGTCTGGGGAAAATTCTAGTAGTTTGATTATTTGAATCTTAGAGCAACCTGTAAGAACCCCTGACCAGTGACAGCTCTTGACCAATGACTCAACAACCAATAAGAACCTCTGGCCCCTGAAAACATGTGGCAAATAGAGGTACAAGCAATAATCTCCTACCTGTTATGAACTCTCTAAAATGAGGCCAATTCCTGCCTCACAGGGCTGTTGTGAGATTGAGGATGAAAGGCCTACGAAAGTGCCTAGGGCAGTGCCAGGTAACTAGGAGGCGTTCAATAAATGTTTTTTGCATATGAACCAAAAAATAAGTTGTGATCAATAAAAACTTGAACCCAACATGAATTTCCAGCCATGAGAATCCAGGCCAAACATTTGTTGTTGTTGTTGCTGTTGTTATTGTTTTCCTATGTATTTTTTTCAATTACAAAATTAATACAAATTCATTGTAAAATAAGATGATACAAAATAAAAATGAAACTATCGCCCTCATTTCCTATATGGTCACTCCCTGGAGGTAAACACTGTTCGCAGTTTGGTACCAAGTCTTCCCAGGCTTTTTTTATCAAGCCTATCATTATTGCCCAATAAGCGTTCACTGACCAAAAGTACACTACAATTACAAACAGGCAAAGGATAAGAACAGATAATTCACAGAAAAATAGAGACGGATAATGAGGATATGAAAAGATGTTCAGCCTCATTCAAGTTGGAAAGATTTTGTTAAATGATAATACCTGTCATTGGTGAGGATGTGGGGAAATGGGCATTCGCATAAACTGTCAGTGGGACGACAAACTGGCACAGCTTTTTAGAGGATGACTTGTCAATATCTTTTAAAACAAAATGTTTATATGCTTTGATCCACCATTTCTCCTTTTAAAAGACTCCCAAACTGTGCAAATATGTGTGTACAATAATATGTATGTACATTGTTCATAATGGTGAAAATTCGATGCAATCCTTGTGTCCATCAGTATGGTTTGGTAACAAATTATGGTACAAATCCAAATGATAATAATAACTAATACAGGGCTTCCCTGGTGGGGCAGTGACTAAGAATCCGCCTGCCAATGCAGGGGACACAGGTTCAAGCCCTGGTCCAGGAAGATCCCACATGCCGCGGAGCAATTAAGCCCGTGCGCCACAACTACTGAGCCTGCGCTCTACAGCCCGCGAGCCACAACTGCTGAGCCCACGTGCCACAACTACCGAAGCCTGTGCACCTAGAGCCCGTGCTCCACAACAAGAGAAGCCACTGCAATGAGAAGCCCGCACACCACAACAAAGAGTAGCCCCCACTCGCCACAACTAGAGAAAGCCTGTGCACAGAAACGAAGACCCAACACAGCCAAAAATAAATAAATAAAATAAATATTTTTAAAAAGGGAAATAATAAAAAATATATTAAAATAATAATAATAGTTATTCAAATGAATGAATTAATTTCTATGCTACCATAGAAAGTTGTCCAAAAATGAAAAAATGGCAAATTGTAATGAACACATGCACACACAAGAAAACATCCAGTACCAACAAGAATAATATTTTTATTGAAAATTTACAATGTTAAGTGTGAAAGAGAGAGGGAGGGAAGGAGGGAGGGAGGGATGTAGACCAAACTATTAATGGTGGCTGTCCGTGAGGGCGTGGGGTGGGATAACAGGAGTCATTCACTTTCTTTGTTAAGTATTTTTGTAATGTTTGAATTTTGTGTGTAAAAATACGTATTTCACTTTTATATAAATATAGAAAAGAGGTGATGAGCAGAGTCACTGATAGATAATTTATCGGCCAATGAGAATTTCATGTCTACTTCTCCCAAAGTCACTCTTCTAGAAGAAGGAAACTCAGATTCAAGTCTTGGCTGTGCCCTTGACTCACAGACTGAGCAAATTGTTCCCTCTCTGCTGTCTTCCATTTTCCCACTGGACAGTGAAAGGGTTGAACTGTGCTCAAAGCCTCCCTTAATGATCCTTCCCAAAAGCTGCAAGAGTAAATGAAGGCTTTCTGTGGGCTGACCACATACCACCCTGTGGTGGCCTCCAGCCTGTCCTAACACACCCTCCTCCAAGCTCTGGCTCTGCACGTGGTCATTTCCGCGTGTGTGCAGGTGCACACACACACACACACACACACACACACACACACAGTGAAATCCAGCTATCACAGAAATTTTTGTGATGAACAACTCAGAACCACATTCTCAATGGACATCTCTCTGACCTCACCCTACTTGACCTGTCAGCCGCTTCTGACATTGCTGATTGTATGACTCTTCTCCCTGACACATTCTCTTCCCTTCTTAGTTTTCCTGCCCCTGTCTTCTCTTGGTTTTCCCCCATCTCTCTGAGTGCTCCTTCCTTCTCAATGTCTGTCCATGACTCTTCCTCCTCTGCCCACTCCTTCCCTGTTGGTCTTCCTTAGGCTTCTAGGCGGGTCCCTTTTCTCACTTCATATACTCTTCCACAACCATCTCATTTTTTCTCATGGTTTTGACCACCGTCTACATCCTGATGATACCTAAATCTCTACCTTGTATCTATGCTGGACTCATACCCACTTGCCTACTGGGCATGACTAGAGACACCTCAATTCAGGGTCTCCAGAACTAAACTCATCACCTCTCCTTGACACACTTGCTGTCCGTTATCCCCAGCCTTCACAAACCCCCTACGCCTTTCCTTCCACACACCACTCACTCACTTACCACATTCTCATTGTTTAAGTAACTGCCTTCCTTTCTCTCCTCAGCACAGTGCTTGGCCCTTAGCAGATTAAATTTAATTATATGGGAAGCATTTTGAGCACTGGCTCCATGCTGTCCCTGCCTAGACCCTATCTGGAAAACCAAAGACAAGCAAACAGTTCCCCCCAGCAGTTTAGAGTCCAGCTGAGGATGTTGCACTCCAAATTAGACCTTCATTCCTAGGCTTTATCAGCTTTCTGCTGTTCCCAAGTCCCTTCTAATGTGCAAGAGTCCTCCTAGGAAAAAATCTCATTTTATGTTGTTATCAACTGTTACCTCAGTCATTGGTTAAGCAATATCTGCTAACAACTTAGTTTTAAACTAATCCCTCGGTAATCATCTAACACTTGAATAGTTAATATTTGATTTTTCTACTGATGCCTTAATTATCTTCTAACACTTATAAGCCAAAAAAAATTTTTTTTAACAAGCCTGCATCTGACATTAATTAATTTATTTATTTTTGCTGTGTTGGGTCTTCGTTTCTGTGCGAGGGCTTTCTCTAGTTGTGGCAAGCGGGGGCCACCCTTCATCGCGGTGCGCAGGCCTCTCACTATCGCGGCCTCTCTTGTTGCGGAGCACAGGCTCCAGACGCGCAGGCTCAGTAGTTGTGGCTCACGGACCTAGTTGCTCCGCGGCATGTGGGATCCTCCCAGACCAGGGCTCGAACCCGTGTTCCCTGCATTAGCAGGCAGACTCTCAACCACTGTGCCACCAGGGAAGCCCCTACGCCAAATATTTTATTTATTAGGTTATGTCTTAGCACTTAGCAGTTTAGCTATTTGCTAACACTTAATTATTAATCAATATTTTAGTTGTCTGCTTAAATCATATTACCGATCACTAAGCTCTCTGCTATTAGTTTAGAGGTGATAAGCAAGCCTGGGACCACCAGTTAGGAGTTTGGAGAAGGGCTCATTTCTGGCTGCCGATACGATAATAACCTCTGTCTTTTGTTGAGCTCTCGTTTCACCCTCAGATGATTCTCATTCACTATCAACTGGTCCTAGGTCCTCAAAGAGAGGGTGGACCCATCCTAATTGCTTATTTATTTCTCTGAGCTGGTCTGGAGTGTGGAGGGAGGAGAGCGTGACTATGAGGGGAATCTCTGGAAAATTATGGTTGGAAGGGACTTTCATTCATCAACAAATATTTCTTGAGCACTGCCTATGTGTCAAGTTCTGCATTAGGTTCTAGGGATATATCAGTGAACAAAACACCCACGTTCCCAGCTGTCATGGTGCTCAGAGAATAGTGGGAAATAGTGGGAAACATTAAACAAATAATTACACCAATTATTATACAATTACAATTATGATAAGCACCAGGAAGAAGTACAAGGAACCATGAGCATGTATAAAAGTGGCATTGGACATATGCTGGAATGCAGTGGAGGCTTCCATGAGAAATGACATTTAAGCTGAGAGCTGAAATTTTAATAAGAGTTAGGGCAGGGCTTCCCTGGTGGCGCAGTGGTTGAGAGTCCGCCTGCCGATGCATGGGACACAGGTTCGTGCCCCGGTCCGGGAAGATCCCACATGCTGTGGAGCGGCTGGGCCCGTGAGCCACGGCCGCTGAGTCTGTGCGTCCGGAACCTGTGCTCCGCAACGGGAGAGGCCACAACAGTGAGAGGCCCGCGTACCGAAAAAAAAAAAAACAGTTAGGGCAAAGAAGTAGAGTGGAGGGTTTGTAAACAGAAGCAGTGGCTGGAGCAAAGACCCTAATGAGGGAAGATGCTCAACAGAATGGAGCCAGTGCTGCTTGGAGCGAAGTGATAGGGAGAAGGGTCAGAGAGGTAGGCAGGGGCCAGATCATTCAAGGTCTTGTGGGATCCAGGTGAGAAATGATAGTGACTTGACTTAGCATCACAGAGTCTGTCTTCAGTCCCAAACCTGAAGGTCAGAAATAAACCCTTGGCGCAGAGGCAGACACTGAACTACAGATAGGAGAAGTAGATGGCTCTGGGGCTACCAGGAGCACCGGTCAGCATGGAGACACCTGTGGAAGGCAGGCAGATCTGAAACCTCCCAGCTCCAGCAGGGCCAGCCTGGTGTTTGCTGGAGGGAATTGCTGAAGCTTGGTTAGCTACAAATCACCAAGCTGCTTGCATAGATTCCTGGGCCCCAGAGGGATTACATTGCAGGTGGTCAATAGGCTACATTTCAAGACAGAAACACTGCCTTGGGTATAACAAAAAAAAAACTCTGCAGCTTCCTCTCCTCCCCACATCTCCTTCAGTCCCTACATCTTAGCCCTTACCTGTGACTTTTTTTTTTTTTTTTTTTTTTTTTTTTCTGTACGCGGGCCTCTCACTGTTGTGGCCTCTCCCGTTGCAGAGCACAGGCTCCGGACACGCAGGCTCAGCGGCCATGGCTCACAGGCCCAGCCGCTCCGCAGCAGGTGGGATCTTCCCAGATCGGGGCACGAACCCGTGTCCCCTGCATCGGCAGGCGGACTCTCAACCACTGCGCCACCAGGGAAGCCCTTACCTGTGACTTTTACCACTTTGTGTCAGGATAGAGATTTGGCAGCTGTAACAAGAACCCAAAGTAAACACAGTCTCAAAAAAAGTAGAAGTTTTTTCTATACCATGTAAAACTTGGACCTTTACCTGCTCCATGAATTAGTCAGGGGCCCGGGCTTATGGCTCTGGCATCCCTAGGACGTTGTCATCAGCCGCATGACCCAAGACAGCTGATCACCTCACCCCATGCCTTTAAGGGCATGACTACATCACATTCTACAAGTCAGAAGAACTTAGTCTATAGCCATACCCAGACATAATTTACTTTCACTAGGAAATAAAGTTTTTATTCTGTATGGCCATGTGCCCATATGAAAATTGAGTTTCATTAACATAAAAGAAGGGGAGAACAGATGTTGCAGGGGTCAGGGACAAATAGACATCTCTGCGCTATATCTTAACATTTTTCAAATCTCTCTCCTCTCCTTTTTCCTGCTACGACTATCCTAACTCAGGATTTATCATCTTTCTGGCTCATATCCTTGGCCCCAATTCCCTCCTTCAATCCATCCTTTGTGTCACAAGCTGAATGATGTTCCAAAAAGCAGACCTGAGCATATCACCTCTCTGCTTCAGTGTGCCCCCCAACCCTTAACCTTGGAATAAAGGCTTGGTTCTTTAAACTGTCATTCAAAGCCCTTGTGCCTCATCCTCCTCAATTTCTCACCTTCGGTGTTGCTACAGCACCAAACTGCTTGCTATATTCTCTCTCATTTCTTCCTCCCATTGCACAGGTAGAAATTCTCTTCCTTTCCCTCATATTGCTGTGCACCTTATCTCTGTTGTGTTCTTTGAACGTAAGAAATGTCTGGTCCATAGTAGGTGTTCAAAAGTCATATATTGACTGACTACCTCATTGTCATCATCTATGTCTGTTTCTAAGTGTCCTAAAGACTGTCTCAGCCCCTGCATCAGCTAGGTTCCCCGTAAAAGGCTCAAATCCTCCCGTGGAAGGGGTGACCAATCTCAGTAAGATGGGAAAGCCCAATCAGAAGGCCCCTTCTTCTAATCTCTTGGAATATGAGTGCTCCCTTCTGAGCACATGACCCATTGCACCCTTCTGATCATGCTCCAGAGGGGGTCCCAGGGCCACAATCGTCCCTGGTGTTAGTGATGATTGCATGGGAAAAACTTATATTTTAAAAATTACTCGTTCTTCATATGACATTCAAATTTAACCAGCTGTCTTGCATCTTATCTGGCAACACTAATCCAGGGTTGAATACCGTGCAGTAGGAAGTTGAACTAGATAGCCTCTAGGATCCTTTCAACTCTAGGAAACAAAAATTCTAACTCTTCTGATTCACCTTATAACTCCCAATGAAAGCAGAAACTCAGGATTAAAGTCAAAGAGCTAAGAACATAGTTAATAGGCTAATCAACAGAACAAATGACAATGTCCCCTTACTAGTTGTGTAACATTGGGACAGTCACTTAATCTACCTCAACCTCTATTGCTTCATCTAGCCAATAAAAGGATTTTACCTAATAAATGCTGGGCACTGTGTTAGACACTTCTGTCTATGTGCTGTCTCCCCTGGAATGTTCAGACAAACTAATGTGTGAAAAGGCTCTTTTTTTTTTTTTTTTTTTTGCAGTATGCGGGCCTCTCACTGTTGTGGCCTCTCCCATTGTGGAGCACAGGCTCCGGACGCGCAGGCTCAGCAGCCATGGCTCACAGGCCCAGCCGCTCCGCGGCATGTGGGATCTTCCCGGACCGGGGCACGAACCCGTGTCCCCTGCATTGGCAGGCGGACTCTCAACCACTGCACCACCAGGGAAGCCCGAAAAGGCCCTTTGTAAGTGGAAGTGGGCTGTAACAAATGTGAAACAGTATTAGGATTAGTGTAGCATCTATCTCTAGCTGATTTCCTTTACTGAAACCTTCAGGGGAAAGAAGTTTCCCTAGTTTGGTCATATTGTAGGGGAAAAACATTGTCTAGGACTCTAGTGCCTAGAGCAGTGATTCTTAACTAAGGGTGATTTTGCTCACCAGGGGACATTTGGCAATGTCTGGAGACATTTTGGTTGTCACAACTGGGTAATGGGTACTACTGGCATCTAGAGGGTAGAAGCCGGGGATGCTGCTAAACATCCTACAGTATAAGGACTGTCCCCTACAACAAAGAATTACCTGGCCTAAAATGTCAGTAGGCTGAGCAGTCATGGTCAAGAGTCTTCCAAGCAGAATTTATATCCCAGTTCTACCACTTAGCCACTGGGCGACTCATGGACTTTACCTCTCTGTGCTCAGTGTCCTCTTCTGGGACATCTGGGATATTAATAGCACTTACCTCATAGACCTATTTTGATGATTAAATAAAAATACACCCATAAAGCACTGGAGTATCTGGTCCATAGTAAACATTCTGTAAATGATAGTTCTTCTTATAGTTATTTAAGTATTACTGTCCCCTCTTAAAAGATAGGAAATTGAGACTCAGAGAGGGGAACAGACTTGCCCAAGGTCAAGAGAAAAAGCAATTCTAGTCATGGGGTTGACAAACGTCACCAAGAATCTTCTGTAAACAAAGGCTGCAGTTTTCTTGTGTGTGGACCTAACATGAGACACCATCCTTGCACTCAGCAAAGTGGAAGGAAAAGGAGAACTAACCTTTACTGAGTGCTCACATAACCTATATCTCATCTCTTAAGGTAGGTATTATGATTTCCATTGTACAGATATGACTAAGTGAGAAGTCTAAAGTCTCCCAGCAAGTCAATTGCCAAATAGCAATTGAAATCCAGGCTGACCCAGTACCAAAGCCCCTGCCTCTCTCTCTGTTCTCTGCTCCCTAGACTCTGGTAACACTCCACCAGGGACAGGGAGGATTTATGGTTGGAGATTTTGATTCTGGGAGAAGGCCGTTCAATCCAGGGTGCAGCAGTCTTGGAGTAAATTGCAGAAGTGGCTGATCTCAGACTGAAAAAAACTGTGAATATGAAAAATGCTTAATAACAAATAAAGTGCTGGACTCATGTTGAGACCAAAGAAGGAGGTAGACAAAGGCAGTGTTTGTTTCCTTGAACTTTGGGGACTGGCAAACCCAGGACAAATCCTAGTTTCTGCCATTCCTGGCTGGGTCCTTGGGTGAGAAATTAACCTCTCTGAGGCTCAATATCTTTATATCTAAAATACCCATTCAGAATCATTCGTTCATTTATTTTATCTTTTTAACATCTTTATTGGAGTATAATTGCTTTACAGTGTTGTGTTAGTTTTTGCTGTATAACAAAGTGAATCAGCTATATACATACATACATCCCCATATCCCCTCCCTCTTGCATCTCCCTCCCACCCTCCCTATTCCACCCCTCTAGGTGGTCACAAAGCACCCAGCTGATCTCCCTGTGCCATGCAGCTGCTTCCCACTAGCTATTTTACATTTGGTAGTGTATATATGTCCATGCCACTCTCTCACTGCGTCCCAGCTTCCCCTCCCCCCTCCTCATGTCCTCAAATCCATTCTCTACATCTGTGTCTTTATTCCTGTCCTGCCCCTAGGTTCATCAGAACCATTCTTTCGTTCATTTATTCGTTCTTCCTCCTCCCTTAACCTATATGGGTACGCAGATTTTGAAGGTGGCCAGCAGAAAGGACAATTAGGAGTTGAAATCTAGCCTGAACTCTACTTACTCAGCCTTGCCTTTGGCATAGAGCTATATAAAGCCAGAGGAAGGGACACTTTTTTTTTTTAATATTTACTTATTTATTTAGGCTGCACCGGGTCTTAGTTGAGGCACTTGGGATCTTTGTTGCCACACGTGGGATCGTTTGTTGTAGCATGTGGGATCTTTTAGTTGCAGCATGCGGGCTCATAGTTGTGGCATGCAGGCTTCTTAATTGTGGCATGCAGGCTTCTTATTTGCAGCATGCAGGCTCATGGTTGAGGCATGCATGAGGTATCTAGTTCCCTGACCAGGGATTGAACCCGTGCCCCCTGCATTGGGAGCTTGGAGTCTTACCCACTGGACCACCAGGGAAGTCCCAAGGGGCACTTTTTTCTGATTTGCACAAAAGCGCACAAAAGAACAAAGGTGGCACAAAGCAGCAGCTTGAGAACCAGCCCTAGACTAAGTGTGGTGAAGCCAGCACCGAGCAGGTATAACTTTTGTCCTAGAGGAGCCTATAGTCTGAAGTTGTGGTTCCTAAGTGAGATGATGGCACATGGAAGTGTTCAACAAATGGTACACATAGACAGAGCAGATGCTGCAATAAACAATGGTGCTTTCGGGGGCGGGGAGTCTTCAAGAGAGTATAGAGGATTTAGATAAGCAAAAGAAGGGAACTACATGAGCAAAAACTTGGGAGAGGAGGCTCCCTTCCCAGGTCAGATTGGCTGAAACAGAGGCTTCCTGTAGGAGAGAAGAGGCAGGTATAGTTGGAGATGTATGGAGAGTTCAGATTTTAGAGGTCAGACTAGAACCACTGGGGTACTTCAACCGCTCAGGTCAAGACTTCAGAGGACCTCTCCGTTGATAAGTGTGTGATGGGAGAGAATCAAATGCAGAGAAAAAAGAATCATATAACTCTGCCTCAAAAGTCAAAAGAATTCTTTTCAGCATTGTACTGGAAATCCTAGACAGTGTAACAAAACAAGAAAAAAATAAAATGCATCAACTGGAAAGGAAAAGTAAAACCGCCTTTATTCACAAGCAACATAATATGTTGCCTGTGAGGAAATCATGTTTTTTTCATGTTAACATAAAAAAATCCTTAGTCTATAAAAAAGCTACTAGAACTAATAACTGAATTTAACAAGATCTCAGAATACAAGGTGAATATAGGAAAATAAGTTGTATTTCTATAAATTGGCAACAAACAACTGGAATATCACATTAAAAAATGTCATTTACAATAGCATCAAAAATAAGAAAAAGGGAAAAATTTTACAAAATGTGTAAAAGACCTGTACATGGAATAGTATAAAACATTGCTGGGAGAAATTAAGAACTAAATAAATGAAGAGATATATACCATGTTCATGGATTGGGAAACTCAATATTAAGATGTTAATTCTCTCCAAATTGATCTATTGATTCAATGCAATCCTAAACAAAATCCAAGCAGGATTTTTGGGGGCAAAATTGACAAGTGGATTCTAAAATTTATATGGAAATGCAAAGGACCCAGAATCATGAAAACAATTTTGAAAAATGAGGACAAAGTTAGGAGACTTATACTACCTGATTTTAAGACTCACTTACAAAGCTACAGTAATTAAGATAGAGTGGAACTGGCATAAGGATAGATCCAGATCAGGTCAATGGAATAGAATAGAGAATTCAGAAATAAATCCACACATACATGGTTAATTGAGTTTTGACAAAGGTGTCAAGTTAATTCAATAGAGAAAGGATAGTCCTTTCAAAGGATGGTTTTGAAACTACTTTTACTTCATATCTGGCACATAAATTAACTCAAAAAAATCAGAGGCATAAATGTAAAAGCTAAAGCTATAAAACTTTTGGAAGAAAACATAGGAGAAAATCTTTGTTATCATGGGGTCCGCAAAGATCTTTTTTTTTAAACTTTTTTTGGCCGCCCCCCCCCCCCCCACCACATCATGTGGGATCTTAGTTCTCTGACCAGGGATTGAACCTGCACACCTTGCATTGGAAGCGTGGAGTCTTAACCACTAGACCACCAGGGAAGTCCTGGCAAAGATCTTTTTTAGATAGAACACAGAAAGCACTAATCTTAATAGAAAAAAAGTGATAAATTGAACTATCAAAATTCTTAATTTCGGCTTTTCAAAAAACACCGTTAAGAAAAATGAGAAAGAACACAACATTGTAAGTCAACTATACTTTAATAAAAAAAAATTTTAATGAGAAGTCAAGCTATAGATTGGGAAAGAATATTTACAATAATATATTGATAAAGGATTTGTATCCAGAATATATAAGAACTGTTACAGTTCAATAAGAAGATAACCCAATTTAAAAATAGGCAAAACGGGGCTTCCCTGGGGGCACAGTGGTTAAGAATCCGCCTGCCAATGCAGGGCACACAGGTTCGAGCCCTGGTCGGGGAAGATCCCACATGCCGCGGAGCAACTAAGCCCGTGTGCCACAACTACTGAGCCTGTGCTCTAGAGCCCACAAGGCACAACTACTGAGCCCACGTGCCACAACTACTGCAGTCTGCGCACCTAGAGCCCGTGCTCTGCAACAAGAGAAGCTACTGCAATGAGAAGCCCGCGAACCACAATGAAGAGTAGCCCCCGCTCGCCACAACTAGAGAAAGCCCGCACCCAGCAACCCAACTCAGCCAAAAATAGTAAATAAATAAATAAACAAATGTATTTTTTTAAAAAATAGGCAAAACATACATTTTGCCAAAGGAGATACATGAATGGCTAATGAGCACATGAAAAGTTATTCATCATTAGCCATTAGGAAAAAACAAATTAAACCCACAGTGAGATGCTACTTCACATCTACAAGAATAACCAAAATAAAAAATACTGACAATACCAAGTGCTGGTGAGGATGTAGAGCCCTGACTCTCTCTCATACATTGCTGGTGGGGATGCAAAATGGTTCCAACCACACTCTGGAAAACAGTTTGGCAACTTCTTATCAAGTTAAACATACATCCACCCTATTACCCCAAAACTCCACTTCTAGGATTCACCCAAGGGAAATGAAAACATAGCCCCCCCCAAAAAAAATATATGCAAAAAATTTTATAGAAACTTTATTCATGATAGTACCCAGCTGGAAACAACTCTAATGCCTATGAACAATTGAATGGACTAATTGCAGTATTTCATATAATGAGTATATTTCCAGGTACTCGGCAATAAAAGGAAGGAACTACTCCTACATGCAACAATTTCTGTGTATCTCAAAGGCACTGTGGTGAGCAAAATAGGTCAGGCACAAAAGAGGACATACTATCGGATTCCATTAAGACAAAAATTCAAGAACAGGCCGAACTAATCTATAGGAAGGGAGAGCAGAGCAGTGGTTGTCTAAGGCCAGGCTAGGGGTGGGGAGGAGGGCTGACTGCAAAGTGGCACAATGGATGGTGACAAGTGATGGAAATGTGCTGTATCCTGACTGTGGTGGTAGTTACATGAGTATAAAGTCACCAAGCTGTACACTTAAAATGGGTATATTTTACTGTTTGTAAAATATACCTCAGTAAAATTGATTTTAAAAATAAAAAATCACAAGAGAAACAGCATTATATAGTAATAAAAGAAATTGGAAGAGGCTTCCCTGGTGGCGCAGTGGTTGAGAGTCCGCCTGCCGACGCAGGGGACGCAGGTTTGTGCCCCAGTCCGGGAAGATCCCACATGCCGCAGAGCAGCTAGGCCCGTGAGCCATGGCCGCTGAGCCTGTGCGTCCGGAGCCTGTGCTCTGCAACGGGAAAGGCCACGAGGTCACAACAGTGAGAGGCCCACGTACCGCAAAAAAAAAAAAGAAATTGGAAGGAATCTGAACTTTGAAGAAAATGGATAATAAATTATCATATATTCACTAAGTGGAAAACTATATAGCAGTAAAAGTGAATGAGCCAGATTGAGCATACACATCAATATAGACAAAACTCAAAAACATAAGACTGAGTGAAAAAAATCAGGCTCCAGAAGAATACATGCAATGTGATGCTATTTATTTAAGATGTAATCACACGTAAAGCAATTTCATACATTGTTCAAAGATCCATACATATGTGATAAATGCATGAATAAGAGCATGGGGACGATAAACACCGAATTCAGGAGAATACTTATGTGGGGAAGGAGGAGTATGGAGGGCAGGAGTGGGGCTTCAAACAGGATTGATCAAATTTTTTATTTCTTAAATTTGAGTAGTACATGGGTGGTTCTTGTATTATTCTTTATGTTGTTTATGTGCTTTAAAGATTTCATAGGAAGACAAACAAACAGCAAACTAACGAAAACCTAAACCCAAAGAGTGACCACTTAGAGTTGGGGGAGAGCCTAGCTGGTATCAGGAGATCTGAGCCTCAGTCCGGTTTGTCCCTGGATTTCATGTTCCAACGTGGCAAAGTCACTTCTCTCAGGATGAGAAGCAAGAGCCTCATTCTGGAAAAGAAGAGAAAGAATCAGTCTTGGGCAGCAGGGGAGTGGTGGTGCGAGGAACTGGCCTTGTGCTTAATGCACATCAGCGTCCTTTCTTTGCTTCTCCAGCTGCGGTGACCTGCAAGCTGGCACCGGAGCCGGGTCGTGGATGCGGAGAGCCATCGGGGAGGGGCGTCGGGCGGTTACAGCTGGAGGCAGTAGGGCAAGGGGAGAGGGGGGTGCTCCACTGCGTCCAGAGTCCAAGGACTCCGGGCAGACCCCTCAGTGAGTGAACCGAGTCCTCACCGCGGATTGTGTCCGGATTCTCAGCCTCCGTGGGCTTCAGTCACCGAGCTGCGCGGCCCACGACAGCGAGGGGCGTTTCTTTCCGGACCCCTGAGGACCGGGCTCCGGAGCAAAGCTGCCAGGTCTAGAGCGCATTGTTTTGAGAACCACGCAGAAGGAGCTTCCAGTTACTGTGACTCACTGGGTGCCAGGCTTCATGCCCTTCCATCTTCACTACTGCCCTAATGCAGAGAGGGAAAGTGACCTGCCTAAGGTCACACCGCAGGTGATTGTAGCTTATTACTTGTATATCCTTAAGCAAGTTACTTAACCTCTCTGGGTCCAGTTTTCCTATGGGTAGAGTGGGTGCAAAATTATGTGTGTATCTGGAAGACTCCATACCAAAGTATTAAGAGATATTTCTACCTGGTGAGGTAATGGGTGATATTTTTTCTTTGGGTTTATCTATATTTTCTAATTTGTTGTTTTATAATAAATATGTACATATTTAATTATTTTTATTTTTATTAAGAAAGTAACACTGCACAGAGTTGTGAGGACTGAAGGAGACTATGAAAAGCACAGAGTTCTAGTTCACAGTGTGTTCTCCATAAATGTGAGTTCTCCCTGCTTACTCTTCCCTCCTACACTTTCCTTCCCCTCTGGTTGGAGACTCTGGCCCCCAGACCTCAGGTTGGGAGGAAGGAGGGGTCTATTTACTAGCTGTGTGGCTTTGGATAAATCACTTGACCTCTCTGAGTCTCAGTTACCTTCCCTGAAGAATGGGAAGAAAAACACCTACCTCAAAGAAAGTTTTCAAGGACTACATGACATGCAAGATGGGAAACTGCCTGGCATATAGTAGGTCTGCAGTAAGTGTCTGTAGGAAGAAATATGACACACATGATGAAGGAACAGGCATTAGAGTAGGTTCTAGACCAGAAGAGGTAGAAGATTTTCGCATAGATTCCAAAGAGCCCAAGGGGTCCATTGATAGAGTTCAGCATGGGAGAGGTCCATGAAGTTGTATTGAAAAAGATTACATCCTTGTTTTCACTACCTCTAAGTCAAATTTAGCATTCCCTTCTATCATGCATGTAAGCAACAAATCACAGTAGTATTAGCAGAACCTGTGACTTTGTCACCAATAGAAATCAGTTATTTTTGTATTGCATTACAGTAGCATTATCTTGAAATACTGTTTACACTCATTCACCATCTCAAAGTTACAATAGTTAATAGACGAATCTCTCTATCTCATTATTTAATATGTTAAAAAAGAACTAATTCACAAAATAACTGTTTTGATAATGATTCTACATAATTGGTATCCTTTGTAATCCTAAGTAATTTACTTTTTGTAGTTAAAAATATTCTTCTGAATAGGGGACCATAGTTTGCATCAGACTGCCAGGGAGGACCCTTGGCTAGACAGACACGGATACTAGTCCTGCCTGGGCCACTGGCTGCTTTGTGACATTGGCCTTGTTATTTCTCTCAGGGGCCCCATCATCCCTGCTTGGCTCACTCCACAGGGTTGCTGGAGGAACAAATTAATTCTTGGCTGGAAAAGGGCTTTGGAAACTGTTGACAGCTTCCCAATTTTGCCAAAAGCCAGAGCAGAGTGCTTTGCACCTCACAGCTGAATCCCATGTCTCCAGGAGACCCCAATCCTTTCCACAGGACTCCACCCTTTCTCTTTGCTCTCCATCTAATAAAGAGGCCAAAGTGCACCTCCATTAAAGTAGTCATACAGTTCCCAGTTTCCAGAGATTCACAGCCTAGGGGAGGAATTTTCTGGAGGATATTAACAATTCCTTCCAGTTTTCATATTTGACCTTACAGTGACCCCTGAAGACACTACCCCCTCAAAACTCTTCCCTTCTCCTTCAGAGGGTGATCCCTCCGTGGCCATGGTCCCTGAATTTCCCCCTTCACTGCCGTGTCCTGTCATCATCTGTCCGACTGCCCCACTATACAGTGTTTCTCAAGGGCAGACCCAGATCTGATCTCTCTCAGGGGCCCCAGAGCCCAGGTCAAGGGCATGGCACACATCAGTATCTGAGGAGCTGACCTGGATGAAGAAAAGGAACCTGAAGCACAGAGAGTAAAAGCAGAGAAGGGGTAGAGCTAGGGCTTGAGCCCAGATCCCCTGATGCCCATGATTTATCCCATACACACTGAAAGCAAGGGATGGAGGAATTAGGGACTCCCAAGGCATCACATTAGCTATTTCCTACTCTATCCACTGCTGTGAGAAATGAGGAGAGCTAAATATTTTGTAATCTTGAGTGAGTCCCTGCCCATCCGTACAATGGGAGGTGTCAGATTCAGTGGCTTTCAAACCTTTTTGACCTGACTCAAAATAAGAAATGCATTTTACATTGTGATCTGGACCACAGTACACAGAGACACATGTAAATGAAACAAGCATTTTATGGAAGAATACTTAACTTTGCTATTTGCAGTGTGCATTTTCTATTCCATTAATTTTTTTTTTTAATGCCAGCTGTAACTCAGTAACTGATTACATGACCCATAGGTCCTTTTCAGCTCCAACACTCTGTGATTGGCTGAATGGGAAGTATTGACAACTAAAGTTCAGCTGTCCCTAGTCCTGGTTCAGTGTAATTGGGCCATACTGTGCACCTCTCAGAGCCTGGGTTTCCCCAGTGTACCCTGAGAGGACAGACAGGCAGTCTCCAAAGGCTTCATTCAGTTCCATCAGACTGTGGTTCTCTGATCCTAGTGAGAACACCGATCTTGTGATATGGAAATGATGTTTGAGAACGGAGAGGTGTGTTGGCTTTGCTTCCTGCTGGGTGGAGTTACCATCTGGACATCCACTAGCCCCCCTTGTCCTAGGCCAGTGTGGCAGAGAGTATGAACAGGGGAGCGTGAACATGTCAGTGCATGAGTTAGCTGCTCAGGGAAAGGAAGTGGCAGGCAAGGAAGCCAGATGATGACAACATATAAAAGTCACTGGAAAAGAGGCTCTGTGAGAACCCCAGAAAGAGCAAGGGCTTGGGAACAAGACAGACCCACGTTAAAATCCCATGGGCTTTAAGAGCCCTGGAAAATGACTTTAATTTGACCCTAAGCTCTCATTTATAAAATGAGTATGAAAATCCTGGTCCTCTGGGTTGCTGTGAAGGTTAAGTGAGGTCGTGCATTGATCATCCCTATACTGGCCCTACTGTGTGGTCCATGGCAGGTCCCCTGTCTGTGTCCTGCACTAGCCTGGGACTGCCCCGCACAGCGCCTAGCACAAGGGCGGGTGCTCAGCGCAGATGTGGAATTCAAGCCGGTGGCTTCGATTCCTGCTCTGCCACCCTGGACATGCGCTGTCTCTCTGAGCACCCAGCGCCCTAGTGTATAAACTGGGAACGTAGTGGGGCCGGTGGGGGACGCTGGCAGAGACGCGGGCGGCTCCCTCCTCCCGGCTCCCGCCCGCCTTTCCGCCGCTCTCCACGCCCTCCTCCTCCCTCTCTCTCCCTCCTCCATCTCCCCTCCTGCCGAGCCCTGTCGGGTACCTGGTCGCCTCCCTCCGTCCTCGGGGACTCAAGGTCTCTAACCGCTGCGTCTCCGCGCCCCTCTCTGTGTCCTCCTCGTCTCTGCGTCAATCTCTGTCTCTCTGCTTATCTCTGCCTCTCTCCTTGTATCTTTCTCGGGCTCAGTTCTGTCTCCGTCCGTTCGTCTCTCGGCGGCCGTCTTCTGCTGCGGCTTCCGCGACCACAAGTACTGCTGCGACGACCCGCACAGCTTCTTCCCCTACGAGCACAGCTACATGTGGTGGCTCAGGTACCGGCCCTGGCCCTAACCGCACCTAGAACCCCACTCCAGTCTTAGCCCCCGTGCTCCATCCTCGGCCCAGCCTCCTGCTAAAGTCTCAGTCCTCATCGAGGTGCCCACCACAACGTCAGCACCGACACCCACCCAGTCGTTACCCTCTCAGGCTCTTGCCCTGTCACCAACCCAGCTCCCCCTGCGGCCGCTTCTCCGCTCCATTCCCCCATTTTGACCCAACCATTATTCAGATCCATCCTTGAACCTCACACCAACTCTACCCTGAAAAACCTTCACTTCATCCCCACTCCAAACATCATCATCCACCACCCTCAACCCAACCTCAAACTACACAACAAGCCCCAGCCTAACAGCAAACTCCCATCTTGCAGCCTTCACAGGATGCCCAGACTCCTCCCTTATCCAAGTACCAACCAGGGTCCCCTCCCTAATGCCATAATCAGCCTCATCCCTGACCTAACCCACTCCCCAGTACTTACTCTATCAGCAGCCCTAACCTCCGCCTCAGTCCTCCCTGCAAGCCCACCTCAGCTCTCCTCCTCACCCCAACTCCAAACATTATCTAGACCTACATTCAAACCTCACTCTCAAGCCTTAATACCTCACCTGATGCTACACCCCAACTCAACACGAGCCTCAGCCCAACCTCAATTCTTTTGTTCCCCCTCATATTTAGTCATTCTTTCAGCCACCCCTTCCTGAGGCCTTAGCAATGCCAGACCCTGTGGTGAGTTCTGAGCTAAGGCAGAAGACCAAAGACTCAGAGTTGCCTCCAACTTCATAATGAGACAATGACATGATGCCACAGCAGAAGCCAGATTGGTGTAATTTGGGTGAATCCCCACCACAGGACGTCATTTTCCCCACTAGTTCAGAGAAGCAGGTGGTTAGGCCAGTGCTGACATTCCTGGAACCCAAGTGTGGGACTGAGAGGGTAACAGGTCTCAACCTCTGTGGGTCTCCAAAGGCCTCACCCAGAGAATAGGACCTGACCCTGAGCCTGCTCTGGGAAACAGGCATCAGCGAAAATGGAGTGGGCTGCCTCAGTAGACAGTGATCTTCCTGTCTCTGGAAGTATGTGACCAGAGGCTGTATGCCTGCTGGGTGGGAAAGGACAGTCTGCCTCTGAAACCTCTCTGAGCCTCTCTCTTTTCATCTATCAGATAGGGAGGATGATTTCTGACTAGGTCAAGGACCAAATGAGATCAAGAGGTAAAATCAACTTGGCATATGCCACGAACAATTACAGATATTAGTTTTCTAGACTGCTCAATCTGTAATTCCAAAGGATTTTCAGATGGCCAGGTTTTCAGATCCTGCACATTTGGCTGCTGTCACCTGGGGAATTATATTCATATATTCTCTGTTCATCCATATTTTCATTCATTCATTATAGCCTTTGCTTTGTGCCAGGTGCTAGGCTAGGCATTAGAGACACAGAAATCAATGATTCCCTCTCTGAGGAGTTCACAGTCCATTTAAAGAGAGATGACGTGCATCTAAAATATAACAATGGAGTATTTGTTGAAGACCCACTGTGTACTTAGTACTGAGCTGAGTATTGAAATATGACAGCGCTGACCTCCCTTTGAGGTATGGAAGCAGTGTGGAGTGTTGGGGCTGGTTAGAACCTGGTCCAAACTTTGGCTCTGTCCCTTATTAGCTATGTGAATTTGGGCAAATTATCTCTGAGTCTCTTTTGTCATCTTTAAAATGGCAATAGTAATACCTGTCTCATGGAATTATTGTGAGGATTAAGTGCAATAATGCATGTGAAAGTGACTAGTGCATATAGTAGATGCTCAGTAAAAGGGAGTTCCCTTTCCCTGGTTCATAGGTGGGGAAAGTGAAGCTCAGAATATGAAAGTGAATTGTCCAAGATCTTCCAACAATGTCATGGTACACTGAGATTTAAAGAACATTACCTAACACCATCCAAGGGCTAGATGCATTCACACATTCACAACCCTGGCATATCTTTTCTCCATCTTACAGATGAGAAAACTTGAAAGAGGTTAAGTTACTATCTTAGAGTACCCCAGTGAGAGGAAGTGGCAGAACTGGGATGAAAACTCAGGCCTGTCTGGTCCCAAGCCCAGGCTTGAGCTGCTGCACAAATGTCTAAATCTAGCCTGGCTCTTATAACCTGCTCTACTCAGATCACTTGAAAAGATACTCACTGACCTTCTGCTGTCTTCTGGACACTGTTGTAGCACTTGGAGACACAGAGATGAGTGAACTCCTCAGCACCCAGCCAGGATCCCATCCCACTACTACCACCCCCTTCCCTATACACCCCTTGGGGTCCCTTTCCTTGCCTTGGACCCTCTTGAGGCATAGAGTGCTTCAGTGGCTCAGACAGTGAGCTAGAGGGTTGGATGGGGTGATCTCTGAGGTCACATTGCATGTTGTGTGCTTCCATTCTATGACCCCAAGGGCAGCTGAAAGGTTCTGGCCTGCAGGGCTGACTCTTCCTAGGCGTGGCTATAATATGGTTCATAAACATCACAGACAATTGTAAAGTGGAGGAGGGAAACTGGGGTCCTCAGGACATTAGGTGATCAGTATACTCCAAACCCTGAAACAACCCTTCCGGCATGGGATGTCAGAGCCCCGCCATTGCAGGGTGGAGAACATGTTTTGTTCTGGACTCCATTTGGCCCTTTTCATGAAAGCTGGCCCTTAAAAACATGAAAATCAGCAGGTAAACACTGTTTCCTTGGGTAGTGCTCAAGAAGAATTGCTGTCTTTAAAAGCATGTCTCAGGACTTCCTAGTGGCACAGTGGTTAAGAATCCGCCTGCCAATGCAGGGGACATGGGTTCGAGCCCTGGTCCAGGAAGATCCCACATGCCGCGGAGCAGCTAAGCACGTGCACCACAACTACTGAGCCTGTGCTCTAGAGCCCGTGAGCCACAACTACTGAAGCCCGCGCGCCTAGAGCCCGTGCTCCGCAATGAGAGAAGCCACGGCAATGAGAAGCCCACACACCGCATCGAAGAGTAGCCCTCGCTCACTGCAACCAGAGAAAGCCCACGTGCAACAATGAAGACCCAACGCAGCCAAAAATAAATAAATAAAATAAATAAATTTATTTAAAAAAAAAGCATGTCTCAGGAAATGAAGACTCCCTGTGGAAAAGCAGCTGGTGCTATCACATGTCTGGCTGACTTTCCAAACATCCTTTATCAGTAGTTCTGTTTTTTTTTTTTTTTTTTTTTTTTTTTGCGGTACATGGGCCTCTCACTGTTGTGGCCTCTCCCGTTGTGGAGCGCAGGCTCAGCGGCCATGGCTTATGGGCCCAGCCGCTCCGCGGCATGTGGGATCTTCCTGGACCGGGGCACGAACCCGTGTACCCTGCATCGACAGGCGGACTCTCAACCACTGCGCCATCAGGGAAGCCCCAGTAGTTCTGTTTTTTATCAGGATGTGAGCCAAAGGCAGCAGCCTTGCTGGAGGGCAGAACTGGCGATCAGGCACTGTATATACACTATCTCATTTAATCTTTATGGACACTTGGTGATATAGTAACTTTTATGAATGAAGAAAATGAAGCTCAAAAGGTGAACGATTTTTCAACTTATATGTGAGAGAACCAGGATTCACACTTAGAACTGTCTGACTCAAAAACCCTAACAAAGGGGCTTCCCTGGTGGCGCAGTGGTTGAGAGTCCGCCTGCCGATGCAGTGGACACGGGTTCATGCCCCGGTCTGGGAGGATCCCACATGCCGCAGAGCCGCTGGGCCTGTGAGCCATGGCCGCTGGGCCTGCGCGTCCGGAGCCTGTGCTCCGCAATGGGAGAGGCCACAACAGTGAGAGGCCTGCATACTGCAAAAAAAAAAAACCCTAACAAATGTTAGACCATCCCTCCAGTTCTTTCCTAGAAGTCACAGTGGATTACCTATCTTTCAGAGTCATAGATCTGTGAAATCCTAGAAGGCTAGCAGCTCTTCAATCCAATTTCCCACCATAGGCAGGAATCTCTAACTTCATTGAAAGGTGGATTCATCCAGGTCTTGTGCAAACCTGTCCGACAATAGGAAACTTACCACCTCTTGAGGCAGTACATTCACCATGCGAAAACTCTGATCATTTGAGTTCATCTTATACTGAGTACAGATTTTCCCCCTTGGACCCTCCCTTGTTGTTCCCAGCTCTGTCCTTGGGAGCTTGTTCGTCCGTTCCCAGACAGACCATCAGAGCAGTGCCCACTACCAGACTGACCGCTGATCTGGAATATATCCCCCCAGCTTTCTCACCCACTCCTCAAAGGATCCTACTTTTACAGGTCTTCTTCCAGCTAGGTGCCCATGGATGTCCCTTGTAAAGGGTGTGGTCCCAACCTGAGCACGAGTCTTCCAGATAACAGCCTTATAAACAGTGAGTGTATCTCAAGAAAGGAGATAATACTTAGTTAAATAGTAAACTAAAAAGTAGTAAACTAGTCCTAAAGAACTAAAAAGTACTATATGCTCAATGTGGAAAAAGTGGAACGGACAGGAGAAACAAAAAAGGAAAGCAACCATGAGAAATCCAGTGTCTTAGCTTGGGCTCCCCAGAAGACTTGGAAACAAGGATTTGAGGGCAAGTAGTTTATATGACCAGCAATCCTAGAAAATACTGGTACAGGGTAGGGAAGTGAGATGGGAAAGGGAAGGAGCTAATGATGGTGTTACCAAGCAAGTCACCACCAAGGGCCACCAGAGCTTAAACTGCTCAACTCTGCCAGCCAGTGTAGAACATACTCTCAGAGTCATCCCATCTGAGGGCCAGGAAGCTGGGTATTTACATACCAATTTCTTTCAGTCATTGACTGTGTGCTGGTGGGAGAAGGGAGGCATTAATTTTCCTGTACTTTTGACCTGTTCGACATGCAGACAGAGACTGTTCTGGGCCCAAGAAAGCCCTCAGACAAAGAGATACGTTTGCGGGCTTTTGAAACCCTGGCCAGAATATTCCACAACTGTAAGACCCAATGGGACACAGACAGGACATCCACAGCCTGTGCTACTCCCAGAGACAGCCCGTTCGCATTTTAGTGTATTTACATCCAACCTTACCTATGTTATGTTATGCATGTATATGTTATGTTTATGTTTATTTATTTAAGTTAGGACTACACTATATAATTAGTAGTGGGTCCTGCTTTTTTCACTTAACATTATCTCATCAGAATTTATCCTTACGAAATTGAGCTATTTGTAATGAGGTGGATACATCTAGAGTCTGTCATACAGAGTGAAGTAAGTCAGAAAGAGAAAGACGAATACTGTATGCTAACACATATATATGGAATTTAAGAAAAAAAAATGTCATGAAGAACCTAGGGGTAAGACAGGAATAAAGACACAGACCTACTGGAGAACAGACTTGAGGATATGGGGAGGGGGAAGGGTGAGCTGTGACAAAGCGAAAGAGAGGCATGGACATATATACACTACCAAACGTAAGGTAGATAGCTAGTGGGAAGCAGCCGCATAGCACAGGGATATCAGCTCGGTGCTTTGTGACCACCTGGAGGGGTGGGATAGGGAGGGTGGGAGGGAGGGAGACGCAAGAGGAAGAGATATGGGAACATATGTATATGTATAACTGATTCACTTTGTTATAAAGCAGAAATTAACACACCATTGTAAAGCAATTATACCCCAATAAAGATGTTAAAAAAAAAAGAATTTATCCTTGATCTTAAATATTATTTGAAAACGTGTTTTTAATGGCTCTATACTATTCCACTGCAGGGATATCCAATAATTTATTTAGCCTTGGGAAAACACACTGTCCAAAGCTCTAAGGTGTTTCTGTTTAGTGGAAGTTAGCCATCAGCTAGCTGGGAGTGAAATCCAACAGAAATGGCAAAGGCAGGAATCTGAGGCTGGGGTCAGGGCTGGGGGTGGTGCAGAAAAGCTGCAGGAATCACAGGCAGAAAGGGCACAAAAACAATCCTGGTGCTACCTATCCCCTACTATTGGGAGAACATCCCACAGTGTTTGGCGCAAAGTAGGTACTCAATAATAGTTACTAAGTGCCTACTATGTGCTGGAGCTTGTACAAGGAGAGAACAAAGCCAGTTAAACATGGTCTCAGTCTCCCTACAAAGAACACAGGAGGAATATGTTGAACTTCTATGCACCAAGAATATTACATATATCATTCATCCTCACTACCACCTGTGAGGTGCTGTGTTTTGATCATTCTCACTTTTCTGACAAAGAAGCTGAGGCTCAAAAGACTAAGTAATTTCATCAAGATCTCACATCGAGTTAGGTACAGACCTGGGTCCTAAACTAGGTGGGTCTGTAAGAGTTCCAAAGCTCTCTGTTCTTTCCCTACCACATTGGGCTGCCTGACCAAGTAGGAAGTGCTAAAGGCCCAGAGTAGGCGTTCTGGCTGGGTGGGCCTGGCCTGGAAGAAGAAAGGAGAGAGAAAGAGGACCAAGGAAAGCGTTGAGGAGGAGACATTTGAGATGGGTCTTCAAGGACAGGTGAAATTCTGATGTGGGGGGATGATGGGAGAGATCATGTGAAACAGGAAAGACAGTGGACCCCAAAATGAGCCAGAAGGTAGTTGTATGGAGACCAGGTGACCAAGGCCTGACTTGGGGCAGAGGCAGTGAAGTTGTGGGGTGAGGGACCAGCAGCAGGGAGGTGTTCTAGACATGGAGTCCACACTGGTGTGATGACCCACTAGAGACTGGGTCAGAAATTACCTTGAAGCTGGAAGGACAGTGGGTATTGAACTAAGGCCTGCTATGTGTCTTGATTTTTGATAAATTTATTTATTTTTGCCTGCGTTGGGTCTTTGTTGCTGCGTGCAGGCTTTCTCTAGTTGCGGCGAGCAGGGGCTACTCTTCATTGCAGTACGCAGGCTTCTCATTGTGGTGGCTTCTCTTGTTGCGGAGCATGGGCTCTAGGCACGCGGGCTTCAGTAGTTGTGGCACGTGGGCTCAGTAGTTGTGGCTCACGGGCTGTAGAGCGCAGGCTCAGTAGTTGTAGCGCACGGGCTTAATTGCTCTGCGGCATATGGGATCTTCCTGGACCAGAGCTTGAACCAGTGTCCCCTGCATTGGCAGGCAGATTCTTAACCACTGCGCCACCAGGAAAGTCTCTTGATTTTTAAGAAACAGCAGTGTGGGGAGGGCTCTTTAAGATCATCTCTAGCTTCCTGGGGTGGGAGCAGGTTGAGGAAAGGAGAGGAGAAGAAAGGGAACACATACTGAGTCCCAACTACATGGTGACACTGAGCCATGTCAAGTTATGTATGTGGTGAGTGCTTGCCACATAGTTGATGCTCTTTCCCATGCTTAGGGCCAGAAAACCTGTTTAAGGCAAGGAGAGACGAACAAAAGTTAAAGTCAGCTGACTCCTATAACACCTACAATACTTCTCTTATAACATGCTGCTTCCCAAGTCCTTTCCTGACCCTCTGCTCCCTTATGGTTTTCTCTCCCCAGTATTGGTGCTCTTGTGGGCCTGTCCATAGCAGCAGTGGTCCTCCCGGCCTTCATTGTCACCGCCTGTGTGCTTTGTTACCTGTTCATCAGCTCAAAACCCCACACAAAGTTGGACCCAGGATTAAGCTTACAGACTACAGGTAAGAAAGAGGTCACATGATTTCCTTGTATTCAGCAGGTTAGCACCTTTGCAGAGGGGAGATATTTAGAAATTATGTTCGGAACATTTGCCTCAAAAGTGTTTCTGGAATATTCTGAAGCAGCAGCACATTTCTCAGGAGGTTCATGATATGGACATTTCCATCTCAAACTCTTCCATTGTTGATTAACTCATTGTTAATCAAAATAATTTGATTATAGTCAGCATCCTATTTGTTACAGGAAGATGTTATTAAACATCCTACAATATATAGGACAGCACCCTACAATAAGGAATTATCTGACCCAGAATGTCAATAGTGCTGATGTTGAGAAACCCTAGAATAGAGACTCCAGAAACAGACTAATTAAAGAATATAATAACATGAATAAAATGTTTAATTTTAAAAATGAGGGAAATATTGGCAAATTTGCCTACATCAAATACAAATAGACATCAAATACAAATAATACAAAAGATACCATACATAAAGTTAAAAAACAAGTGGTGGACTGCAAAGATATAAATACACACACACGGTCAATCCTAATTATTTGCAGATTCCATACTTGTGAATTTGCCTACTTGCTAGAATTAATTTGTAACCTCAAAAATCAATACTTTCAGTGTTTTTGAGGTCATGTGCAGATGTGGATGTACACAGAGCAACAAAAAATTTGAGTTGCCCTATCACACACATTCTCAGCTGTGGTTGAACAAGGAAGGCCATGCTCTGCCTTCTTGTTTCTGCTCTTATACAGTAAACAAGTCCTTTTCGTGGTATATTTATATTTCGTGGTATATTTTCGTGGTATATTTAGTGCCACATTTTTATGATTTTTGTTGGCGGTTTCGCTGTTGAAAATGACCCCCAAATTAATGCTGAAGTTCTGTCTAGTATTCCTCAGTACAAGGCTGTCATGTGCCTTATGGAAAAAATACATGTGTTCAGTACACTTTGCTCAGACAGGAGGTACAGTGCTGTTGGCCATGAGTTAAATGTTAATGAATTAGCAATATATATTAAATAAGGTGTTTTTAAACAGAAACACACACAAAACAAAGTTATATATTGATTGACTGACAAAAATGTGACCAGAGGCTCACAGGGACCTAACTTTGTATTTCCCCAAGGAGCAATAATTCAGTATTCGCTAATTCAGTGTTTGTGGTGACTTTTTAGAACATAACTACAGCGACTAATGAGAATCAACTGTATCTAAAATAGAGACAGGATTGATATCAAGAATATATAAGTAGGGCTTCCCTGGTGGCGCAGTGGTTGAGAGTCTGCCTGCCAATGCAGGGGACACGGGTTCGAGCCCTGGTCTGGGAAGGTCCCACATGCCGCGGAGCGACTAGGCCCGTGAGCCGCAACTACTGAGCCTGCGCGTCTGGAGCTTGTGCTCCGCAACAAGAGAGGCCGTGACAGTGAGAGGCCCGTGCACCGTGATGAAGAGTGGCCCCCGCTCGCCGCAACTAGAGAAAGCCCACGCACAGAAAAGACCCAGCACAGCCAAAAATAAATAAATAAAAAAATGAAATTTAAAAAAAAAAAAAAAGAATATATAAGTATATCTTTGAACAAGTGAGAAAAACATAATCCACTAAAAAATACAAATGCCCAACACACATGAAAAGATGCCCAACCTTACTAATAATCAGGAGAATGCAATTTAAGAATGACATACCTTTTTTTAAAATGATTACATTGGCAAAACTCCAAAAATGGATCACATTAATAGTGAGAAGGTTACATGGGGGAATGGATACTCTCATATACCACTGATAAGAATAAATTGGTAAAACCACTTTGTAGAGCAACTTGGCACTATCCATTTAAACTAAAAATGTACATACCCTATAACTCAGTAATTCCACTTTTCTAATTATCTGCCTTAGAGATATAGTTGCACTAGGAGAGGACTTGTAAAGATGGATTCCATGACAGCTTGTCACACTGGAAACAAACTAAATGTCCATCAGTAGAGGAATAATAAAGTATGATACTGCAGTTAAAAGGAATGAATTAGCTCTAAATAGACCATCTCATTTGCTCTTCATAATAACCAGGCAGAGTACAGAACTTATTACTATCCATTTTACAGATCAGGAAACCGAGGCCTCAGTCACCTAGTGAGTGAGTGACAGAGCCAACTCCACCTCCACCTTCCTTCCTCTCCTTATCCCTGTGCTGAGAAAGGGAAGTCCCTACTTTATGCCAGATACCATTTGAAACTTTACATGCACTATCTTGTCTAATTTTCCAAACTACCCCAGTGAGGTAGGTGTTATTATCACCCATGTTACAGATGTGAAAACCAGGTTCCAGGGAGGTCAGATAACTAGCCCAAGGGGTCACAGTTTGTAAATTGCAGAGCTGGAATTCAAATATGTGTGTTTTTCTGCCTCCAAAGTCCTACTCTTTCTACCTCACCAGGCCAGGTGTGTGGGGTGCTTCTGCTTGTGCCCTGCTCCCCTCATCTCTCCCCACCCTATCCACTGTAGCCTTTCTAACTCAAGGGAACACAGTTCACCTGTCTGTCGATCCTGTGAATGAAAACCACCCTCCTGCTTTTCACTGCTCAGCCACCAGCTGGGTTATTCAATTATTCAGTCACCAGGGTTTGACACAGCTTGTGTTCTTGCTATTGGCTTCTTATTTTTCAGATGGAAAATGCATTTCCTGACTGTTCACTAAATGACAGTTTTGGGCTCTCTCTGCCTTTTGCCCAAACTCAGCTCTTAGCACCTCCCTTTTTTCTTCATTAAGTGCTGTCCTCTCCTTCCTCTGAACCCACAGCATCAACCCAGGAGCCTCTTGTTCCTCCTGCATCTGAGACGTTTACAGGCCGCTACCTTACACTAATCAGAGCTTGCCCCCTTACACAGACTTTCATCTGTTTCCATCTCCTTCTCTGGTAGGACATGTAGAGAGATCATTAGCCCCATTTTGCAGGGGAGGAAATCAAGGCTTAGCCAAGGGAAGTGAATGGCCGAGTCTACACAGCTGGTGAGCATGTACTGCTGGGATGTCAACCCCGATCTCCCGACGCTAAAGCCCACACTCATTGCACATGGTACCTGGGGTCCTGATCTCTGAGTCTGGGGGCAAGGATGGGATGGGGAGTTCCTTGGCAAGAGCAGAGTGGAAATAGAACAGAGCTTCTGAAAATAGGCTCCTTCTGCTGCCCAGATGGTCTGTACTGTCCCATTACCCCCACCCTACCCCATCCCTCAAACTTGGGATGCAACAAAGACCATAAACTTTTTTCTTCTCGTACTTTGTGAGGAACTAGCTTGATCAGAAGGCTGACCGATCTTCTACGTTTGTGCTAGGCACTATGCCAAGGACTTTAAACATATTATCCCATTTAACCCGTTCAACTACTCTACCAGGTGGTTATTATCAATCCTATTTTACAGATGAGGTGAGTGAGATAAGTGTGGAATGATATTCCAACCTAGGTACCTTTAATAAGAGACAAAAAGTGGGGGAAAAAAAAAGGAAGACAAGAATTCAGTTCTCATCCTCCTCTGAAAAGTGTTGGTGGGGATATCATTAATCAGCCATTCTCACTAATTCATAGGGCTCCTAGAAATCAAGTCTGATGTTCTCACTGTATCAATGGGTTGCTGAGGCCCAGAAAGGGACATGCATGTGCCCAAGGTCACCCAGGCAACTGGCCAAGCCTTTGACTCCTGGGCCAAAGATCTTTTCCTGTAGCAGGCGCTCTTACCTTCCAGGTTCCACTTCCTCAGAGCCCACTGCTTTTTGTTTTTGTTTTTGTTTTTGCAGTACGCGGGCCTCTCACTGTTGTGGCCTCTGCCGTTGCAGAGCACAGGCTCTGGACGTGCAGGCTCAGCGGCCATGGCTCACGGGCCCAGCCGCTCCGCGGCATGTGGGATCCTCCCGGACCGGGGCACGAACCTGTGTCCCCTGCATCGGCAGGCGGACTCTCAACCACTGTGCCACCAGGGAAGCCCTGCTTTTTAATTAACCACACTTGGGGAGGTAGTACCTATGACCCAAACAAGCCTCAGTGATGGGTCAGTCTTGACTCATCTCCAAGCAGGGAGAGAATCTGAGAACTCCTTTCCTGGCTGGTCACTACAGGCTAAGACCCCAGGTAATGGGGGGACTGGCCGAAAGGTCCCTGGAGAAAGGTAGGAAACACAACCCTGGGCTGGGGTATCAGAGAATCTGGCTCTAATCCTGGCTTTGTCACTCTCATTGTGTGGCCTTAGGCAAGTCACTTCTCTCTGGGCCTCAGTTTACTCTGTAAAATGTGTACAATAATACCCACCAAGAAAGCTATAAACCTAGAGGTGATGCTTACATAGGAGCTACTTAGTCTCTGATACATGGTAGACTTTTAACAATGAGTAACCCTCATTTTTATTATTATTAGGCACTTAGATTTTTACATGTTAGTCTCCTCAACCTGTCTGTTAATATCTCAAATATAGGAACCATGTCTTAAGCGCCTTTGTATCCCCAGCACCTAACAGAGTTCCTAACCTATACTAAGGGTATGCTTGCTCTGTGGAAAGAGCCCAAGCTTTGGAATCGAGCAGAACGGAAAGTGTATCCTGGATCCAATACTTAATACCTGTGTCAGTGCTAACCTTCTCTGTCTGGGCCTCAGTTATTTATCTATAACATGGAATAATAACACCCACCCTCAGAGAGTTGTTAGGAGAATCAGATAAGATTGTTGTACCGGTGTGTTTTAGCCAAACATGGATCTTATTGTAACTTGAAAATTGAACTTTTTATATTTGCCTTTAGGCATCCTCCTCTCCAAGTGCCTCTTGGCTAGCACCTTTATAAGATAGAACTCCCTCCCCCAGGCTTCCGGCACCACTGAGGGACTTTAATAACTTTCATTATATATTAGCCAGAGGAAGAGGCAGAAATATATATGCGTACTCAAGAGTTGGACCATTGCCTATTCTGCTGGTTTCCCTGGAAGGGAATTGAAGGGTTGTGGAACTGAAGGCCCTGGGATATATATGTGAGGGAATCCGTGGGATCTGGGAAAGATAATCATATAAAAAAGACATGTTGGGTCCACAAGTTCAGTATGAACCTGCATTGTGATGTATCTGCCAAAAAAGGGTGAGTGGAAGCTCAGATTACATTAACAGAATTAGAGAGTCTGGAAGCAAGAGAATGATGGTCCTTTACTCGCAGTTGAATAGAATGCATCAGCTGTCACAGCTCAGAGGTAACATTTTAGCATCCACTCCACAGGTTCCCAACTTTGGGTTCCAAATATATCACCCAAGGGTCCCCAAATATAGCAATGAGGATTCTTGAGCAATTTCCAATATTTCAAAGGTTTTACTGGGACCAAGTTTCTTTGTTTTGAGCTAGAATTATGTTAGTCCAAGGAGGGTAATTAGCACGGGCTCTTTCCTGCTAATCAGAACTCTTTAATAGAAAATGGGAGGGGGGGAGCTAGTACCTAATAAAGGCAGTCTATTATACAGACAGAATCCTTTACAATTTGGAATTCCAGGGAAAAGAAAGAGAAAAACAAGACCAGCCCTACTTTCTACCCCATTTTATAGAATAGTAACTGAGATCCAGAGAGGAGAAGAAATTAGCCCAAAGTAGCACAATGATTTAATATCAGAATGAGGATTTGAGCCAAGGTTTTATAGCTCCTAGAAGCCCAAGGATTCCCCCTGAGCCCTGACTGCCAGCTGCTCAGAGACCCACTATTTCAGAGGAAATTTGACCAATCAGAAGGTGATCAGAGACAGGTGGCCAGCTTGGTCTGAGAAACAGATTATGTGAGTATCGGCTGAAGAGCTGGGGACATTTGGCCTCAAGCAAAGGAGTCTCAGGGTTCACGGCCTAGGACCTCCAGTCTCTGCAAGGCTACCCTGGGGCACGAGGAAGAGACATTTTGAGAGAAGCCAGAGAACAGAGTTGGGATCAGTGGGGGAAGCCTTAGGAAGGCAGATGTTGATTCAATAAAGCTGGGTCTTTCTTAGAATAAGACCTGAAATACTTTTGTAAAGTGGGCCCTCATCACCATAGTTGTATTTAGTTCATCAATTGTAACTTTTGGTTTAAAAAAAAAAGAGCACCCCCAAGCCTGGAAGGTAACCAGAAAAAAGCTAAATGTGGGATTCAGTGAAAGAGATTCTTGCATTGAATAGAAGATTGAACTAAATCCCTGTACCAAATGGAATGCCTTAAAATGCAAGCTTAAATAACAAAGGATCCCAAAGAATCTGCAAAACAGGCACAGAGAGATGCACAAAACAACCTCCCAGACCTAATAAGTGCATTCAGCATGGTCATAGTATGTAAGGTCAGACCCAAACATCAATTGTATTTATATATACCAGCAACACACAACGGGAGATCAAAATTTTAAATATAATATCATGTATAGTCACTCTGAAAAAAATGAAATACTCTGGTATAAAACTAACAAAACATGTACAGGAGCTATACGATAAAAAATACAAAATGCTAATGAAGAAAAGCAAAGAAGACTTAAATAAATGGAGCTAGAACACATATTAAAGCCACAATGAGATATCACTTCTCATCTATCAGAACCCTAAAGTAAAAACACTGACAATCCAAAGTGAGGACATGGAACGACTGGATCGCTTATATACTTCTAGTGGGAATTAGAATGGTATAGCCACTTCCAAAGACAGTTTGGTGTTTTCGTAAAGTTAAACATACTTACTACATGTATTAGTTTCCTATGGCCACTGTAACAAATTACCACAAACTTGGTGGCTTAACATAATAGACATGTATTCTCTCACAGTTCTGGGGGCCAGAAATTCAAAATCAGTTGTGCTGGGCTGAAATCAAAGGCTCCATGGGCGAATCTGTTCCTTACCTCTTCCAGTTTCTGGTGACTGCCAGCATTCCTTTGCTTGTAGCTGTATCACTCCAATCTCTACCTCTGTCTTTACATCACTGTCTGTGAGTGTCTATCTCCCTCTGCCTTTCTCTCTCTTTTTAAAAAATATTTATTTATTTATTTGGTTGCGCTGGGTCTCAGATGCAGCTCGCGGGCTCCTTAGTTGTGGCTCGTGGGCTCCTTAGTTGTGGCATGCATGTGGGATCTAGTTCCCTGACCAGGGATCAAACCCTGACCCCCCTGCATTGGGAGTGTCGAGTCTTATCCACTGCACCACCAGGGAAATCCCTGCCTTTCTCTTATAAGGGCACTTGTGGTGGCATTTAGGGTCCATCCAGATAATTGAGGATAACCTCATCTCAAAAGCCTTAATTTCATCACATCTGCAAAAACCATATAAGGTAACATTCACAGATTCCAGAGATTGGGACATGATATCTTTGGGGGTCACCATTCAACCCACTATACCATACAAAACAGCAATCACACTCCTAAGTGGTCCTAGAGAAATGAAAATGTGTGTCTGCACAAAAACCTATATACAAATGTGTATAACGAATGAACTGTCAATACACATAACAACTTGAGTAGATTGCAAGGGTATTAAACAGAGTGAAAAAAGCCAATCTCAAAAGTTGTACACTGCATAATTCCATCTATATAACACTTCTTAAATGACAAAATGATAGTGTGGAGAAGAGGTTAGTGGTTACCAGAGTTAGGTTTAGGAGGAAGGTATGACTATAAAGGGATAGCATGAGAAGGTTTCTTTGTGGTGATGGAACAGTCCTTAATCCTGATTGTGGTAGTGATTATATAAATCTACACATGTGATAAGCTTTCATAGTACTATACACCAAAAAAAAAGTCCACATAAAAATGGGTAAAATTGAATAGGATCTGTAGTTTAGTCAATTGTACTATGTCAATGGCAGTCTCCTAGTTTTGAAATTACTCCATGGTTATGTAAGATGTTATCATTGGGGAAAGCTAAGTGAAGGGGACAATGGAACTCTCTACTATTTTTGTAACTCTTTGTGAGCCTTAAATTATTAAAAATAGAAAGTTCAAAACAAAACAAAACAAAAAAGGAACTTTTTGGCTCTGTAGATGAGAAGTCCAAAAGTAGGATGAGTTTTAGGAATGGTTTCAATAGAAGTTCACAATGTCCTCATGCTGTGGCTTTTTCCTCTGAGATTCTCTCAGCTCTGCCCTCTATCTTGTGTTGGCTTTCTCCTCAGACTGATTTTTCCCATGGTAGTAAGTTGGCTGCCAGCAGTCCCTGGGACTGTGTGCTTTTTGTTCCCATCTAGCCAGGAGGAGAAAGAGGGAGCTATCTCTTCCTTCAACCAGGAGGGAAAAAAAGGCCTGACCTTTACCCTGATTGGACTACCTCAGGTCCTGTGCCAACCCTAAACCAATCACTGAATCCAGGGAAATGCTATGCACTAACTTCTCACCCCTGTAGCAAAGGAACAGGACTACTTGATGGGCTGGGATCAATCAGGCCCCCCTGCTGGAGCTGAGATGGGGCCAATCCTACCCAAACATAATTGCTATTACTGGGTGGGAAGAGGTGGAATGGATGTTGTGTAGCCAAGTCCAATGTCCCATACAGCCTCCTTTTTTTTTTTTTTTAAACTTAATTATGTATTTATTTTTTGCTGTGTTGGGTCTTCATTGTTGTGCGAGGGCTTTTCTCTAGTTGCGGCGAGCGGGGGCTACTCTTCGTTGTAGTGCATGGGCTTCTTATTGAGGTGGCTTCTCTTGTTGCAGAGCACAGGCTCTAGGTGCGTGGGCTTCAGTAGTTGTGGCACGCGGGCTCAGTAGTTGTGGCTCACGGGCTCTAGAGCACAGGCTCAGTAGTTGTGGCGCACGGGCTTAGTTTCTCCGCAGCATGTGGGATCTTCCCGGACCAGGGCTCGAACCCGTGTTCCCTGAATTGGCAGGCAGATTCTTAACCAGTACGCCACCAGGGAAGCCCTACAGCCTCCTTCTTGAAATTCACTCTTCCCTTGGTTTCAGAGGCACCATTCATCCTCGGTCTCTTTCATCAATGGGTTTTAAAGCATAGGAGTTTTCTAGACAAAGAAGGTATAAAATATCATTCCAGGCAGAAGAAACAGTAAAAGCGGAGACCCATAGATGTGAAGGAATGGATCCATTCAGGGAAAAATGAAATTTTGGTATAATAAAGCATAGAGTTCTTGAGGGAAGAGTAGTAGTAACAAAGCTAGAGAAGGGGTGATGGGGCTAGTACATGAAGAACCTTGAATGCACCTCAAGGATCACAGGTAATGGGAAGACATTGAATGCTTTTGAGAAAGAGCAGTACATGGACTCACTTCACCTTAGAAAGATCTCTCTGGACTCCCTTAGTGATGCAGTGGTTAAGAATCTGCCTGCCAATGCAGGGGACACGGGGTTCAAGCCCTGGTCTGGGAAGATCTCACATGCCGTGGAGCAGCTAAGCCCGTGCGCCACAACTACTGAAGCCCGCATGCCTAGAGTCCGTGCTCGGCAACAAGAGAAGCCACCGCAATGAGAAGCCCGCGCACTGCAACAAAGAGTAGTCCCTGCTCGCCACAACTAGAGAAAGCCCGCGCACAGCAACAAAGACCCCAAACAGCCAAAAAAATAAAATAAATAAAAAGATCTCTCCAGCTATAGCCTGGAAGGTGGACTGGAGGGGACCCAGCCGAAGGCTGTTTTTCCTGGGCAGAAGAAAATGAAAGCCTGACCTAGTGTGGTGGCCTTGAGGATGGAGAGAATGGGTGGATATGGTAGATAGTGATTTGGTGGAATCAACAGGACCTGGTGAATTGCTTGACTTTGGAAAGGGGGAGGGGGAGGAGGTGTGAGAGTTGACTCACATTTCTGGCTTGAACACTTGATACACTTTTTATCCAAGAAGGCAGAAATGCTTAATTGTGTGAAATGCTCCCAATAAGCCAAGGGAGACAATAACTTATAAGTAACCATGGGATTCAGTGACAAAAAGTTTTAAGTTCTGTTGAGGGCAGAAACCAAGTAAGCTGCAGCAGAATAAGTCATGAACGGGAAGTGGGATATGATAAGGCCAAGTGAGCTTCCTATCAAGCTCAGTCATAAAAGGGGGAGAGGATTAAGCAGCCAGTGAAGAGACTCATGAAATCTATTCTTAAAGCAGAGAATAATACATGCTTTTAAAATTTCCAGCACTTCCCTGCAGGCTAGCTGTGTAGTAAGCCTGTATCTTCACCTATAAAATGAGTGTTTGTTTTGTTTTTTTTACATCTTTATTGGAGTATAATTGCTTTACAATGGTGTGTTAGTTTCTGCTTTATAACAAAGTGAATCAGTTATACATATACATATGTTCCCATATCTCTTCCGTCTTGTGTCTCCCTCCCTCCCACCCTCCCTATCCCACCCCTCCAGGCGGTCACAAAGCACCGAGCTGATCTCCCTGTGCTATGCAGCTGCTTCCCGCTAGCATATATACACTACCAAATGTAAAATAAAATGAGTTTTTAAAAGTACCTACCATACAGGTTTATGGTGAAGGTGAAATCTTCATATGTACTAACAATTGTTTATTGTCTGTCTCCCCCATTAAACGTTAAGGTCATGAGAAACATTGACAGCTCCTAGTTCATGATGTGGTATATTGTTAATGAATATTTGTTAAATGAATGATGCATTTAAGACTCTGAGCACAATCCTGCCCACGGTAAGCACTCAGGGGAGTTCAGCACGTATGATCCTGATGGAAAGAAGGGCTGCAGGAGGAAGCCCCATGCCCTCGGCTTGCTGTTTTCCAGACCCTGATGAGCTACTGCCTGACTGCCAAGGTGGGAACATGGGCAATTCAGTGGAGGTGCCAGGAGTGAGCCCTCTCGGGCAGAGTCACCCTTCCTGAACCCATGGCCGGACTGCAATGGAGAGCAGGCTGTGGACCCCAAACGCCTCCTCCAGCACTGCTTCATGGCTACAGTGATGGCCGGTGACATTCCGGGCAGCCCTGAGGAGGCCCCTGTCCCCAGTCTAGACCCAGCTCCATAAACACCCAATAAATATTTCTACACCATCCTCTTCTGGATTCTCTCTTCTTGGTAAAAAGGTGGGGCTGGGGATAATCAAAGGGACTTTGGAACCTAGCGGCATAAATGAGGGCTTTTCCAAGCAAACCCACTCAGGTCTTACTGTGGATCCAGCCATAGTGCTCTGCCTGGCCCACTGTGGGCCGAAGGGAGTTTAGACATGGGTCCCCGGTAAAATGGTCGTAACAACTGCAGGTGAGCAGGGAGAAGCCTGGGGCCTGTGGAGGCTCAGAGGAGCCCCTCGCCTAACCTGGGGAGTCAGAGAATTCGGACCTGGTCTTCCTGCCACAGAGCAGATGTACTTAGGAAGCCCGGGGAAGATGACCAGGACCCAGGGGTAGGTGACTCGTGCCCCTCCAGCAGCTCTGTGTCGCTCCTGGAGTGAGTCCCTTGCCAAGGAACAGAAGGAGAAGGAGTGTAGAGTACATACACAGGGCCCAGCCATGTTTAATATCATTCAGTTCCTCAGGTGAATGAAAGAGTGAATGATCGCGTGAGCGAGGGAACAAATGGTTAATAGGCTCCACAGTGTGGCCTGGATAAAGTCCCTTAGTCTATCTGAGCCTCAGTTCCCTTGCAGGGTCGTGGTGAGTGTTCAATGAGTTGATGGATATGAACTCTCTTCCTAAACGTGAAAGTGCTACAAAAACTCCAAAAATTACAGGTGAGTGTTTTTCAATATAACTTAGTAATTAAGAGCAGGGACTCTGGAGCCAAATGCCTGGTTTAAATCTGGTCCCTGCCCTTACTTGCTAAGTAACATCTGTACAAGCAGGGATAACAGTAATATCTATCTCGTAAGGCTTGGGGGAGGATTAAATTACTTAGTCCATGCAAAGCATCACACTTAGAACAGTGTTGGCTAACGGAGAGCATTGTGTTAGCTATTATTATTGGGTTTTTAAAATATTATTAGTCTGATAGCAAAGGAATCTTAGGGCAGGATGCTGACTGCCTCCCCTCTCTCCCAGCTGCTCTCCTTATCTCAATTTTGGCAATGGCTTTAGGCTTTGCCTTGGGGGCGCAAGGCAAAGATGGGGAGCCTCAGTAGCCACTGAAGGCAGTTCTTGACATTTCTGACAGTGATACGACTCACTACTGGATTTGGCAACAGTAAAAGGGTCACTCTTAGATATCTGTGCATGGGGCCTGAACCAGCCAAGGGTATATGATGGGCAGCAAGACAGGGTGAGTCACCTCAGAAGTGCCCTAGGCTTGGGCTTCCCTGGTGGCGCAGTGGTTGAGAGTCCGTCTGCCGATTCAGGGGACAAGGGTTTGTGCCCCGGTCCGGGAAGATCCCACATGCCGCGGAGCGGCTAGGCCCGTGAGCCATGGCCGCTGAGCCTGCGCGTCCGGAGCCTGTGCTCCGCAACGGGAGAGGCCACAACGGTGAGAGGCCCGCATACCACAATAAAAAAAAAAAAAAAAGAAGTGCCCTAGGCTGCAAATCGAGAGATTTTGGTTCTGGTCTTGCTTTTTTTGTGGTCTTGTGTGTGTGTGTGTGTGTGTGTGTGCTTGTGTGTATATGTGTGATTCTCAGCACTCTAAACCCAGCACCTTTGTCCCCTTATTGTCCATTCCGTGGTGTCTATCCTGTGCCAGGACCTGTGCAGGTTACCAGAAACAACAGGGAATCAGCCACAGCTCCTGCCCTCAAGGGGTTCATATGGAGGGTGAGGTGGGCACACCAAAGGGCAGTGGGCCCAGTGGTGGCCCTTCATGCAGCTGGAGGGAGGAATAAGTGATGTCTGAGCTGAATCATCAAAGATGAGTCAAAGTTTCCAGGTGAGACAGAGTCACTGTTCAAAAACAGTGAGAGAGAGCCTAGCACAGCCCAGGAATTGCAAGTTATTTGTTGTAGAGACAGCTTAGGGTACCTGTCTGTGTGTGTGTGTGTGTGTGTGTGTGTGTGTGTGTGTGTGTGTGTGGCAGGAATGGGTGATACGTGGGAGATTTAGTCACTGATGCTCTATGTGACCTTTCACAGCACAGATCCTGTCTCTCTCCTTGGTACCCCCATTAGGAAAATTCAGTTTTTCTCAGGACACTTTCTGTGTTGGCCTTCTGGCAGGTCACAAGGAAGAATCCTATAAAGACCTTATTTTTAGGCTGTTCATGGTCTGTTAGGGGGAGACGATCTGTAAATTCTAAAAACTCAAGTGGTCATCAGTGGCCTAAGCCAGTGGTCCTCAAACTTCAGCCTGCATCAGGATCAGCTGGAGGGCTTGTTCAAAACACAGATTGTTGCTCCCTGCCCCCACCCTGCCCTCAGAGTGTCTGATTGGGTAGGTCTGGAGTAAGTCCTCAGAATTTGCATTTCTAACTGGTTCCAGGTGATGCTGGTGCTGCTGGGCTGGGACCACCCTTTGAGCACGACCGGCCTGGAAGAATAAAGAGAATTCGGAGCTGGGGAGGCTAGGAGGAGACCTCACACTGAGCAGGGCTGAAGGCCTGGTAGGTTTTCCCCAGCCGGAGCCTCTGTGGATGGGGTGGGGATAGGTGGAAAATAGATTTCCGTGCTGCCTCTGCTGACCTACACATCCCAGGCCCCATAAAGCTCCTCCCCCACCCCCCTCCAAAAAAGCTACATCGCATCACCCTTGTTCAGCTTCTCCCGTTTGAATTCAATCAGCCCCCAGAGCTGGCTCACAATGGTGTTGGCTTGCCTCAGTCCTAGGTTGGAAACAAACTGCCCAACCGGTGGTGCAGGAACCCCCTCCCCCAAGGCAGCCAAGGAGGAAGGAAGCCGGTGGGCTGACGCACAGACAGAAATAGTCTGAGCTCACCGCTGCTCCCAAGCACACACTGACCCGCAATTATTTCTTGTAAATTGCTTTCCTGGTTATGTTCCGAACATGTGTGTGCCTGCCTGAGAACAAACACTCAGGGCAGGGGGTGGCGGTGGCTCACTGGGGAGAGGGCTCTAGAGGGAGTGGAGCCCAAGTCTCAGTCTTCGGCCAAGAATTAGGGAACTCTTGGATCTTAGAACTTGGAAATATTAGAACCTTCCACTCACCTTTATGGCACTCCTGTCAGGTGGTTTTCTAGCCTGTCCTCAAATATGCACATTTGTTTGTTCCTTCAACATTGATTGACGGTGATTCTCTGCCAGGATCTGGGCTAAATGAAATCCCAGTCCCCGTTCTCAAGGAGTTCATGGCTATGGCATCTATGGGAGATCCCTAACCCAGACAAAAGCTTCAGGGAAGGCTTCCTGAAGAAAGTGATGCCCGAATTGTCTTGAAGGATCCACTGATGGGGGAACGGGAGTTTGTGGTACAAGACGGAGAATAGCATTCAAGGCAGAGGGAACTGATACCCAAAGACCCAGAGCTAAGAGACAGCATATGATGATTTCAAGGAACAAGAAGTAGTTGAGTTTGGTGAACACTACAGTCAAGGTGAGGGATGGTGAGATATGAAGCTGGAGGGATATACGGGCCAAGTCCTGAAGTCTTTGCCACATCAAGGGGCTTGGGCTTCATCCTCCTGGCAAGGAGGAGCCATAGGAAAGGGTTTAAAGCATTGGAAGGAACTCGGCACCTTATGCGATAGTTTTTTATGTTCTTTATGACACTGAAGTAAAATTTGCCACCAGGAGCTCTGCTTTCAGGGCCTATTCAACAGCTGCCCCTTTGGTTCCTGAAATGTCAGAAGTCTGATGGACAGTGATGGATCATGTGCCCACAAGAAATGGCTCAAGCCTTGGACATCTCTCCTCTTGTCAGGAGGAGGCCATGCCACTGCCATTTGGGACACTGCTTCTCCTGGTCTATGTCCAGTTAGCTCAGGGGCCAGAGTATAGGCAACCAAAGCCCAGGGCACAGGCCAGAGCCCAGGGGAGCAACATGCCCTGCTCTGTCCCAGAGACCTGGGATGCTTTCATGTGTGGAACACTCACAAGGGTGTGAGTGGCTCCCTGCATACCTTCTACGTACCTCACAGGATCAAGGCCATCCAGAGTGGGTGCTCCACTCAAGGAGTGGTTTTTGTTGTTGTTATTTTGGGGGTTTTTTTTGTCTGCACCATGCAGCATGTAGGATCTTAGTTCCCCCACCAGGGATCGAACCTGAGCCCCCTGCATCGGGAGCGTGGAGTCTTAACCACTGGACCACCAGGGAAGTCCCAGGGAGTGTTGATTGAGGATGTACTGTGAACCCAGCACTGTGACAAGCCTTAAGGGATAGAGGATGCAGCCCTGCCCTTAGGGAATTACTCACTAGGGATGAAAAGTAGTTTTGACCCATGAAATCCCTAGAGAACAATAAGATTTTGAAAGCAAATGCCAAGCTGTGGGGTAAAAGGCCATTAGAGTTGCAGAGATTCTAAAACAGGAGAAAAGAAGTAGTTTGGACACCTTTGTGGAGGAAGAGGGGGTTGAATTTGACCTTGATGGACCATGGCAATATTTGAAGGGTCTCAGTGAGGTAGAGGAAGTGTTCTATAATGTCAACTTTATATTTAAAGAGGGTACTACTTGTGGCTCCAAGGGCTTTGGACGAGTAGACTATTCACCACCCCACCCCCAGCCACAGTCATTCAATAAACTACACTTAATATGTTTTGTGTGCCTTGTCCTGAGCTCTAGGAACAAAGAAATGAATCAGTCATAATTCCTGCTCTCGGGGAGTTCTCAGGCTATTGGGGAAAGACTGATAGGTTAATACACAATTACAATAGTTTGGAAAGTGCTATGATTTCTTTTATTCATTCATCGGTTGAAAGATGGCTTACCACTAAGATAGGTTATACAAGCCTACATGGCATTGCATTAGTGCAAGGTAACTTTGCCACCCCTCGTATCCAGTAGTGGAATGTATTTTTCCATCCTTTGTTTCTGTGCCGACTTTGCAACTTGCTTTGACAAACAGCAAGTGGCAGAAGTGACACTGTGCTATTTTGAGTTTAGGCCTCAAAAGACCTTGCAGCTTCCTCTCTCACCCTCTTGGAATGCAATGTCACCATGTAAGGAAGCCTGGGCTAGCCTGCTGGCAGATGAGACCATGTAGAATATATGTGAGCTCTCCACTGAGGCCCCCAGGCCAACCAGCTCCCAGCTGAGCTACCAGATAACTGCAACTACTGAGTGACCCCAGGTGAGATCAGCAGAAGAACCGCCAGCTAAGCCTAGCCCAAAGTGCCAATCCACAGACTCATTAGCAAATAAGCGGTTACTGTTTTAAGCCATATGTTTTGGGCTAGATTTTTACACAGCAATAGATTACTGGTATAATTCTTTTCACATATTTCATTACAATTGTGAATATTCCTGTCTTCCCCGTTTTTTGATAAGCCCCTCATTAGAGGAAAGAAACGTCTTTGTGCCATCTTCTGTTTGCCACTCCAGACCCACTCTCCATATCTTAGAAGGATGATTTTTATGATTTACATTAAGGCACTACTGTGCCCTTCGGATGCTGTTAGGGGTTGGTCAACTAAAGTCCCAGCAGAGTATAAATTCCCCTGGCTTCCTCCTTGAAGTTACATCATGGGCTGGCTGCATCTCTATGGGAAGGACACAGCTCCTGTCACACTGTGCTTACCACAGCTCTCTTTGACTCCAGATTCTTGTAATTTCTCCCTCCTTGCTCCTTTAGGCCTAAGGGTAGTAACTAGTGCCCTAACATTACTTGCCCTATTCCTTGTCCCTGTATTACATAATCCCTTTATTAAACTCTTCTCAAAATTACCCAATTTGAGAAATGCCATTTATTTCCTCCTGACACCCTGATTGATAGTGTTGTATTAATTAATCTATCCCAGCTGCCAGCTATCTCATGGTATATGCTCAATAAGTGTCATTTGGTGAAGGAATAAACATTCCAAGCGATCTGCTGTTAGAGTTATACTTCGGTCAGAAAGACTTGGGTCTGGATCTTGGCTCTGTGGCTTCCTAGCTGTGTAGCCTCGGCCAAATTTCTTCACTCCTCTGAGCCTCAGTTTCCTCATATGTTAAATAACAAATAGCAACACTGCAGGATTGTTGCTCAGATTGTATTGATAGATAATGTTTGTAAAACCTGTGGATCACAGTAAATGATAAGTATGACTTTGGTGAAGAGGTAGGAAGGATTTCATAACCATTTTCCCATTTGATTTTCACTACACCACTGTAAAGATCACTATCCCCATATTTTTTTAGCAAAGTAAGACCAAGGGACCAAAAATCAACCTGCCCAAGGCCACACATTGAGCTGGAGGTAGAGTCAGAATTTGAATCCAGGTCTCTGACTCCCAGTTCAGTGCTGTTTTGGCCATACCAGCTGAGGAAGAGGCATGACCTCAACACACCTCTCGTCCTATAAGCCAGCTGGGAAAGCAAACAAAAACAAAGTGGGCCCTCCTAGGAGAAGCCAGCAGGGGGTCACCTGCCCCATCCTCTTCTTCAACAGAATTTTTTCACCTTTTCCAAGAAAAGGTCTTGGCCCGGCCGCCTGCCTCACTGCCCAGCAGGAGGCTTGAGAATGAAATCATCCTTCTGGAGACTGGAGATGGAGGGAAATCATGCTTGGCTGGGAAGCCCCAGGACATGAATGCAGGGCATTTCGTAGGGCAGCTCAAGACACTAGAGTCCTCTCCCTCACCTGCGCCCACTTGGGCGCCCTTTTCCTCACCTTTCCCTCACGCAGGGCTTCCTTCTCCAGTAAGCCTTCAGCCCTCAGTGAGTGAGCCCTTCTCTGAACTATCACAGTACCTGGCACATAGTAGGTGCTCTGTAAACCTTCTGGAACAAAAGAATGAATGTGTCCATTTGCATAAACATTCATTCCACAAATACCAGATGTCTCCTCTGTGCCTCCCCATGTATTGGGCTGGAGGACGCAAAGACAAATCAGCCCATGCCTCACAGACCGCATGATCCTCCTCTTAGTATTCACCACCTCCGCTGTGTTTACTAATAGTTTGATCAAACACTGTCAGAGCTCAAAGGGCCCTTGGAAACCTACCCTTTCAACTGTCTCATTGTATAGACGGGGAGACCAAGGTTCAGAGAAACAACATTCTGGTACAGAGAAGGGCAAGGATCAGAGGTCGGCACAGCTGGGTTCGAATGCCCGCCCTGCCAGTGACTTGCTGGTGACACTCGACCTCTCTCTGGACCTGTCTGTAACGTGAGCAAAGAAGCAACGTGCACTCGGCACAGAGGGCTGCTCGAGTGCAGAGCTCTGTCTCCGAGAAGGCCTTTCTCCAGGAAGGAGGGAGCTTTCTTTGTCAAACCTTCATTTTCAAAGCCTCCTGCTCCGGGTTCTCAAGCCCCGCCTCCTCTCCTGGCTGCCGTGCGTTACCATGGAGACCGTAAGCCCCGCGCAACACCCTGCTGTTCCGCACCCCTCCCCCTTCACCCTCTCTTTAAGCTGTTCCTCCTGTGGCTGCAGATCTCCCCCAGGGCTGATAAACTCCCGAACTTTCCCAAGACAGGAATTATTATCCCCATTTGAAATCGAGGAAAACTGAGATCCAGAGAAGGGCAGGGATTTGCCGCAGGGACCAGCAGCCTGTTACTGGCAGAATCATAAACACAGCTTTGCTCCACGAGGGGCACCCCTTCCTCACCACAACCGTCTCTCTGTGTGGCCTTATGTGCTCCTAATCAGGGAGGTTTGTTTTCCCTTTTTTCTTCTTTCTGCATTTTTGGTAGTTTAACTTTTTATTCTAAGGAGATCAGAACGTGTTCTGACTAAACCTAGAGTGATTTGAAGTTCAGTCTTTACATTAGTGACTTTAAATCTATTCTTGGATATGTTGTTTAAGTCCTTTGTTCACTGAAGATAGTGCTGGATGATAAAAGCTGCCAAAAAGCTATCGCAGAATGTACCAGCCCTGATTATGCTGATGCAACAAGGATAATCACATTTTAGAGCACTGCAGCATGCCAGAAAGCATTAAGAAAAATGGTACATGACCGTGCAGAATTTACACAACAAACATCCAAAAATTTGGACACATTATACCAAGTAGTTAAAAGTGTTTTCACAACTCTGGAAGACAAGGGTATCAAAACTTTGGCATATGAAAAATAGAATTTTTTCTGCAAAGCTGGGTTCCAGTCCCAACTGGCTCATTTTGATCTTCTGCACATTACTTAATCTGAAGGTAGAATACCACCCACTCCAGTGTGATGCAGTGATGGGAAAGGACTTTGGAAGTTGTGATATGTTCAACAGATGTTATTTATTGTTGCTAAAAGAAGGTTGGAGAAGGAGCTCCTAAATTTTTCCCAAGGGTCTCCAATTGTCAAACGATTAGGTTCCAAAATTTTCTATGACTAACATATGTGATGCTAAAGTCTGTGATTCTAGAATCCTGAGCCTGATTCTAATCCCAGAACCCCATGAGTCTGACATTTTCTGATTCCATACAAGTGTGAAGTCAAGGTCTGAAGGCCAGGGCAGGATGGAGACCCAGGTGAGCAGCATGGTCTTAGGCCCCTGGGGCAGAGCAGCTGTCCCTGCTGTTCACCTTCTGGGCTCACCCATGGAGCCTTAGCCTAATTCCCATCAGACCTGTCTTCAGTTCATCAGCCTTCCTCTAGCCAGCTTTTGTTGGGGCCTCATTTCCTGTATTATCCATATTCATCACACATTTTCTCCCATTAGGTCCAATTAAGCCATTTCGCCAACACTGCAGGAATCAAAACCCCTGGATTTGGAGGCCCAGCAGAGGAGGCCCCAGTTTAGGATGATTCCACCACCCACCTCCCCACCCCCACCCTGTACCCCAAACACCCTTATTCCCTCACACCCCAGATCAGCATAGTGGCTTAAGGAGCATTACTTTCTGTAGGTTCTGGTACATGATGTTCCCTCCCTGCTGGCCTCACAGGCAGCTTCTGACTCACCCCAAGTCTCTAATGTACCAGGGATCCACGTATTCAGATGGGTCTGCTTCACAGGATGCAGCAGCATATGTACATGTGACCTCACATGCATGGACACCACCAGAGCACCAGTGCTGGGCTGCAAACTTGAGACCCAAGTTCCAGGCTACTACTGTTTACAGGGTTACCTTGAGGTAGTACCTTCCTCTCTATCTAAAGAAAAGATTCTGGTCCTATGGGCCTCATGGGGTGTTTTGAGGCTTTTGAACCAGCGTATCAACAATGAACTGTTCAACAATAATGTGTGATGGAAAGTGATATATAAATACACTGTACTACTAAGATGTTCATGGTCAGTCCCACATCAGCACCGCAGCCTCGCTGTGTGACCTCGGGCAGATTACTTTACTTCTGTTTTTTTTTTTTTTTTTGGCCACGCCATGTGGCTTGTGGGATCTTAGTTCCCCAACCAGGGATCGAACCCGTGCCCCTCTGCAGTGGAAGCGTGGAGTCCTAACCACTGGACCGCCAGGGAATTTTCTTATTTTACTTTTCTGAACCTTAGCTTCTGTGTGTGTGTACGTATGCGTGTGTGTGTGTGTGTAGTTTTTTTGAGTGCTTACTATATGCTAGGCACTGTGTCTGGCATGTTACATGATTTACTCCATACCAGTTAAGATTCGCGGTTGCAAACAATTGAAACCATCTCTGGCAAAACTAAGCAAAAAAGAGCTTTATCAGAAGGCTACTGGATGGCTCACTGAAATGTGGGGAGACTGGAGAACTAGTCATGAATCGGGGCAGCCGGGCACAGCCAAAGTTCTGCCTTAGGAACTGTTTAGGACAGACTCCACCTCAAGCCACACAGCCTCTTGCTGCTCGCCACCGCAATGTTGGGCTCTGGTCCCCACTGCAGCCTCCTCCTGAAGTAATCTCTGACCGTCTTCACCCCTCTAACTCCCACCAGATTCAAGGCCCAGCTGGGGCACCAACCTGGCCCAGCCCAGACCCTCAGGGATCAGGTGAAGAGCAGCTGCTTTTTTTTCAGCTTCCATGTAGCTTGGAATTCCTCCAGGTAGGCAAAGTGTTTGGATTTGGAGTAGCCAAAAGTAGGCAGTGTCCACTACAGGTGTCAGCAATCTTGAGTCAGGTAATATTACACTTTACACATGAAGAGACTGAGTCTCTGAAGGTTTATCTACTGGTCACCCAGCTGATAAGTGGGTACACCAACACCCACCTCATCGGAATGGGAAAAAAATACGGATGTGGGTAGTTAGCAAAGATTAATCCCCCTTTCCTCCTCAGTAATAGCTCAGCCATGGGGAAGGCTTTTTTTTTTCTTTTTATTATTTATTTATTTTGGCTGCACCGAGTCGTAGTTGTGGCACGCATGTGGGATCTAGTTCCCGGACCAGGGATTGAACCCGGGCCCCCTGCCTTGGGAGCGCAGAGTCTTACCCACTGGACCACCAGGGAAGTCCCGGGGCAGGATTTTAAAACCTTGTTCATATTCCCTATGACTCTAGAGCTCTCCCCAAACTTTCTGGCTATGTGCACAATGGTAATTTATTCCAAGAGATTGACTGCTATGCAGACAGATCATCATCACCATCCTCATCATCACCGCTACCACCACCATCATCATAGTCCTTTTAGCTCATTGGAGCCTCACAAAACCCTGTGAAGTAGGTATTACCTCAGTTTACCAAATGAGAAAACTGGGGCTCAGAGAGGTTTAGTGATTGTCCCAAGCTCACAAAGCAAGTCAGAACCCAAATCATGTCTAGGTCTCCTGTCTCCAGAGTCTGCTCTGTCACATGGCCTTTATTTCAAAGGAGCAGGCTGATAGCAGGACATCCAGGATTCAACAGAGACACAGAATGTCAGGGCAGGAAGGGGTCTAAGCAATCTTCGCATCCTTTCCCTCTTTTCACTGATGGCAAAGCCGAGGCCTAGAGAGAGGAAGTGCCCTCCCCAACCTCACACATTGCCATCTATGAAGCCTCATTCAAGAGCCAGGGTTTGAATGCAGTTCCCTTGCCTCCCCGTTTCCCCGTTTACTGAGCATTCCCCACACCACTCTGGAGCTCATTTTAAAGTTGCTGTAACTGAGATGGACAGCAGGAGAATATGTGGCCCACCCAGCTGTTGGGATGAGGGCCTGGCTAAGGTGTGGGCCAGGAAGAAAGGGCATGGCAGCAGGATGGCTGGGCGGTAGGAGGCTTTGCACCTCCAGAACATCCTGTTCTCTCGTAACCAGGAAATATCTCCAGACATTAGAGCCAATTATCTTCTCCTGGTTGGAAATGATTGCAAGAGACTTAAATTTGTCAGTTATTGGAATAGCTGGGGAGAGGGGTCTGAAGGCGATTATATTAGACCTGGACAGATCAAACTCGTGGGCCCAAAGAACTGGACAGTCTGCAATCGTTAGCACCTTGATCTGAGGCTCCCACCTAGATGCTAGGGATTTTCCACGTGCTTTGGCCCTTGAGGCGGCCTTCCCACCACACACGTGTCCCCCGACTGCATCCTGATTCCAGAGTCAGCTCAGACAGCATTCCTCTAGGAACATTTTTGAACTTCCGCAGCCCCTACAACTTCCCTACATTGCAGCCCTCACCACGCTGGGTTGTCAGTGTCCGTGCTGGTCTCTTCCGTTACAGACTGTCAGCTGCAGGGCATGGAGCTGACGTGGTCAGCCACTGAGGGGCCTCAGCGAATGTTAGCTAATTGAATGAACGGATGGAGAAAAGGAGGAGAGAACATCCAAGAAGCCAGCCCTCACCCCAACTCCTTCTCCATTTCCAGTCTAAACTCCAGGCTAAGGGCAGCAGTCTCTGTCCTAATCCAACTCCTGAATTTGGCCTTTAGATCAGGTTCCTCTGGTAGTGAAGCCTCAACTCCCCCGCTACTTATTCTGACCTGGCTTCCCCTTCTCATGACCAACTCCAAGGATCCTGAGTTGCCCTCAGCCTAACATCCCCAGAAGCTGAACTCCAGCCCTGAGAGCCCCACCTGCAGGTGGCCCAATGGCCAGCAGCTTGGCATGCCCTAGAGTAGCCATAAACTGGGCATGCCCTCTGGGCAGACCCTGAGACAAGCACTGAAGACGGAGAAATGGACAAGGTGGTCTCCTGGGGTCCTGAGTCTGCAAGGTATTTGAGATATACCTCAAAGAAGAATAGGCAAAGTCAGAAAGGAATAGGCATCTCAGTGTGAAATTGACGGAAGCCCGTAGGCCAGCCTGGTGCCCACTGGCACAAGGCTCCAGCAACCAATCTTCGCTGGGCTCTTAATAGGACACTGAGTAGGAGATGTGGAAGATATAGAGGCTGAATCAGATAGAAGCCCAACCCTAAGGTAAAACTAAGCAAGGAGGATGCCAGGACATCTAGAAGGAGGTGTTCTAGGAACCCAGTCACATCAACATTCCAGAAATACTAATATTCTAACACAATAATATCCCAGCACACCACATTCTTTCACCTTGCCATTCCATTATGGGGGGCCACTCCACCCCACCAGCCTTCCTCTCTCTGCCATTCCCATGTTCTGCCCTACTAACATTCCTCCATACCGTCACTCCAACATTTTAAAAGACGATTATGTACTACAACTGAAACTTTCAACCTTCCAACTTCCTTCGACTAAAAGCATTTATTTGTTTTTTGGTTCACTTATACCAATGGCTCTTAATATTTTGGGGAATACAGACTCCTTTGAAAAATTAAAATCCATGGCCCCTTCTCCCCAGAAAAACAAAGTATGTGCACATAAATTTTGCAGATTATTGCAGATTTTCAATGACTATGGGCAAGATAGTCTAGACTCTAAATTAAGAACTGTTTACTTTTACCCTATCTTAATCCAGAAAGGCATTTAAGTAAAACAAGATCATTAAGTTTAAGACAGGACAAGATAAGTTTGAGAAAAACAAAATAGGGACAAAGTGGAGCCTGGAATGATGCAAAAAGTGCAGAACATAGTGACGGGCACAGCTAAATTTGCGTCCCACATTTTTAGCTCTAAGACTTCCAGCAGCCAAGGCAAAAAGGGAAAGCTGTTTACTTACACAGTTCACTGTGTACATGAGATAAAAACAAAGCACTTACTCCTCAGGAGACACACAACTATTCTTGGTATGAAGATCAGACAAGAATTTCTCCTGAGAGCCTCACAAAGAAGGACAGAATGGACCATGACCTCGACAGGGCTCTCACGCAGCCCCAGAGATGTGTTACGCAATAGAGAGACCAGCTCATTCCGGTTTGCCTGGGACTTGCTCAGTTTTAGCACTGAAAGTCTCGTGTCCCAGGAACCCTTTAGTCCCAGGCAAACTGAGATTGGTTGGTCACCTTATTTGTGAGTTAAAGGTCAGTCAAAGCTTACCTGGGCTAAGGTTCTACAGAATTGTGTGTAGTCAAGATTATCCTTGGAAGGCCTTTCAATCACCCATCAGGTAGGAGAATAGAACCACCTCTCAACAGCACAGCCAATTCGTCCTCTAGCAATGGAACAGGTTGCTGTTTCTTTGGGGAGGTTTCTGATGAAGAGATTGGCTTGCTTGGGGGCAAGAAATACGAGAATCACACTCAGTGTGGTGGATTGTACGAGGCATGTAGGAACTGATACCAACAGAAGGAACAGCAGGTTTACCTCTCCCGTGACACACTCATCCTGCGGCATATGCTGAGTGGGTGAAATATTTAATTTATTATTGGGCTTTCTCTTTCCATCTCTCTTTTTATTAACAGCAAGTAAAGTTGAATTTCTGTAAGTTAAATAAAAACAGTACCCACCCCATAAGGTTTGTGTGAGAATTAAAGGAGTTAATATTTACAAAGCACTTAGAACAGTACCTGACACAGAGTGAGTGTTTGCTCTTATTATTAATGTAGACATGGTGGCACTTCACTGTATGTCCTACAGCAATCCTGGATAGAAGGTGATAGCAATTTGGGAAAAAGATATTCTGTGGCAGGGACCAGTTTTAGGGCCCCAGCCCTCTGTAGTTGGAACTTCATGAAGGGATAATTTCTAAACTTCTAGAGGAGCTGAGGACTGCCTGCCTTCAGACAATCTGCCCTGAGCACTGGTTCTGAATCCAAGATCTTAAGCGTGAGTGACGGTGAACACTGGTGAGGGCCTTGCCCCTTTCAGTCCACTCCTTGCCTTAGAAGATCCCTAAATAACCACCCAGAGAGCAGCAACTCACCAAGCTCCCGCCATGGTCCAGACTGCACACTGCTCTCATGCAGTCTGCTCTGGTCCTAGGGCAGGTAGCCCTGGCTGTCTGAGATCTGTTCAGAGGCCTGAACAATGCGAAATGCTATGCAGATATGAGAGACCAGGGTTAGTATACAGTGGTGCTAAGTTCAGAGTCCAGACGCATAATGAGACTGGAGCTTGGGCAATGCCCATAGGGAGGAAAGGATGGAACACCAAGGCAATTAATTCAGAAGGCGTAGCGTGGGTCATACTTGATATTTAATTATGTGGAGGTCAACGATTGGTAAGAAATCCCAAGACAGCTGGGTTCCTGAATCCTCCTCCAGCAGAGCACACATTTCCCAGAGGCTTAGCATCTCAGAGATGAAAGAAATAATGACTAACTGATTAATTTAACAAAGGGTAGATGCTTACTCTGGTCTAAACAATGGACTAATTGTTATGAAGTCTGACCTAAGTCCTAAGGTGGAAGGTGACACTTCCTTGACTGCTGGCCAAATCCCAGCTCCACCACTTACCAACTCTGTGATTAGCAAATACTGACCTTTTCTAAGGCTCAGTTTATGTATCTATTAAATGGGAATAATGCTAAATAATAGCTACACCACAGGATTGTCTTGAAGATTAAATAAAACAATAACTAACAAACACTCAGATACAAGTATATGTCAAACACTGTTCTAAGTGTTTTCCATATGTAAACTTTTTTTTTAGAAAAATGAATCTTTTTTCCCTTTATTGTTAATTGAAGTGTAGTTGATTTACAATGTTGTGTTAGTTTCAGGTGTACAGCAAAGTGATTCAGTTATACATACATATATACATATATTACATATATATGTATGTGTGTGTGTGTATATATATATAAATTTATTTTTTTCAGATTCTTTTTTTTTGTTTTTGTTTTTTGGAGGGATTTTTTTTTATTCAAACTGTAAACTCATTTAATAACAATAATGCCAGGACGTTGGTACCATTCTTATCACCATTTTCCAGATGATGAAACGGAGGCACAGAGAGGTCAATTAAGTTACTCCAAGTCACACAGCTAATAAGTGGTGGAGCCAGGACTGAAAGAATGCAGTATGGCTCCAGAGCCTGCGTTCACGACCACTCTGCTGTCCTCTATGTTTTCAGTGGAGTGCTTAGCACAACTCCTTGCACACTGTAAGCACCCAGTCAATGTTAGCTGCCAGTATTATGATTATATTTTTAACAGTTTTATTGAGGTATGCTTTATATATTGGGGTTATATTTTGACTATTAGAAAAGCCCTTCTCACACTGAGCAGAAACCCCCCTCAGATCATGCCTCTTCTCTGTGGGTTCCTGTTGTATCCCCAGAACCTCCTTAGAGCCTGTCTTTCCCTTGCCTGGTTATAGCCTCTTAGAGATTTGCAGTCACAGGTCACACCCGTTACGGTGGGACTTGGTCTGGCTTCTTTCCTGTCTGATGGTGACTCAGCCATTGGCCCATAGGATTTGATGAGCCTCTCTGACAAGTCCCAGGACCACAGCAGGTTGGGGGCAGTTGCCTCCCACCCCAGAGCACAGCACCTACACAAATAAACTACAAAATGTGTGGGATCCAGTGGAATAAAAATGAAAATGCAGGGTCCCTTGTTCAAAAATTATTAAGAATTTCAAGACGGTAATGGCAGAGCATTAAACTGAGCACGGGGCCCTGTGCAAATGCATGGGTGGCACATCCATGAAGCTGGCCCTGAAAAGCACCCTGCATCTTCAGCTCTTCATCGCCCCACCCCAACCTCAGCCCGTCCTACCACATGCCCATGTGGAGGCAGGGCCTGGGAAGCTCCTGGCACACCTGGGAAACACAGGAAGAATTTGGCACCAAGAGAGTTAAAGCCCACTTGGGCTCTGGAGTCTATCAGTTAGTGAAACGCCTACCTTGAACCTTACTGGCTATAAGACTCAGTCTTCCCCCCTCCCTCCTTGGCTCCCTTTGTCAGAGACAGCCCTCTGGGTTTAGTGGATGGTGGTACAAACACCAGACTAGGAGTTGGGAACTTACCATTGCCTTGCTAGACCACTGGAGGCATTTCATGTCCTCTCTGGTGTCAGTTTCTTTACCTATTAAATTAAATGGTTAAATTCAGTATCAAATGAAATGTTTTTTCACTGAGCACTGACCAGGCAAGTTCGCATTATAATAATCATATCATTAAACTAACTACTTATTATTTGCCAGACACCATTACATTACCAGACATATGACACCACTGTACATTTCTCCATTTAATCCCCATGACAATCCGGAGGTATTTTCCAGAACTCTAAAATATAAACTTGACAGGGGTAGTGATTTTTGTCTGCTTTTTTCATTGATGTATCCCCAGCTACTAGAACAATGCCTGGCACACAGTAGGTGCTCAAAAGCTATTTGTGGAACAAATGAATGAGGAAACAGGCTCAGAGAGGCAGCAATGTGATTTGTCTAAGGTCTTATCATTAGGAAACGCCAGAGACAGGACTCTAATCCTGCCTGGCTCCAAAGTCTAGGCTTATGCTTATTCACCTGACATGTGGGTGTGATTCTCATTTTATAGATGACGAAATAGGCTCAAGTGAATGGGGATCTCTGCTGCCTCTCAAATCCTGTGTTTCTAAGCACACGAGCCCCACTTTGTAGTAATAACATCACTTTGAAAGCTGATGTCATTTGTCCCTTCTGCCTAGGACTCTTCAGGGGTCTAGAGAGTACTCTTCTCTTCTCACAGAAGCAGGGTCAGTGGCAAAGGCACACCAGGCTCAAATCCTGCTCTGCTACATACTCACTGTGACCTTGGGCAAGTTCTCAACTTTTGTGAGCCATAACATCTTCATCTGTAAAATGGGTTCCATACTTCCTAGACCTTTCTCCAAGGATGTCCCCTCCTCCAGGAGGTGCCCTGCACACAGTGGGTCCTTAATAAACGTGGCTGTTATTACCCCACCCCAGAGCAGCTTCAAGGTCAAAGCTTGCTGCCACTGATGGCTAGAGTCCGCTGGGGCCTCCTGGAACCTGATCAGAGGCCACCGGCTTGGGGAGAGTAGGGTCAGCTGCTATTCTTGGAGTTGATGGAGCCCAGCCAGGTTTCAAGTTCCCTCAAGGAGCCCTGACCCGGGCGGCTCAGCTGGTCATGTGAGCTGTGAGCTCTGACCTCAGCATGTTCTCCCCGGCCCTCCACATGGCCCAGGCTGGAGAGAACCCTGGGGCAGAGTGTGCTGCAGGGAGACCACATCCTCCTGAAGCTGACCTCAGCCTTTAACTATGTTCATTAGCATCTACTTGGTGCCCAGAAGGGTGCTGTTTGGGGAATCTCCCAGAGACTGCAAAGAATTTTCAACATCTGGATGACAAGCAGGCTTAGACAGAGGAAAGAGGGATTAGGAGACAGGCAGGACTAAATTTTAACCCCAGCTGCACTACTTTCTGGGTCTGTGTGTCTCTTTGCAAGCCACTTTTTCTGTCTGGGCTTCAGTTGTCTGAAAAATGGTGAGAATAAAAACTTCCTTAGAGGGTTGTTGAGAGGATGAGAGCATCTGGCACATAGTAGATGCTCAGTAAATGATCATTATTTAGACTGTGAGCTCCTAAATAATGGGGAACTTGTCAGATTCAGCTATGTCTCCAGTGCCCAACCTAGGGCCCAGCCAAGAGGACACTCTCAGTGTTGGTTGAATGAATAATGAGTTACAGAGGCACTGAATGGCAATGCCTCATGGGGATCCCATCTTTCACCACACTCAAACCCACCCCCACCCCAAACCTCATGTAGAATCAGTCACCTCTGCATCAGCCCTGACAGGTGAGCATCTGCCCTTGGCTTGCACACTCCTATGATGGGAAGTTCACCTCTTCCCATGTCTTTACATTCTGTCAAGTAAAAAGTTCTTCCTTCTATTCAGACCTCTATGAACTGAAGTCTGTCTCCTTGCAGCCTCCATCCACTGGGTCTAGTTTTGCTCTCTGGAGCTGTACAGAGTAAGCCTAGTTCTACTTCCAGAAGAGAGTCCCTCAGCGACTTATTACACAATTAGAATGTTCCAGGCATTGAGCTAAGCACCTCACTTACTTTATCTCATTTAACCCTTTAACCCACTCATTAGCCCTGAAAAGTAAATATTATCCCTACTTCAAAGATGCGAAAAATGAGGCTCAGAGACGTAACGTAACACATTTGTATGTGGCAGAGAAATGATTTAAATCCAGATCCTTCTCCAAAGCACTACCTTTTCAATACTCAATGGACCCACTAGAAAATAAGATTCCCAGAGTCCCTTCCCTTCCCTTTCCTTCAATAAAGATTTATTTAGTACCTTATCTGTGAGGTCCTGATCTAGGCCCTGGGAATAAAGATAAGTCAGACATAATCCATGTGCTTGACACACTTACAGCCTACTCCAAACCATGTGAAAAGAACTAGAGTCAGAAGCACAAGGACTGTCAGAGCATCACAGACGTTGGAAGTCCAGGAGGGCTTCCTGGAGGATGTGACATCTGGGCTGAGTTTTGAAGGGCTATTAGGAGTTGGCCAGGCTTGTCCCAAATAGGGCAAGAAAGCAGGATGTTTTGGTGGAACTACTGTGCAAAGAGCTGAAGCTGTGGAGTCCAGACTGCGTGGGGGACCTGAGGCCAAGAAGCTCAGACTATATACCACTTGATTGGGTGCCTAAGAATCTCCTGGGATTTGCTTATTTAGAATCCTGATTTTCGGGAATTCCCTGGTGGTCCAGTGGTTAAGACTCTGCACTTCCACTGCAGGGGGCCTGGGTCTGATCCCTGCTCAGGGAACTAAGATCCCGCAAGCCACGTGGTGCAGCCAAAAAAAAGAATCCTGATTTTCTTTTAGTACGTCTAAGTGGACCCAAGAATCTCTGTTTTAGGTAGGTGCCCCAAGAGATTGAGGAGTAGGGGGTCACCACTGCTGTAAGGGCCAAAAAGTCTTTGAAGGATTTCAAAGAGGACAGAATTCTTGGTCCCTATCTTTGGAACCTCATAGACTAACCAGGGAGACAAACAGGAAAATAAGTAATTATAATGAGGAGCAAAGACCATTAATTCTTAGAATTTCAAGAAAGATATTCTTAGGATTCCAAGAGGAAAGTGTGGCATACTTGGACTTGTGATTCTTCAGCCATGAGGATATTAATATTGGTTTGCTGGCATTAAGTTACTGAACATGTACTTTAGGGTGCCAGGGTGGCCCTGTGTTGGGTCCTTTTCCTTCATTGTTTCAAAAACATTCTTTTTTTAAAAGACATCTTCCTGAATAGAATCCAAGAAAGAGTACCGATCCATTCATGTGCCACCTCCGGCTTAGACAGGAGCTGTACTTGGTGAGCAGTTAGTTTCAAAACCAGTACAGTCCTGCAGCTTACACCGGTTTTTGGATGTGCAGAGAGCTTGAGCCTGATTTATCTTGAGGTGGTTGGCTAAGATGCCACTCTGTGCTGTTCATCTCAGCAAGCAGCAACTGTTGGCCTAGCATGTACCCAGGCTCAAGTCCCTGTTCTCCAGGAACTCCACGTCTTGCTGGACGTGGAGACCATAAATACACAAATAACACAACTCGGGGCACTATAGAAAACCTCTATCCTGGCCTGGGGGATGAAGGGAATGCTTCCAGAACCTTAAAAGATGAAAGGCATTCTACTTAAAAGGTAGAAGGGCATTCCAGACAGAGGAACCAGCAAAACAAAAAGCAGGGAAGTAAAAAAAACAGCCTGGGTGTTTTTGTTATTACTTTTTTTTTTTGGCTGGGTGGGGGGTGGCCGTGGGGAGTGACTGGGGGTGGGGGGCGGAGTGCAGAAAGTACAAGCAGTTCACTGTTGCAGAAGCCTGTTAGGAACAAGATGGGGCTAAATACAGAGGAGGGACTGTATCATGGGGGTGGGGATACGTGTTGGGGAAAGAATTTTGGCCTTTCCCCTTCAGACAGTGGGGAGGCCTGATTTATAAACTGTAACACAATCACCATTCCTCAAGCCTGGGGAGGGGCACCAGCTGGGAATAGTTTCCACTCTGGGCCCCCAGCAGGTGCAAGTCTTCTCAGGGACTCTCTCTCCACTGGGGCAGCAAGAGAAGGGAGGAGGCAAGGCAGGGCCCACCCCAGCCCCTCATCAGGCCTGCCTCCTGCAGCTGTTTGATGCCTGCACACCCCTAGAGAGCTGAGGCCCATCAGCTCCCTGGATGTGAAAAGAATGGCAGCAAAGGCAGCCTGTTTTAGAAGCTAGACTACCTCACAAGCAAACATTGCCACTTGCAGAGAAAACAATTATCTAATTGTAAAATCTGGTCCCATAAAAATCTTTCTAAAGGAACAGCTATCACTCTGTGATAGGAGCTACTATTTAATCTTAACAACCCTAGTAGAAGGCACTGTTATGCCCATGTGAGGGGTGACAAAATTGAGACCCAGAAGGTTGGGTAACTTGCCCAGGATGGCGCAGCCAATAAAAGGCAAAACCCACATTAGTCCTCAGGTTAAGACCTTCAGCCCCAGGAACTGGAGAGTCTGGTGCCCCCAACCTCAATGCAGAATTCAAAATAAGAGATCTAAACTGCAAAACGAATGTCAGGAAGCCAAGGCAGTTTTGATTTTTTTTTTTCCCCAGTGATTACTTAATGCTTTTTAAATACATAAAATTATTTTTTAATTTGTATTTTCTCATTCTTTAACACTCGCACTCAGTAATTCTTTGACTAAGGCAGAGTTGCCCACATCGGTAGGGCCTTCGAAGTCTAGGCCTTTTTCCTCTGCCACGCTGCCTCTCACAAAATTTTTCAAGCAATTTCATAAAACTTTGACAAACTAAAATGTAAAGTATTTCTAAATTTTTTAAAAAATTAGCAAACAGCTCAAAAAAGTTTTTTTGTTCCCCTTGATCTCAAAGGCTCCAAATCAATACGGGTGGCTCCCCTATCCATCCATGTGCCCAGGCTAGAAATCCGGGTTTTTTTTTAACCCCATGCTTGACTCCACCCTCCTCCTACTCCCACAGGCTCTTTAAGCCATTTTCCACACTACAGTGATCTAATTTCCAAATGTCATCATTTCATTCTCCCGCTCAAAACCCCTCAGTGACTGTATGACAACACCCAAATCTCGAGACCCCCCAGCCTCCTCCTCTCTCTCTGGGACTCCTGATTCCCTTTCTCACAGCCCTGAGCACTACACTGAGATTTTAGTGAGAACACTAATGAGAACACAAACCACTAGTCAATTATGAAACTTATTCCCCATTGCACCATCCAGCTCAAGCCTGGGATGGAGGAAAAATGTTGGATATAGTTGCCTGCTGCCCAGAAGACAGAGTAATGATCTTGTTTGCTGAGACCAGAGTGTGAAAACCCATTTTCAAACCTTACCTCAAAGGTTGCACAGAAGTGAGAAACTCAACCATGCTGGCTCTTATCAACCTATTCCTTCCCATAGCAACCTGGATATGAAACGGGCTTGGACCCTGCTGGACAATATATTATTATTCTTTGCATTTAAAAAAAATAAATTTATTTATTTTATTTTTGGCTGCATTGGGTCTTCGTTGCTGCTGCGCGGGCTTTCTCTAGCTGCGGCAAGCAGGGGCTACTCTTCATTGTGGCGCACGGGCTTCTCATTGCAGTGGGTTCTCTTGCTGCGGAACACGGGCTCTAGGTGCGCAGGCTTCAGTAGTTGTGGCATGCGGGCTTAGCTGCTCTGCGGCATGTGGGATCTTCCTGGACCAGGGCTCGAACCCGTGTCCCCTACACCGGCAGGTGGATTCTTAACCACTGTGCCACCAGGGAAGTCCCTGTTTCCACCTTCTGGCTTTTGTGAATGCTGCTATGAACATGGGTGTACAAATACTTCTTGGAGACCCTGCTATAAATTCTTTTGGATATATACCCAAAAGTAGAATTACTAGACCATATGGTAATTCTATGTTTAATTTTTTGAGGAATCGCCATATTGTTTTCCATAGTGGCTGCACCATTTTACATTCCCACCAACAATGTATAAGGCTTTCAATTTCTCCACATCCTCTCCAATACACGTTGCAAAACTGAAAGCCCGAAAACATTGTGATGACAGAAATAATGATCATGTCATCAGCAGGCAAATGACAAACTCGCCCCCTAGTGTCAAGTAAGGAAGATAACAGAAAAAGCAAACATACTTAAAAGGCACAACCACCACAAAGAACATAATCTCTACCTTACCAAGAATCTGGAGCGAACACTAATAACACAAACTACTAGTCAATCAAAATAGTTTATTCACAGGGACAATTAAAAAGGTTCAGTTCTGAGGGACAAAACGTATCACCAACCCTTGCATACAAATCCCTAGCTGAAGTTACCTTATTAGCTGTGCCAGATGAGTAGCCTGGGGATGTTAATTTTTAACATGTGAATGTCTCCACTAAAGGAAGGCTTATGTTGTATCCTCTTTAGCAACCCTGAAGCATAATGGCCTTTAACTGTTACGTCACACGTAACTCCCAATCTCTGAATTTGCTGAAAGATCTGACTCTAAAGGCAAAAAGGAAGCCCACACCAATGATTAAGTCAGAGGGTGGCAGTCATGACTATTTAACTGTTCTCAGCTCCTTAAACCCGCTATTATGTAAATCAAGATACTTTCTGATTTTTTAAGCCCTCCCAACTAAAATAATGATGCTAATGATGATGATGTCTGATTCTTTCAGGCCCTGTGGCTGCTAATTTTTCCAACTCCCTGCTCTGTCTCTCCTGCCCACCCCTCCAATCTCTATGGCTCACTGGTTTGCTGTTTTTCACAGAGCTGCAAGAGTTTGAGAACCAAAATCCCATCAATGTGGATCACACCAGATAAAGGAATACTGATTGAAGAACACATTTCAGACTACATCCCCGTAGGTGACACTCTGGGGCAATGGGTCTATACAATCAGAGTTATTGATATTAAATCCCAAGTCTTTCTGCTCCAGCAGGTCGACCTCCAAGGGCTGCATCAGAAGTAGGAGGTGCCAGCCTCAGGCTGACTGCTGCCTAGGAGGGCGGCCACACTACCCAAACGTTACAGGCTGGACATTTTTCTGCTGCTCTTTGTGCAGCTGTCGGGCCCGATTTTTTAGCTCTTCAGCCTTAGCTTCGTCCTTATCGACACCATCCCCCAGCTTGTACATGCGGCTGGCATTGGCACAGGCCCAGACATGGCCTAGGTCACAGGCTTTCATTGAGTATTTGCATGCCAGGCCCATGTCCTTGGGAAAGCCGGGGGCGCCCTGAAGGAACATGGTACTGAGGTTGAAGCAGCTAGAGGCATAGCTGCCATCACAGGCCCTTGTGTAGTAGTCTCTGGCCCTCTCCAGATCGGGCTGGCCATCCTCATTGACCTGTCCATCATGTGCCAGGAGACCAACGTTGTGGCATGCCTCCAAGGACTTCTTTCCCGGCTTCTCACATGCCATCAGAAAGCAGCTGGAGGCAGCTTTCAGATCCTGGGTTAGTCCACCTGGGAGGAAGGAAAAAAAAGTCAACCTAAGCCAGGGCAGAACCTGAATGTCTCAGGCCAAAGTCAGGGAGCAATTCCTGAATATAGTTTATAAACTTTGAGCTAAGGCAGCACGAAAAGAAGATGGCCTGGTATACTGCACAGACTTTCCAGCTTTTTTAGCCATGGAATCTTCTGTTCAAATGGTATCTTATAAGGAAGCTTAAACAGGTAAAAAGGGTGAAATGATAATATCTACCTCTGGGGGTAACAGCAAGATCATAGCATCTTATAAGCACTTCATTAAACGCTTAATTTTAATATATACTGAATGTGTATTATTTGCCAATTAATATGCTAGGTTCTAAGGAACAGATGCTGTCCCTGCCTTTGTGAATCCTGTGGTCTAATGAGACAGACATTAAACAAGCACACAAGTAAATGTATGATTGTAAGTGTGACAAGCATATGGAGAAAAAGTACAGAATGCTATGAGAATGTATCAGGGCTCTGGACTAGGAGGCAAGGTCAAGGAAAGCTTCCCCAGGGACTTCCCTGGTGGCGTAGTGGTTAAGAATCCGCCTGCCAATGCAGGGGACACTGGCTCGAGCCCTGGTCTGGAAAGATCCCACATGCCTCAGAGCAACTAAGCTCATGTGCCACAACTACTGAGCCTGTGCTCTAGAGCCCGCGAGCCACAATTACTGAGCCCGTGAGCCGCAACTACTGAAGCCCGCGTGCCTAGAGCCCGTGCTCCGCAACAAGAGAAGCCACTGCAATGAGAAGCCCGCGCACCGCAATGAAGAGTAGCCCCCGCTCACCACAACTAGAGAAAGCCTGGGTGCAGCAATGAAGACCCAATGCAGCCAAAACTAAATAAAATAAAATAAAATTTAATTTAAAAAAAGGAAAGCTTCCCCAAAGAAGGGACATTTGAGCTGTGATATAATGGAAAAAAGAAGGAAAAGAAAATAAAATATGTAGTGGAGAAAAAAAAAAGAAAAGAAAAAGGCAAAGAAAATTGTTCCAGGCAGCAGGAATAGGATACAAAGAGAAAAGGAGCCCATGTGGGTTTGGCTAGAACCCAGAAATCTCTAAGGAAGGGAGGCTGGAGGGCAGGCAGGGGCCAGATCATGGAGTGTCTGATGGGTCTCCTTAAGGACCCTGCACTTAATCCTAGGAGCAATGGGAAACTGCTAATGGATCCTTTTAAGGAGAGGTGGTGACAGGGCTCACTTTTTTCTTTGTTTTGTTTTTTAATGGAACATTTCAAATCTCCATTCTCAAAAAGAGAAACATTTTAAGTATCTCAATGTTTAGTTTTTAAAGTCATTCCAAACATACCACCTAGAAATAACCATCATTATCATTAAGAGGACACCATGCCAGTCATCTTCATAGCATGTGTTCAAATTAAATGTCAGCTGGCTGAATGGACAGCTAGACAGAAGCAGAGTTGACCCTTGAATGATATGAGGGTTAGGGGCGCCCACACAACCAAAAATCCAAGAATAACTTAAGAGTCAGCCCTCCCTAAATGTGGCTCCTCCACATTGGCAGACTCAACCAGCAGAGGACTGTGTAGTACTACTATAGTATTAATTATTGAAAAAAAAATACCTGTAAGTGGACCTGCATATTTCAAACCCATGTTGTTCAAGGATCAGGTGTATTCTGAAAAACTGGATTACCCGTGCTACTTATAAATAAAAAATTTAACTTTGATTTTACTTGTATTTATCGTTAAGACAACCAAACTGAAGTGAAACTGAAGAAACTGCTAACTTCAAATGAATATTTCAACAGAGAAATTTCCTAAATGAGCCCCTAGAGTTACAGATTATTAAAAGGTTAGCATCACTGTTTTTTTTTTTTTTTAACCAAATTTCAGACAGTATTGACTCATGAGGATGTTGTCACCTCACACTTCTCCCTACCTCTCTTGCCCTGCCTTCTATTTTTTGTTAGATATGTTATTTCAACTTCGGGAGACACAGAGCACAGTGGTTACCAAAGCCTGGGCTCTGCAGCCAGAAAACCTAGGCGCCAGTCCTGGCTCCATTACTTGCTGGCAGTGTGAGCTTAGACAAGTTACTTAAACTCTACAAAGCCTCAGCTTTCCTCATCTGTAAAATAAGGACAATAGTATCTACTTCATATTCTGGAAGCTTAAATGTGTCATTACAAAGAGCCTAGTACGTAATAAGTGCTCAGTAAATGCTGTGGCATTTTTATGCCATAAAGGTTTATATTATTTACATTCTATTCAGTTACCCTAATTAGCCCAACATTCATTCTAAATGGGATTCTGCTCATCACCAGTCTTTTCATCAGAGCTCCTCCATTTCTGAATTATTTCTCTTGATTCACCTACTTACTGATTATCAGATAGATTTTTCTAGAAAAGCGTACAGCTTCTACAGCCTCTGAGTTCTTTCAGTTTTGAGAATGCATTTTTGCCACCTTTCTATTTAAACAGTATATAATTAGGTCTTGCTTTTATATCCAGCCTGATAAACCTACGCCTTTTACTGGAGTGTTTACTTAGATTTAATGCAATTCTTGATATAGCTGGGTTTAAGTCTACAACCTTATTTGTTTCCCATTTGTCCCAAATGTTTTTTGTTCCTTTTTTCCCTTTCTTACAATTCTTTTGAATTGTATATTTCTAATAGTCCATTTCATTCTCATCATTGGCTTTTTAGTAATACTTCTTTTATCAGTGGTTTACCTAGTGAAAATACTATGTATACTTAATCACAATCTACCAAGAATTAATATTACAGCACTTCACATATAATGTAAGAACCTTACAATAGTACACTTTCATTTACCACATTTCTATCCTTTGTACTACTGCTGTCATGTTTTACTTCTAAATATATTACTTATTTGTTTGACTTCTATATAGTGTAAGCCCCATAACATATAACTATTATTTTTTTAAGTCAAGCAATTTTTTTTTTGCAGTATGCAGGCCTCTCCTGTTGCGGAGCACAGGCTCCGGACGTGCAGGCTCAGCGGCCATGGCTCACAGGCCCAGCCGCTCTGTGGCATGTGGGATCTTCCCAGACCGGGGCACGAACCTGTGTCCCCTGCATCGGCAGGCGGACTCTCAACCACTGCGCCACCAGGGAAGCCCATAACTATTATTTTTGCTTCAGTTTTTTAAAGACATTAAGAAATGAGGAAAAAATTCTTACATTTACATGTATATTCCAGTGTGCTTTCTTCTTTTGTATGGATCCTAGTGTCCACCTTTTTATCATTTTCCTTCTACCCAAACAACTTTTCTTAACTTTTCTTGTAGTGTAGGTCTGCCAGCGACTCATTCACTCAGCTTTTGTTTATCTGAAAATGAATTTATTTCATTTATTTATTTATCTTTTTGGCTGTGCCATGCAGCTTGTGGGATTTAGTTCCCTGACTGGGGACTGAACCTGGGCCCTCGGCAGTGAGAGCGTGGAGTCCTAACCCTTGGACTGCCAGGGAATTCCCCATCTTCATTTTAAAAAATATTTTCAGGGGTGGGATAGGGAGGGTGGGAGGGAGGGAGACGCAAGAGGGAAGAGATATGGAAACATATGTATATGTATAACTGATTCACTTCGTTATAAAGCAAAAACTAACACACCATTGTAAGGCAATTATACTCCAATAAAGATGTAAAAAAAATATTTTCAATAAAGTAGAATTCAAGTTTGACAGTTTTTTTCTTTCAGCATTTAAAAGATATCCTTTTGTCTTCTGGCTTATATTACTTCTGATGAGAAGTCAGTGATTATTCTCACCAATGTTCCCCTCAATGTGTCTTTTTCTCTGACTGCTTTTAAGATTTTCTCTTTACCTTTGGCTTTCAGCAAATGGTGATAATGTGTCTAGGTATGATTTCATTGGTTATCCTGTTTGGATCCAGTAAGCTTCATGGATCTGTGGAGTGATATTTTTCATCAAATTTGGAAATTTTATACTGTTATTTCTTCAAATACTTTTTTCTGCCCCAATCTCTTCTCTTTCTGGACTCCAATATATGTTATGTTAGATTAAAGGATAGTGAACCCCACAGGATGAGGCTCTGTGTTTTGCTTTTTCTCTCTCAGTGCTTCAGTTTACATAACATCTTCAATCCTGTCTTCAAGTTCACCGATCTTTCAAATTCACTGATTATTTCCTTCTGATGTGTCCAATTTGCTATTAAGCCTGTCCAGTGAATTTTTCATTTCAAATATTATGTTTTTCAATTGCAGGATTTCATTTGGTTCTTTTAATAGTTTCAATTTCTGTGATGAGACTTCCCATCTGTTCATTCATTGTGTCCATCTTTTATTTAAACCCTTTAATAAATTTATTTTCCTTGTTTAAAAATATTTGACTGCTAATTCCAACATCCCTGTCACATCTGGGTCTGTTTCTATTGACTGCTTTTTTTCTGTTTAGCAATTTCTTACTTTATGCTGGACATTGTAGATGCTACTTTGTTCACTCTGGTTTGTTGTATTCATTTAAAGACTGTTATACTCTGGTTTCTCTTCAGATCACATAAATCTTTCACCTTTTACTAAAAACTGTTGAGTTTTGTTCTCACAAGTAACTAATTCACTGGTGAATCAGCCTGATCCTTTTGAGGCTTGTTTCTAAGTTTTGGAACCTTTCTGCAGTCTGTATTCAATGAGATCTCTCCACTCTGGCTGGTGGAATTCAAACAACTCCCAACACTGTGAAACCTCTGGAGTCTCTTTTCAGTTCACACCTCCCCAGTAGCTTTTCACTGCAAGGTCTCTCAGAGTCTCCTCCTATGCATGTGCAGCTTAACACTGAGCCAAAGACTTAAGAGCACCCCTATGTGGCTATCTGGAGCTCCTTCTCTGTGTAGCTCCTTCTTCTCTGGTATCCTGTCCTGCAAACTCTGGCAGCCTCAGTGGCCAGAAACTCTGACCTCTGCCTCATCAGTTCAGCAAGACTATCATACTCTACTTGGCTTCCACCTCTTTGTGCCTAGTCTGAAAAGTACCTCCAGGCAAAAAGCCAAAGCAATCATTCATGGGGCTCATCCTGTGTGTTTCCCTTTTCTCAGGGATCACTGTACTGCACTGCCTATTTTCCAATGTCTGAAAATAGTTGCTTCATATATTTTATTGAATCCATGGTTTATATCCTTAAAAGTTCATTTTAGTTGCCTTATGGAAAGATTAGATACCTGCATTAATGAAGCAGGAGACGAAGGTGGCTTGGATAAATATGGTAGCAGGAAAGGGAGAGACAGGACAGATCTGAAACATATTTTAGAGCTAAACTGGCCACAAGCTACTAGGTAGGGAGAGATACCACTTGCTAAACTGGAAGACAAAAGGGGTGCAATATGTGGGAGGAAAAGAAAACAATTAAGATTTCTATATTGGATTTGTTAAGTTTGCAATGCCTGTAAGAACTCCAAGTCAAATTTTCCAGTAAACGAACAGTCAACTATATGCAGTCTGGAGTGGTTTTGCCTAGAGATAAAGGTTTGTTTGCAGTTATCATCACTAACTTATTCACTACCACATCCTAGAGACCACCACTATTAATTTTTGGTGTATTTCCTCCTACTACCTTTTCAATGTAGTTTGGTCTTGTTTTTACATGTTGTAATCATGTGTTTGTTCTTCACTCCCCATTAGAAACCCATCTTCATATGTTTTATTAAGAATATTTCATCAAAGAGATGTATCAGAATTACTTTCCACTTCCTTTTAAATGGCTTCACAAAAATAGTTCAAAGCTGATTTCACTGATGAAAACACCTGGGCAAAATACCTTGGGACACTCTAAGTGTCCAATCCAAGGTAACTTCTGCAGCAACCAACACAAACCAGACCTGTTCACACTGACAGAATGTTTTACAATTTAACAAAGCAGTCACGTGTGAGTTCATTTGATGCTTAGAAAAATCCTATGAATAAGGTGTGAGCTGACCTTATTACTCCAATCTTGTCACTGAGGTATTTGTAGCTCAGGGAAGGAAAATGCCTTGCCTGATACCACACTGTCCATTAGTGCTCAGGATGAAAAGTGACCTCCCACTCTTCCCCCCTGCCCCAAGCTATCCTTGATAAAAGGAGAGTTATTAACCAGTCTTTGTCAAGAAAGGACACTGGGTGTGTTTTCAGAACAGAGGGCAAATTCTTAGGCTCAGAACTAGGCAGGGGGGTCAACAGTATTGGCTTTTAGAAATGGCAGGGCCCAAGGTCTCCTAACTAACAATCCAAAAGAGTCTGAGTAGCAAAGATCAGCTAATGGGATCTCCTGTGACAACACCCGACCTCGAGGAAATTATTTAACAATGTCAGCTTAACAGAGGATTAAGTATTATTCTCTAAACACTCTTGTGTTCTTTCACCTGCTTACCTGCTCTCTATTCTGAAGAGAAGACATAACTCTATTCTACCTCCAGCAAATAGAATCTGCTCTGTCCTTTAAGAACCAGTTTCAATGCCTCCTCCTCTCAGCACCCCCTGATGACGACATGCTCCCAGAACTGAACCCCAAAAGTACTTTACATGTCTCTCTATAAAGATACTTATCGGGGCTTCCCTGGTGGCGCAGTGGTTGAGAGTCCGCCTGCTGATGTGGGGGACGCTGGTTTGTGTCCCGATCTGGGAGGATCCCACATGCCGCGGAGCGGCTGGGCTCGTGGGCCGTGGCTGCTGGGCCTGCACGTCCAGAGCCTATGCTCCGTGGCGGGAGAGGCCACAGCGGTGAGAGGCCCGTGTACCGCAACAACAACAATAACAACAACAAAAAGATACTTATCAAGCTCTCCCAGGTTAACAGGTATTAGTATAAATACTTCTTCCCTGGGGAGGGGGTAAAAAAAAAGATTTCTTCCCCCACACTGGTCCATCTTTGCTTCACTGTACAGAGTAAATACTAAAAATTTGCTCAACAAAGGAGCACTTAAGAAAGAAAAAAGTCTCAGTGCACAACCATTAATCATATAAGTTTGTCAAAGAGAAGGGAAAATAATTTCACAACCTCCACAACCTCTTTTGTTCTCCTTAATTCAATAAGGAACTAAAAGTCCCTGTGGAAAATGTAGTAAAATATGATATAAAGGCAAAAGGAACCCAAAACTTTACCAAGACACAAATTCAGAGACTAAACAACTGGGAACATTTTTATTTTTGCACAGTATATTATATAGCTGAGTTCACATCATACGTAACTTTGTGTTCCGCTTTCTTCACTGAACATTGTATCATAAACCTTTCCTGATGTCAACAAAAATTATTTTAAAATATTATTTTTTTTCTTTTTTCACATCCTTATTGGAGTATAATTGCTTTACAATGTTGTGTTGGTTTCTGCTGTACAACAAAGTGAATCAGCTATACATATACATATATCCCCATACGCCCTCCCTCTTAAGCCTCCCTCCCACCCTCCCTATCCCACGCCTCTAGGCTGTCACGAAGCATCAAGTTGATCTCCTTGTGCTATGCAGCAGCTTCCCACAAGCCATTCATTTTACATTTGGTTGTGTACATATGTCAATGCTACTCTCTCACTTCATCCCAGCTTCCCCTTTCCCACTGTGTCCTCAAGTCCATTCTCTAGGTCTGCGTCTTTATTCCTGTCCTGCCACTAGGTTCAACAGTACCACGTTGTAGATTCCATATATACGTGTTAGCATATGGTATTTGTTTTGCTCTGACTTACTTCACTCTGTATGACAGATTCTGGGTCCATCCACCTCACTGAAAATAACTCAATTTCATTCCTTTTTATGGCTGAGTAATATTCCATTGTATGTATGTGCCACATCTTCTTTATCCATTCATCTGTTGATGGACATTTTGGTTGCTTCCATGTCCTGGCTGTTGTAAACAGTGCTGCAATGAACATCATGGTATATGTCTCTCTCTCTTTTTTTTTTTCTTCTGCGGTACGGGGGCCTCTCACTCTGTGGCCTCTCCCGTTGCGGAGCACAGGCTCCGGACACGCAGGCTCAGCAGCCGTGGCTCACGGGCCTAGCTGCTCTGCAGCATGTGGGATCCTCCTGGACCGGGGCACGAACCCACGTCCCCTGCATCAGCAGGCGGACTCCCAACCTCTGCGCCACCAGGGAAGCCCATGTCTCTTTTTGAATTATGGTTTTCTCAAGGTATATGCCCAGTAGTGGGATTGCTGGGTCATATGGTAGTTCTATTTTTAGTTTTTTAAGGGACCTCCATACTGTTCTCTATAGTGGCTGTTATCAATTTACATTCCCACCAACAGTGCAAGAGGGTTCCCTTTTCTCCACACCCTCTCCAGCATTTATTGTTTCTAGATTTTTTGATGATGGCCATTCTGACCAGTGTGAGGTGATACCTCACTGTGGTTTTGATCTGCATTTCTCTAATGATTAGTGATGTTGAGCATATTTTCATGTGTTTGTTGGCAATCTGTATATCCTCTTTGAAGAAATGTCTATTTAGGCCTTCTGCCCATTTTTGGATTGGATTGTTTGCTTTTTTGATATTGAGCTGCATGAGCTGCTTGTATATTTTGGAGATTAATCCTTTGTTGGTCGTTTTGTTTGCAAATATTTTCTCCCATTCTGAGGGTTGTCTTTTCTTCTTGTTTATGGTTTCCTTTGCTGTGCAAAAACTTTTAACTTTCATTAGGTCCTATTTGTTTATTTTTGCTTTTATTTCCCTTACTCTAGGAGGTGGGTCAAAAAGGATCTCGCTGTGATTTATGTCAGCAGAGTGTTCTGCTTATGTAGAAACATTATTTATTTATTTATTTATTAAATAAATAAATAAATTTATTTATTTAAAAAATATATTTATTTATTTTCGGCTGCATTGGTTCTTCATTGCTGCACACAGGCTCTCTCTAGTTGTGGCGAGTAGGGGCTACTCTTTGTTGAGGTGCGTGGGCTTCTCAACGCGGTGGCTTCTCTTGTTGCGGAGCACAGGCTCTAGGCGTGCAGGTTCAGTAGTTGTGGCACGCGGGCTCAGCAGTTGTGGCTTGCAGGCTCTAGAGCACAGGCTCAGTAGTTGTGGTACACAGGCTTAGTTGCTCCACGGCATGTGGGATCTTCCCAGACCAGGGCTCGAACCTGTGTCCCCTGCATCAGCAGGAAGATTCTTAACCACTGCGCCACAAGGGAAGTCCCAAAACATTATTTTTTAATGGGCTAAATAACATTCCAGCTGCTGGAAGTAACATTATTTATTTAACTAAACTGCTACTGTTGGCACATAGATTTTTTTTTTTTTGTGGTATGTGGGCCTCTCACTGTTGTGGCCTCTCCCATCGCGGAGCACAGGCTCCGGACGCGCAGGCTCAGCGGCCATGGCTCACGGGCCCAGCCGCTCTGCAGCATGTGGGATCTTCCCGGACCGGGGCACGAACTTGTGTCCCCTGCATCAGCAGGTGGACTCCCAACCACTGCGCCACCAGGGAAGCCCAGATTTTTTAAAAAAATAATTAATATAATGCAGTTATATATTACTTATAAATTATAAATTAATGAAAATAAAATTCTGCCAGATAGATAATGCTCGGGTGAGAATCTTTGCATATAATCTTTATTTGCATTTCCAGTTATTTCCTTAGGAAAAGATACTAGGAGAGTTACTAGGCCAAAGAAATGCTCCTCTGTTCAAGCAAGGGAACCTGATATTCCTATTAATGCTAAACTTTCTTCAACTTTGAGACTACCATAGACCCCATGTCCCATGTGAAGGGAGAAATAGCCCACACAGCTCCAGAGATTTTAAAAGACATCCTCTTGATCAAACTTTCACTGAACATCATTCTAACCAGGCTTCACTGGGTACTGGGAACAAGGGATCATCCTCAAGGAGCTCATGATCTAGTGAGCAAAAAAAGAATTGCCTGTCTAAGGTCATATTCCCTATTTGTGGTGGTTTTAAAATATGCCCATAAATTCTTTTTTTTAAATTTATTTAATTCATTTATTTAAATAAATTTATTTTTGGCTGCGTTGGGTCTTCGTTGCTGTGCACGGGCTTTCTCTAGTTGTGGTGGCGAGCAGGGGCTACTCTTCGTTGTGGCATGCAGGCCTCTCATTGCGGTGGCTTCTCTTGCTGCGGAACATGGGATCTAGTCGTGTGGGCTTCAGTAGTTGTGGCACACAGGTTCAGTAGTTGTGGCATGCAGGTTCAATAGTTGTAGCTCACAGGCTCTAGAGCACAGGCTCAGTAGTTGTGGAGCAAGGCTTAGTTGCTCCACAGCACGTGGGATCTTCCTGGACCAGGGCTTGAACCCGTGTCCCCTGCACTGGCAGGCAGATTCTTAACCACTGCGCCACCAGGGAAGTCCCAGCCCATAAATTCTTGATATTCCTTCTTTCAACAGGTGGAATTTAAGTTTTCTCCAATTAGTGTAAGCTAAACTTACTGACTCATTTCTAATAAACAGAGTGGAATAGAAATGAAAAGTGTGTGACTTCCAAGGGTATAGTATAAAAGACACTGTGGATTCCATCTTGCTCCCTCTTTGGATCACTCACTCTGGAGGAAGCCAGATGCCATGTCACCAGGACATACAAGTAGCCCATGAAGAGATCCATGTGACAAGGAACTGAGGTCTCCTGACAACAGCTGGCAAGGAACAGAAGCTTTCACCAACAGCCGTGTAAGTGAGCCAGCTTAGGATTGGAAACTCTGGTTCCAGTCAAATCGTCAAAGGACTACAGCCCTGGCTCCCTGGCTAATGTCTTGACTGCAACCTCACTGAGAGACCCTGAGGCACACAGCTCAGCCACTCCCAAATTCCTGACCCACAGAAACTATGTGAAATGATAGGTTTGTTGGGATAATTTGTTATTTAGCAATAGATAACTTAAACACTACTGAATACCAACTGCAATTAGGTCATGAGGAGAAAAGCAGATGGAAAGGAATTAATTATTGGTCCCTTCCTCTGTGCCAGGCACATGCTGATGCCTTTACCTACATCACCTTATTTAATCCTCACAACAAACCTGTGAAGCAAGTACTATTTTTTTCTCCATTTTACAGGTGATATAACTGACGCACAGACTTAATGTGACCGGCTCAAGGTCCCACTACTTGCAAACAGCATTCCTTAAGGTCTGCCTGACTTGAAAGGCTGTGCTCGTCCCTCCATCACTTTGCTAAACTCTTGACTCCAAATTTTCCTACAACATGCTTCCCCAATGCCTGTGAGGACCCTTCTGTAAAGAGGGCTCAGTATGAGCCTCAGGACGTGATGTCAGCACTACCATCAATGATAAGGACCAAAGAAAGCAGGCCCCTCCTTACCTTTCCCAGTCACATAATAGGCCCCCAGTTTGTAGCAGCTATCACTGTGTTTGTTCTCTTCACAGTTGAACTTCAACACCTTGGCAGCCTCATCAAAATTCTTCTGGATCCCTTCCAAATAGTCCACCAGCCGATAGCAACCTGTGAAGAAAGGGCAAAAGCCGCTGTTCAAGTCTGGGGCAGTGGGGAGGGTCTAGGTGTGGCAGGCCAGATGTGCCTTTTATTGAGGACCAGCCTCTCTCCTAAAGAGCGCAGGTAGTGTTCAGCCACTCCTACAAATGGCACTGTCCGCCCTCAGCCTAGGACTGAGCAATGTACAGACTGTGGAGACCTTGGCCCCACACTGGCTCCACCACTCACCGGCCCTCTGTTCCGCCCAAAGATGCACTGGCTTCTATAATGAAACTCTGCTAGCTTTGGAACTTCTCAGGAAGCTCAGCAGTAAAACAGTGAGAACCAACAGGGTCCATGGGCTGGTCTTCATAGCTGCAAGAAAGGGATGCTTTGATGACTATACCTTAATCCTTGGCCAGGCTGGGTACATTAAGAAGAAAGAGTCGAAACGGCAGCTACCAAAGGAGTTGGAAGTAGACTCCCTCTCCTTGGCAGTCTCTGGTCCCTCCTTAACATCTCTCTCCTCTGTCCCTTTTTTTTCATCCACAATAACACCCATCTCTTGTTCATTTTCATTCAACGAATATTTGAGCATCTATCTGCATCAATGTACAAGGCACTGCTTTAGTTGCTGGGAATACAGTCACTTGCCTGCCTAAAAATTACATTGTAGAGGAGGAAATACAATAAATAAGTAAATAGGTTAGCAAGATGCATTCAAATCTTAATAAACAAATATGACTGAACTATAACAGGATGATAAGATAGTTCGTTGTGCATGTTGGGGGAATGGTTAACACAGACTGGGCAAGATCAGGGAGGGCCTTATTGGGGACTTCGATGCGTGAGCTGAGATGTGAATAACATGAATGAACTAGCTATTTAAAGACAATGAAATGGGAAGGAGGCAGAAAGTCTCAGGCACAAGGAACAGTAAATAAAAAGACCCAAAAGAGGGAATAAGCTTGGCACAAATAAGGTATAATGTGGCTGGATCCAGGAAGAAAGAGGCAGGAAGTGAGGAGAAGGTAGGGACCAATCACAGGGCCTTGTAGAAGATAGGAAGAAATTGGGATTTTACTCCAAGTCAATGGCAAACCACTGGAGGGTTTTAAGAAGGGAAGCAATATGATTCGATTTGTTTTTTTTTTTTTTTTTTTTTTTTTTTTTGCTGTACACGGGCCTGTCACTGTTGTGGCCTCTCCCATTGTGGAGTACAGGCTCTGGACGCGCAGGCTCAGCGGCCATGGCTCACGGGCTCAGCGGCCATGGCTCACGGGCCCAGCCGCTCCTCGGCATGTGGGATCTTCCCGGACTGGGGCACGAACACGTGTCCCCTGCATCGGCAGGCGGATCCTGAACCACTGCACCACCAGGGAAGCCCCCGATTTGCATTTTTAAAAGGTCATTCTAGTATATATGTTTGTATGTGTCTGGATGAATATGGAGGAAGTTAAGTGTGAAGGGACACACTCCAACACTGATAATAACAAAAATGTGTTATTTTGTCATTTAAAAAACTAATAAACATTTAAAATAACAAAATAAAAATTTAAACATCAGTCTGTGAGTTGAGAATAGATCTTAAGGGAGTGACGGTGCAAATGGAGAGCCAAGTTAGAAGGCTATTTCAGTAATCCAGGTGAGAAATGATGATTTTGAAGACTAATATAGAAGTAGCTATAGTAACTACAGCCTCCTCTCAGGCTCTCCTTCTAAAGTGCCGCAGCCTGCCCTTCTTATATGCCCACCCTCCCCTACTTCACTGCTCCATACATCTCCAGAGTACAAAAGCATGTATGGCTCTCCACTGCCTACAGAATAAAGTCTAAATGCCTTTCCGTAGCATTCAAGGTCTGAAACACTCCATAAACAAGACGAAAAGACAACCCTCAGAATGGGAGAAAATATTTGCAAATGAAGCAACTGACAAAGCATTAATCTCCAAAATTTACAAGCAGCTCATGCAGCTCAATATCAAAAAAACAAACAACCCAATCCAAAAATGGGCAGAAGACCTAAATAGACATTTCTCCAAAGAAGATATACAGATTGCCAACAAAAACATGAAAGGATGCTCAACATCACTAATCATTAGAGAAATGCAAATCAAAACTACAATGAGGCATCACCTCACACCAGTCAGAATGGCCATCATCAAAAAATCTAGAAACAATAAATGCTGGAGAGGGTGTGGAGAAAAGGGAACCCTCTTGCACTGTTGGTGGGAATGTAAATTGATACAGCCACTATGGAGAACAGTATGGAGGTTCCTTAGAAAACTAAACATAGAACTACCATATGACCCAGCAATCCCACTACTGGGCATATACCCTGAGAAAACCATAATTCAGAAAGAGTCATGTACCACAATGTTCATTGCAGCTCTATTTACAATAGCCAGGACATGGAAGCAACCTAAGTGTCCATCGACAGATGAATGGATAAAGAAGATGTGGCTCATATATACAATGGAATATTACTCAGCCATAAAAAGAAACGATATTGAGTTATTTGTAGTGAGGTGGATGGACCTAGAGTCTGTCATACAGAGTGAAGTAAGTCAGAAAGAGAAAAACAAATACCGTATGCTAACACATGTATATGGAATCTTAGAAAAAAAAAATGGTGCTGAAGAACCTAGGGGCAAGACAGGAATAAAGACACAGATGTAGAGAATGGACTTGAGGACATGGGGAGGGGGAAGGGTAAGCTGGGACGAAGTGAGAGACTGGCATGGACTTATATACACTACCAAATGTAAAAGAGCTAGCGGGAAGCAGCCTCATAGCACAGGGAGATCAGCTGGGTGCTTTGTGACCACCTAGAGGGGTGGGATAGGGAGGGTGGGAGGGAGACGCAAGGGGGAGGAGATGTGGGGGATATATGTGTATGTATAGCTGATTCACTTTGTTATAAAGCAGAAACTAACACACCATTGTAAAGCAATTACACTCCAATAAAGATGTTAAAAAAAAAAAAAAGGTCTGACACACTGTGGCCCAGGGTCCCCGTCAATCTTATTTCTGACTACATTCTGACTTCAACCTTTCAAAAGAGCATTTTCTTCTCTTCCTCTGCTCCATTTTATCAACACTACTTGCCTATCCCTCCTGACCTCTTCCAGAAGTCTTCCCCAACCATTCTGCTCCTCAGTGACTCCAACTCCTGTGAAATCTCCCTACACTCAGGGCATAGACCAGCCCTCAAAGAACAGCCCTGGGTTCTTTTTAAGCCATCTTACACTGCAGAGCAACTCTGTGTAGTTGGTCAGCTTCAAGCTAGACTGCAAGCTATTTGAAGGTAGGGCCAGTGCCATTTTTTCCCCCTTTATAGAAATGAAGTAAGAAGAAGAAAACCACCCAAAGGTACTGGCTGCTCTGGGTGGCCCCTTCTGGACATCACCATCCACCCACACACTGAAGTCAACTCAATGTTCCCAGAACACACGGGGCACATTCACGCCTCAGAGCCTTTTCACTAGCTGTTACCTCTGCCTGGCATGATTCTCCCTTACCTTCTTCAACACTGTTCAAATGCCACTCTCCCAATGATTCTCCCTGACGTCTCAATTTAAAATTGCCCTCCTGAACTCCTGATAACTCTCAGTCAGTTCTTCTTCCCATTGCACTTACTACCTTCTAACATAATATCTCATTTATTTTCTTATGTTTCTTGTCCAGTACCCCCTACTAGAATGTAAGCTCCACGAGGACAGGACGTTTTATCAGTTCACTGATGTAGCCCCAGTCCCTCTACTCCAAACGCCCGCGCGCTTCTCTTCCTTCCAGCCCGGCCTCCAGGCTCGGTGCCGGCGGAGTAAGCCCCGGCTGCGAGCCCCGCAAGTCACGTGGAACCCATCCTGCCCCTCCCCAACACACAAAGAGCCGTCCACGTCCTACGGACCCCGCGTGTCCGGCCCGCGGCTCGTTCCAGATCCTCTCAGAGGTCGCTCGCGCGACCCGTCCAGCCCCCCGCCCCTGCGCACCGAGCCCTCACGTGTCCTTAAGGCCGTGCAGGCGGCGCTCACCGTCCGGGTTCTTCTCGCGGTAACACTGGTAGTTGCACTCCACCTCCATGTTCTCCAGAAAGGACTTCACCTGCTCCTCGTCCTGGAAGTCCACCACGCCCGCCATCGCTCTTGCTCGCCCAGCCAAAATCACCCAGCCACTCTGCCCCTGGCCACGCCGCCCGCCCCCCCCACCCCGCCTCACGGTCACGTGAGCCGGCGGAGGGGCGGGGCCTGGGAGGGAAGCGCCGCGGAGATCCGCGGTCACCCGGGCGCCCGGAGAGCACCGTTCCCGGAGCCTAGGCTCTCCTCTGTCCTCATGCTGTTAGTCTTTGGCCGTCCCATCTTTCCCTCTGGTCAGCCCACTCCTGAAAGTGGTAGCAGTCTTTCTGCAGCACTTTGTCCCAGCCTTGTGGTCTTAAGGCTTCTCTGCCTGCAGTCATTGATTCTGTTCATTCGTTAATTCGGTGTTCCCTAAGCGCCTCTGTGTGCGTCACCAAGTGCTTGGTTTTAGTAATACAACAGCTAGGAAGTGTGGCCCCTGCCTTTAAATAGCTTGCAGTTTAGTAGGAAGGCATTTGTTTATTCATTCAGCAAGTATTTTGAGCACCTACTATGTGCCAGATGTAGCTAGACAAACCAGTGTTCATAAGTCTGTATAAGTGCAATGAAAAATCTGGTTCATCTCTGCTTTCCTCCCAGACCTACCCCGTGCCTCCAACATGAATGACCTAAGGAATGAATGGCTATGGAAGATGATAACTGGAACACAGTAGCTGTACTGGTTGCAGTAATAATACTGTTATAATAGCTAACGCTTAAACAGTGCTGAACTTTGTTCCAGATTCTATTCTAAGAGCTTTATACTAATTCTCATGGCACTCATGGTGACCCTATGGGGTAGGAATTATTGTTATCCCCATTCCCCCAATGAGGAAACTGAGGTACAGAGAGGTTAACTTGTCCAAGGTCACACAGGAAGTGAGAGAGTTGTGCTGTAAATCTTTTTTAAATAAAAGAATGAGGTACAAGAGGAACATGTCAAAGACATGGAAAGAGGAGAGGAACTTCAGCTGGTTTTTGCTTTTTCTCCTGCTCAGAATCATTGGTTCCATAGTGCCTAGACTGAAAGCTCTCCAAAGACAGTCAGTTCCTATTCATCTTTGAGTCCCAGCCATTCCTCCTCTAGAGCCCTCAGTGGAGCTCAATCCATGGTTTCCCATCACCTATAGCAATGCTTCCCAAATGGCTTCATTATTAACCTATCCCTAATGGCATCAGAGAGTGGACAACTTCCAACCACGTCCTTATTGTAGAGCAGCTTACTGTACGTGGGAAATGTCTTTGAAATCCCAGTTTTATTTTAAAAGTTCATTTGTTTTTACATTCAATTCCATAATACATCCTTCGTAGCATAACACATTCCAGTTGCTATGCCACATTTACTAGTGGTTTCTCAAACCCCCAATCACCTTGGGAGATTCCCTCAGTACACATGTCTCAGATAGAGAAGCCCTGACCTTTGATTTTGAGCTCACCTTCCTTTGGCTGGCCTCCAAAGCCCTGTACAATCTGATTCTAGCCTCATCTCCTGCCTCTCCTCCCCCATATCCCACCCAACTTTCTGTTCTCTGGATGGGTCCCAGGTTTGTGTCCCTGTTTACTATTGCTCTTGATGCGTAGACTACCCTTCTCAAATCAGAGAACTTCTCCTCTGTAATGTCTTCCCAGATGCAACAACCATACACTCCTAGAGTAGATTTAGATCCTCTAACTTCAGTGTTCCACCCCACTTGGTCTATTCTGATATAATGTAGTAGGGGATGATTGGCTTTGGAGGGCAGACAGATCTCAGTCAGGGTCTATGTCCTATGTTTACTAAGTTGTGACCTTGACCCAATCACATTTGTGAGCCTGATTCCTCTTCTGTAAATGAAGATCCCTTGTGGGCTTCCCTGGTGGTGCAGTGGTTAAGAATCCACCTGCCAATGTAGGGGACATGGGTTTGAGCCCTGGTCGGGGAGGATCCCACATGCTGCAGAGCAACTAAGCCCTTGTGCCACAACTACTGAACCTGCACTCTAGAGCCCGTGAGCCACAACTACTGAGCCCACGTGCCTAGAGCCCGTGCTCTGCAACAAGAGAAGCCACCACAATGAGAAGCCTGCACACTGCAACAAAGAGTAGCCCTTGCTCACCACAATCAGAGAAAGCCCACACACAACAATGAAGACCCAACACAGCCAAAAATAAATTAAATAAATTAAAAAAAAAGAAGATCCCTTGTATGGCTGTCAGTAGGACTAAAATTGCATGTATGCAGTATGCTTAGCACAGTGCCTAGCTCAGAGTCATTCCTGTTCTAGAAATGTTCCTTGTCAAGCCCCAAAAGTCATGAAAGTCTGTGTCCCAACCAGACTGTGAGCTCTATATCTGTTGTGCTGGACACGGGACCAAAAATAGAGCAGAACTTGGTTGAGGGTAATGTAGATAACTAAAGTCAGGGACTGGGTAACAAATATGTAATATTTTTTCCTTAATCATATTTGCTGAGTTGAACTGCATTGAAATGAGACAGCCTAAGCAGTAGAGGGCGATAGAGAGTTGGAGAAAAGATGAAAGAGAGGCTGGGCCAAGTTGGTCACATATTTTTAAATGAAATATAACGTCATCAAAAGGACAGCTAGCTTCTTTTTTTAGGCCTGTCCTTATCTCTGTAGTTTTATTCCCCTATATTCTTATAAATGCTTGCATTTACTTTTAAAAATATTTAATTATTCAATTGATACATGAATATATGTTTATTGTAAATTAACCTTATGTTTTTCACCTAATAACCCTTTTTGATAAGCATGATACAGCTTGTAGACTGTTGCAGAGAAACTGAAGGTCCAAGAAGTTAAGTGATTTACCCTAAAACACACAGTGAGAGGACCAGGAGAAACCAGGCCTCTTGGAATCCTAGCAACCATCCCAGATCCTAGAGGAAAGAATTCAAGGCCATTATAGTTCTCACTTCCTGACTCCAGACTTAGATTCAACTAATAATATTAATTAGTCACTAATTATGAGTTTAGTACTTTAGATATATTATCTCATTTATTCTTCACAACATTACACTTCATTCGTTCAACAAACATTCCCTGGATGTTTAATAATATAATGACTAGGGCTTAAGGGATGCAAAATTGAAGAATGCAAGATTTCAACAAGGACGTGCAATTCTTAGAAGAGCAAAAGCACTTGTCAACAAATATATGGTGAGATGCTCCTCCTAATCATTAAAGGAAGGCAAAGTTAAAACGGTACAATATTTTTCATTTCATATTAACAAAGATTGGCATCCTGTGTTTGTGATGGTGCTGAGAAA